>NC_084497.1:28697936-28997936 GCF_030035675.1 Rhineura floridana
GTGGGGATACGATACAGCAATCTATTTTCTAGTTAACCAAGTTGTGCAGCCAACATACTCCAGAGCTCCGGACACTTATCTTTTCTGGGAAGCCACTTTGAAGTGCCTTCTTCTGAGTCAGACCCTTGGTCCATCCAGTTTACTATTGTCTGCACTGGCTGGCAGAGGCTCTCTAGACTGAGTTTCAGACAAGGAGTCTCTCCCAACCCAACTTGGAGATGCCATTGGGGACTGTCAAGCAGAGATGTCGTTGGAGGAGGCATGCAGCTTTGGGACTCCACCGCCATTCCCACCGAACAGGAATGATGTCATCTGCCAAAGCACCAGGATACGTGATGGACCCTCCTTGCACTGATGAGCGAATGGGGTGATAACAAGGCCTTCAAGTATCACTACTGACATAGAGGAAGTCATTGAATGGCTTTCAGCTGAGCCTACCAAATTGAGTTTTATGCTATGCACTGCTGTCTTGTGTGTGTGTGTGTGTGTGAGAGAGAGAGAGAGATGGGTCAACATAGCGTCCTACATTTTGGAACTCTGCTTGGGGACTCGGGTCTGGGGGCTGCCATGATGAGCTCCTGTGCTTCCAAATCCATCACTATACCACTGCCACCAAGGGCTGCTGCTGGCTGACCCCATCTGAGGAGCAGTACAAGTCTGGCTGTTGGAGCCAAACCCTTGGAGTGGAGATGAGGAAGGGAAGACATTCCATCGGTACCACAGCAGGCATTCCAGACACAGATGCAAGGCAGGTGAGAGCATGGAGCTGAGCTGGAAAAGCAGGAGAGGTAAGTGGGCAGCAGGGAACAGGCCGAAACAGGGACAGACCCCAGTGGAAACGCCAGTTCCCCTATTTGTGTGTGTGGGAGCGCAACAGCGAGAAAGAGAGCGGGAATCATTTTGCTCTGGGTTCCAAAGGGTTGCTGAGCAATCCAGAGAGCATCTTAGCTCTAACGGTGTGGATGGGCTGGTAGGGATATGACCAGGCCTCTTCCCTGAGTATTCAACTGTTGCTCAAAAGAACTAGCTTGGGTGAGTCTCTGCCCAGTTGCTCATGAAGCTGGAAACTTGCATCCATCTCCTATTATTATCATCATCATCATCATCAACAACATTTACAGTATAGACCACCTTTCCTCCAAGGAGCTCAAAGTGGCATACCTGGTTTTCCCCTCTCCATTTTATCCTCACAACCCTGTGAGGTAGGTTAGGCTGAGAGGCAGTGAGGTCACCCAGTGAGCTTCATGGCCGAGTGGGGATTTGAACCCTGGCCTCCCAGATCCCAGTCCAACTCTCTAACCACTACACCACACTGTTCAGCCCCCTAGGGGAAACTGGCCACTGGAATACGTGACAAGTGTGGGGCCCTTATTTTTAAAATTTGTAATTTTTTAAAATGTATTTAAACAAAAGCAAAATGTATTAGGCTGCCCATATTTACATTCTGACTATTCTGCAATGATCTCCTCTGTCCTTAGTCTTCCCATTTCAAAGTCCCTCAGCCTGGATGATTCAATGGAACCACACAGGAGCTGCTGTCACTCAGGGACTGTGCCCCAGGGAGTGGTCTGTAGGCACATGAGGCCATTGCCTTGCTAACTCTGTGGAGGTCTGAGTCTGGTCAGTGCCTAGATGGGTGAGCTTGTGAATCACACGGGTACCACCTTGGATTCCATGACAGAAGGAAGGCAGGATATAGATGCTACTGCATATAAGAGAAGGGACAACTCTTCCAAGTTGACACTGCTTTAGTTGTTCCTCATGCAAGCAATCTGCCGCTTATCTAATCCAGGGGACCTTTTTAGTTGATCAAAAGGTTTTAAAACCAGTCAATAAACAAACTTGGCTCTGCAGTCCTGGTTATCTTCAGAGTTTTGCTTTCTCTAGACAGTTCAATCTTATCTTTGCAGGTCTTGGCCAAATCCTTTCCATCTTGCCAACTGATTGCTTGTTGTGTTGGTAGCCAGATTATCTGTGAGTCAACCTGCCGGTGATGTCATTTGTTCTTTGTTATCGCTGCCTGGGTGAAAGAGCCAGGTGGGGTCCTAGCAAATGCTGCTGCTGCTGGGCCTGAATTATGGGCGAGATATCCAGGAAATACCAAAGTGGCCCTGTTCTTTATATGGCAACAAGGCTGGATCACCTGTGTGACTCATCCACCTTTCCTTCTTCCCACTTTGGCAGTTTAAACACGGCCCGGCCCGGCAAAGAACACAGAGGTGCAGCCTTTTAGGGTTAGGCTATAAAGCCACTGCTTTTCGGGCTGCAGGCTCTGAGTCACTGCTGATGAAGTCAACTTGGTGCTCTTCCTCTGAACATGCAAGTTCTTGTCCATTGCCCTTGATGGACCGCTCCTGTCTGGGCATTGCATTCTTTCTCATTTTGCAGATTTCCCCCCCCCCCCAGGTAGGGGAGGCAAGTTAGGTCAAGAGACTTCACAGAAGCTGTTGGGCCTGGATTGTTAGGAACTCTTGAACCCATTCGTTTTTACAAATTATATGCAAGAGTTATCATACAAGCTGAAATGAATCTCTGAAATTAATCTATTCTTCTGAAACCTGATTTCCCACACATTGGCTTTCTCATAGAAGAGTACCTACATTGTTTATATTTTATCAGATTTAAACTGATTGTGCAACAATTAAAATCCAAGACAAATAATTTGAAAGCAACAAAAATTTCACTGGATACGGGAGGAAGGTACTTTCAGTATTATTATTTATTAGATTTATATCCCGCCCTTCCTCCCAGTAGCTAGGCATGATGAAGGGGCTCCTGAGTGCAGCTTTCTCCATTGGCTAGATGTATGTGCGTGGCATTCAGCTGGAGCTTGGAACATGCACGATGGACTTCAGCTATGATGGTTGTTTGACTAACATCTCTGCAGCTTGCGTCAAATTTACAGTTTAAATTTACAAATTTAGATGCAAAAAATGCCACAATGGGGAAAACCACAAATCCCTTCAGCGTAGCACTCTCAAGTGCCACAGGGAAGCTCACAGTCATGGAAGAAGATTCTCTTGGGGATCAGGAACTGGCTAGGAAACAGATAGGAGACAGTAGGAATAAATGGCCAGTTATCCTAACGGAGGGATGTAGAAAGTAGATCCCCCACCCCCAAGGATCGGAATTGGGACCTGTACTTTTTAACTTCTTCATAAATGATTTAGAGTTAGGGGTGGGCAGTGAGATGGCCAAGTTTGCTTATGATACTAAATTGTTCAGGGTTGTTAATGCAAAAAGGGATTGCAAAGGGCTCCGAAAGGATCTGTCCAATCTGAGTGAATGGGCAGTAAAACGGCAAATGCAATTCAATGTAAACAAGTATAAAGTTATGCATATTGGAGCAAATAATTTAATTTCACGTGCTCCTGGCGTATGAACTGGCGGTGACTGACCAAGAATGAGGCCTTGGGGTCATAGTGGATAGCAGCAACTGTGAAAAAGGCAGATTCCATGCTAGGAATGATTAGGAAAGGTATTGAAAATAAAACTGCTGACATCATAATCTACAGTGTGGCTGCATTTAGAATACTGTGTACAGTTCTGGTTGTCTCTTCTCAAAAAGGATAATAATAATAATAATAATAATAATAATAATAATAAATTTAATTTTTGTGTTGCCTATCTGGCCGAAGCCACTCTAGGCGACATACATATTAAAATTCAACAGTACAATATAAATACATAATAAAATACAGTGCAGTCAACAATAATCATTTTAAAAAGCAGCAATACAGAACAATTTGGGGCCATCAATAGAGGATATCGTAGAGGTGGAAAAGGTTCAGAAAAGGGCACCCAGAATGATCAAGGGGATGGAGCAACTCCTCTAGGAGGAAAGGATGCCGCATTTGGGGCTTTCTAGTTTAGAGAAAAGTCAGTGGACATCCAGTGGAACTGAAAGTTGGAAGATGCAGGACTGACAAAAGAAAGTCCTTCGCATAGCATATTGTTAAGAAGATCTTCACTGTCCCCTTGTCAATGCCATCCTTTTGAACCGAACCTGCTAACTCAAGAGCTTGGCTGAGGCAACCTCTGAAAATTTGGATCCTGCACTTTTTCAATTTGGTCAATTTGGATCCTGCACTTTTAAAAAAAGGATTCATTAATTTGGGTGGGCCTTTGCCCCCAATCTTATTTCTAATTCCAGGATCTGGGCTGCCTACGCATTTCCTTCTCTTTTTCGAGTAGTTCTCTGACGGCAACACTAGGATGGAGGTTCACATGTCCATTCTTAGTTTTTAATTGCCAGCAGGTCAATGTTTAGGAAGGTTACCGGCACCACCCTTGCACCCGGTTTATGGTCAGCATGACATGACGCTGGTAAAGCATACATTCAGGCACCCCAATGACTCTATATGGCAATAACGCACACCTCTCTGTAATGCCTGTCTCTCACCCACCTCCTGCAATTATTTCAGCAAACAGACAGCAGAACAATGACAGAAGCTTGCATGCCTAAGGTATGCCAAGAACACACAAGGCAGACTCCGCCTCTCCACCTGAGAGAAAGTGCTACGCCTTAAAGAAGCCAAACCCAAAATTCCTTCCAGGCAATTCATGCTTGACTTCTTCAAACCGGGTGACACCCCCCCCCCAGTTCAAGAACATGTCCTTGGTGGCGTGAGACAGTGAGCAGGTGCACCCTGAAAAAAAAAAACATGGAGGTAGGGGACTAACATGAAAGTCACCCCTGCTTCCACTTCTCTTGGCTTCTTGGCCAATAGCTGGCGCTAATCCCTTAAATTCCTTTATCTGCCCATAGCATACAGACCTTCTGTAGGTAGATTTTTCTTTTTCTACACCCAAGCTGACCTTTCACTTCTCCTAATTCTGTGGACTGTTTGCCTGTCAACATTCTCTCGCAGGCACCTTCACCCTGAGCATTCCATGACATCAAAGATGCTCAGCCAATGGCTGCAGATAGAGCAGGGGCTGTTACACAGCCTATGTAAAAAGCAAAGGGTTGGCTGACAAGCTGATGTTTCTGTGATTGACTTTGCTTCTTCTCTAAGAATTGAGAACTTCATGGGGGGCAGCACTGTTTCCTAAACACTAATTCTATATTGGTTCTATTGGCATTTGTTAATAAAGCAAGACTATTGTTACTGGAGCTGTATTAATACTGGAGAGAAAGGGAATGTACTTGTGTGTGTGTTTGCAGCTAAGAAATGAACCGTGTGGATTTTAATTATAATCAAAGCTGGGTCTTCATGGAGGTCAGATAAACTCTGCCAGCTCTTTTGCCGTGAACTGTACTGAGACTGGACGTGCTCTCAAGCAGAAGCAAAACAAGCTATTTTTTCAGTGCCCCCCCCCGCTCCCCACAATGTCCTGTGTGAACTTCACAATGCCCAAGCTGTCTCACTTCCCAGTAAGTCAGCAGTGGCTGCAGGAGACTTCAATGCAGCCAGTGGAGAAAGGCAGCCTCTCCAATCGAACACAATGCTCCTTCTGTGCAGCTGGGGGGAAAGGGAAGGCGGGAAGGGGGGCAATGAATGTGGGGAAGGACAGCCTGGAGGCTGGGTGGTGAATCTCCGCTCTCCGATGACAATGGAGCTGTTACTGATGTGCAGGCCTTCGTGCTTGTGCTCTACCAAGCCAAAGGCAGCCCACCCACCCCGGTCATGTTTGGTGACTTACAGGGGGTTGGAAGAAGACGACCCTGATTTTGCTGCCTGCCTGGGAATGCAAAAACACACTGCGTGGCTGGTGGCTGCATTTGGTCTCAGACAGACAGCAGCTACCTGGGCTCCCTTTAGTACATTTCCCATAATCTGTATGACTGTTAACATTTACAGCACATGATTCCTGGGAACTGCCCCTCAGTTCCCAGCACCCTTAAACTACAGTTCCCAAGATTCTTTGGGGGAAGGCATTTGCTGGAAATGTATGACGTGTCTGCAGCCTGTATGACTTTGTTTCCTTTCATCCCAACTGCTCAGCCCTTCTTCTTTTGGACAGTGTGGCATAGTGGTTAGAGTGTCAGACTAAGACTGTCAAGACCCAAGTTCAAATCCCCACTCAGCCACAAAGCCCACTTTGTTGACTATGAGCCAGTCACTATCTCTCTGCTTAAGCTACCTTACAGGGCTGTTGTGAAACCAAAATGGGCAGAACCGTATTTGTCATCCCTGAGCTCTTGGGGCCAAAAGTAGGATGTAAATGTGCTAAAGAAAGAAAGAAAACACTCACACACGCTTCTCAAGATGACTCTAGGTCCAGGCTCCCCTCTGCAATGATCCCTGCAACAGGGCAAAGGATTCTGGGATTGCGAGCTTGCCTGTCATGCAGCCTTTTGGTCTCTGTTGTTCCAATGGGTGGAAATGGCAGGGAAGCTGATTTCAGCTAGACACTGGGGAAAACTGCCTAAGATAGTGATTCCCAAAGCGTTTTCCCCCTACCCCTCAGCACGAAATCAGCCACGTTTTGAATCCCAGGCAAACTCGATTTCTCCCAACCCCTCCAAAACGCGTCACTTTTTTTTTTAATGGCTTTAGAAATGCAACGCGATTAATGCGCTTCGCGGAGCACATGTCTGAACCCATGCGGGCGCGTGGGCGTGGCCCGCGAGAGGGCGGGGCGCCGTGGGCGGGGTCCACGTGGAGCGACGCCTGAGCTCCACACGCGGCGCAGGAGGGGGCGTGGCCGACGCCGGAGAAGGACCGCAACGCAGAGGGAAGGACGCGAGGCGGAGGCGCGGCAAGAAGAGGTGAGAGGGCGTGGAAAATGCGGAGAGGGGGCGTAGCTCAGAGCGAGAAGGGGCGTGTGCGCGCGGAGCAAACGCACCGGGAGAGCGGAGGAAAGGAGACGCTGCGGGAGTGGGCGCGGCCTCTGCCGCCCAGTCTCCGCCCCCTCCCGAGCCAACCCAAAGCCGCTCAGTGGCCGCCTTTGGCTTAGTAGCCGGCGAGCGCTGCAGAGGCGACATCACTAGCAGCAGCGCGAGCCGCGCCGGCGCATCTTCCTCTTTTTCTTCCCCTCCCCCTTCTTCCCAATTGGTCCCTCCGCGAGTCCATTTTCACCCCGAGGGCCGAGCGAGCGAGGATGGCCGCTTCGAATGTTCGGGCGTTCGAATTTCACCGCGGCGGCGGCCGTTATTCTCCCAACGGCCGAATCCTAACGGCCCACCGATAATAATAACAAAATAACAGTAATAATGAAATAACTCTTTTTTAAATATATAGATATATCTCAGGAAAAGCGAGGACGGCGCCGGGAGAGAAATACATTTTTTACAAAAACATTTTTTTACCTCAGCGAAGAAGGGCAGAGCTCTGGGCGGGCGGAAGATGATGCTCAACTCGATGCTGTTCGGCGAGATGGCGGCGCGCGCTGGCTTCCCGTCCTCGCCGGGGCTGCTCCAGGGCGACGGGGAGGACGGCGGTCCTCCGGTGACGACGGCGTTGCGGAACGACCTGGGCTCCAACATCCACCTCCTGAAGGGGCTCAACGTGCGCTTCCGCTGCTTCCTGGCCAAAGTGCACGAGCTGGAGCGCCGCAACCGCCTGCTGGAGAAGCAGCTGCAGGCGCAGCAGCTGAGCGAGCGCGAGCGGCGCCTCCACTACAAGCGCTTCCCCAGGCACCAGGCCGTCCAGACCGACCCCACGCCGCCCTCCATGCCGCCTTACACGCCGGCGGCAGGGGGGCCGCCTCACCCTCCCGCTGCTCACCCTCCGCCGCCCTCCTCGGCCTCTTTCTCCTCGTTCTCGGCGTCGCCCGCCGCGCAGCTGCCGCACTCGCACTCGCACCCGCCGTCGCACTCCTCGCAGCAGCACTGCAGCCGCTTGCCCGGCACTATCTGGAGCTACACGCAGGTGCGGCGAACGGACGGCGGCGGCCTGGAGACCCTGCAGGGGCCCGGCGTCTCTTGGATGCACCCGGACGGCGTCGGCGTCCAAATCGACACCATCACGCCCGAGATCCGCGCCCTCTACAACGTCTTGGCCAAAGTCAAGCGCGAGAGGGACGACTACAAGAGGAGGCGAGTGGGGGAGAATTGGGGAGCGCGGCCCGACTCGCGAATTGTGTGAATGACGCGCTGGTCGTGTTTGGGGGGGGGTGACACGTAATGTGTGCATGTGAATTACACGTGGATTGTGCTGGACTGGTAAGGTGGGGGAGTGATGTGGATTGGGTTGGGGGGCAACACGTAGGTGTGTGCATGGGAATGACAAGAGAATTGTTGGCCGCTGGTAGGGGAAGACACGTGCATCCCGGGTGGAGACAGCACACGTGAATTGGGAGGTGGTGCTGAGGGCGCCCGAGGCCATCTTTCCCATTGGGTGCACTTGAGGTGACTGACAGACAAAACCTGGCTGTGCTTGGGGTGGGGGTGGGGATATTTCGGCGATATTCAGCCAAGTGCTACTCAGAGTAAACCCACTGAAATGAATGAGCCTAAGCTGTATATATTTATTTATTTAAAAGCTTTAATAAACTGCCTAATGTTTCAAAAATCCCTATGTGGTGTACATTCTAAAACAAACTATATATAATTGAAACAAAATTGCTACCTAAGACCAATACAACAGCAATATATAAACCCATAAAAGAAAACAAAGGAGAAATTGAGAGGATTCAAATGCATGAAAGAGTCCAGTTGTTCACTGGACCTCTGAAGCAACTGATGACTGCAGTTAGTCATGGTCCTTAATTTCAATGAGTTTGCTCCAAGGGTGTCCAACATTCGATACAACCCTTTATTTGGGGAGTCTGCAGCCCTCCAGATGTTGCTAGACCACAACTCCTGTTGTCCTCCTCCCTGACCATTAGCCATGCTGGCTGTCAGGAATTGGTGTCCAGCAACATCTGGAGGGCACCAGATTGGCTATAGACATTCTTTTAAATTTCCAGTTTATTATTCACTTATATATTCTAATTGGAAAACTTCATTTTCTTTTACGTCTGCTAGTTCACCCATTTACTTATTCTACAAGTTGGAAATAACTTCACGGGTACGTTTCATGGAGGTCATGGGTGGGAAGTCTGTGGCCTTCCAGATGTGGTTGAATCCCAATTCTCCTCATCCTCTTTGACCTCTGGCCATGCTTCCTGGGCTGATGGGAGTTGAAGTCCAACAACCTCTGGAGGGCCAGGCAGGTTCCACATCCCTGACTTGTAAAGTTATTTATAGGCCACCTTTTTGAGGCTGTAGCTCCACTTATGACAGCTTACAGAGCATAAACTTCAAAAGTGTAAAACAGCAGCATTAACAATCACTTTAAAAGACAGGCCAGCTAAAACAAAACAACATTGTAACGTTCCTGCACTCATAGAAAGCCTATCGCAAAATGGCTCTCTGTAAACGAAGGCCTTATTTAGGGGAAGGCCATATAAAATAAGTGGGTTTATAAATCTCTGAGGCTTTTTTTAAATTGGGGTGGGTGGGTTCATATTGCCTGCAATCTGAAATGCCAATAAAATGATATTTGGATGAATTGAAAGGGGGTGTAGGGTGGAAGAAGCCGTTCCTTTGCCATTCCTGAACAATTGCAGTGTATGTGGAAGATTAATTACATCTACAGTATCTATACATGTTTACTCAGAAGTAATTCCCATTGTGTGTTATTCTCCATTAAGGGTGCATAAGATTGTGGCTTTGATATATTCCACCTTTCCATCCGTGCACACAAGGTAGCTAAGGAAAGCAGCAGTAGGTGGATGGCAACAGAAAAGGGACTGTGGTCCTCCTAAGCAAGGAAACAGCTCTGTGGTGTCAATGGATGGATGGATGGATGGGGTGTTTATGTGGAAGATTTCTTTCTTGACTTAGCTTAGTATTCTGCCTTTATGCTGTTTATAAAATTAGCATTGGGTGGTTATTAGATGGGGGGAGTGAAGAAGACAGTAACCTTCCTTGGTTCCAGATTTCTCCCAATCCTTTGGGAGCATCGCTTTTTCAGAGAGAGGCGGAGGAAGTCGGTCTTCTCCCCGTCATTTGGTGGTGCAGAAGAAATGCAGTGAAGGAGAAGGCAGGGAGTTCTGAAGGGGAAGGAAGGAGAAGGATCAGGTGGGAAAAAGAACAACTGAAACAAGAAGACTGAGTAGGAATGGTTGGAGAATGGATGGGAGGGGGCATAGAGAGGGAGAGGAAGTGGGGGGGGGAAGGAAAGGGAACGACTGAGTAAAAAGGGGAGGAGAAAATGAATAGTGGTTGGGGGATGCCTGTGGGAGAGGAAGTGGAGAAATGGGGAGGGAATAGGAATTGGGGAGGAGAGAGGGGAATCAATCAGGGATGAAAGGTTGGAGGAAGGGAGAAGAAGGGGGTTATGGGAAGGAGGGTAATGGGAGACGGGGATGGATGAAGAAGGGGGGGTGAATAAAGAGAGAGCTGTTAGGAATGCAGGGCTGGGGGGGAGAGACAGGATGCCAAAATCTGCAGGAAAAGAGTACATAAATAGAGGAGAGAGGCCTCCTTGGAGTGGAGAAGAAAGGGATATGGTCAAGAACAGGAAGGAAATTAATGAATAAAGGGATGAGGGAAGGGCAGGTTTGGAAAGAGGGAATTTGGAATTGGATGGTGAGAAAGCAAGGTCCTGCCCCAAAGATTGCCCAAAGGGCACTTGGTCCGTGTCTGTCTAGGCCTCTGGATAACTACTTAGGCTATTGTTTATTTATCCCAGTTCGTGGGATATCCCAGCCATTCAGAGGTACTTGCAGGGTAGGAGTCAGAGGCTCCAATTAATCAGTGAGGGGGAAGGGAGGAGAGAGGAGGGCAGGAATCTGCCAGAGGGGAAGTGAATAAGTAAAGGGGGGGTGATACGCCACCATCAGGCTCTTACAAAATGGGGGTGCATGTGGTGCAGGAGTTAAGACCGAGAAGGATGCCAGTAATAACTAGTACAGCAATTCTTACTCTCTAGGGCTCATGGGAGCAATGCAAAGATTAGTTGTTTTCCACAAATAACAGCGTGAAGAAAAAAAATCCTGGTCCTTCTGGCAGAAAGTCATAGTCATAATGCAGCGCCTACGACTTATCCATGTCAGTGCTTTGTGTTTCTTAGTTTATCTTGGGAAAGGTGATGGGTATGGGGAGAGTCGATAATGGGCTGGGAGGGAGGGGTTTGATGCCGCATAGAAATGAGGAGGGTCTCTGAGATGGCCGGTGGCCGTCTGGATTTTGGTATGTGCTAGGAAGGGGGGGCAGTGCATCAAGTGGGAAGGGTGGAGATGATGTACGTGGGTTGGAGCACCACTTCCTTCTGCTCTTGGCCCCCCACACACGAGCCCATAGAGCAGGAAGTGAGTTCCTGGGGGTGGGGAAGGGGAGGGTGGCGTTTTGGACATCAGGGGACCAAAAAAAAGTAAGTGTTAGAATATAATTCTTGCCATCTTCCTTTAGGAGAAAAGAAAGTGGTGATTTGGGGGAAGTGACAAATGATTTCAGATGGGCCCTGGGGTAGACCTGATAATGATAAGTAGCGGGCTGGAGTGCTGTATTTCACATGAATTAATTCATACAGCTGGCTGATTAATTCAGTGGGCTTCTTGTCATGGAAGAAACAGACTAGCAGTTTTGGTCTTAGCCTTTCCCCTTCAGTATAAGGTCTGAGGCTGTTGGAGGGTGAAGGGGGAGAGAATGGGATTGTGAGGAGGCTCCATGGGGAGCTTATGGCGGTACTATGAAGAGCAAAGCGTGGCAGTCCAGTGTAAATACTGTGGCATTAACTGGGTGTTCCAGTGTGGTGTGGGAATAGAATGTATGAGCCTTGACATTGGGGTAATGTTCGTGAGGTGGATACTCTGCCTGGTGTACCAGTTAGGGCATTGCAAAAGTCCTCTTATAATTGCAAGATAGCTGTATGAATGGGTCAGGGAATCTCCCTCTGAGGTGTTGGCTCATAGATAGGTTTTCTGATCATCGCTGTAGGAAAAGGTGGGGCTGACAGAGACATAGCTGCAGCAAGAGAGGAAATGAGTGTTTTAGGATAGATGGGATCAAATGCAAAGGTATCTCTCTCTCCAGGGAAGTGACGACGCCCTGTTGATCTGAGCAGCCATGGTGTCACTGCAATGGAAGTTGGGAGATCTGAGTGCCCGTGTCCTCGTGCCAAAGAATGAGGGGTTTAAAAAATGTCCCTAAGGACGATACACCATAATACTAAGATATGGGAAGTTGAGAAGGAAATGTATATGAAAGGCTCTCGGCTCAATCCATTTGGGGAAAAGACAGATTCTGTCGTCTCCTGCAGTCTGGGAGTGGGTTCCTGCCTGATTATGGAGGTAGCTCTGGCAAGAACATTCCTGATACATCTGTTTATTTGCTCTGTGTTTATCATTTGGTGGCGAAAGCCAACTAGGGATTTCTCCTGGTTTTTTTGCTCCTTTGGATGAGCTCACTGGTGCAGTATTTGGACTGAAAGCACTGCAGGGGAAGGATCACATCCAAACAAAGTTGTTTTAATGTAATGCTTGCCTTAAAAGAAATAATTGGGTGGAAAGTACCTGTCCAGCCTCATTCTCTGTACAGTAGGGTCCTGCTTACTGGTGCTTTGCATTCCGGTCTTCCGCTAATGCGGCGGTGGGAAATTCCCCTCTTTAAAGCCGATTTAGCGATTTTACGACATTTTCACGCAACGGCCCCATTATAGTCTATGGGTCCCACTTTATGGCGGGGGCCTGGTCCCTAACCTGCCATCTCAGCAGGGTCTTACTGTATGCTTTAAGTAGATTTGAGCACATTGGATCAACCCTTTAATATGCTGTCTTTTTAACCTTTTAAATGGTGTGTGTGCAGGTGCAAATGAGACTCTGTAGGAAGAGTGCTGTAGCAATCGAAACTGCCTTGAGAAAGCTGCAAGAAGCAACCTTTGTTAAAATAGGTTTTTAGTTGCCTATATAAGGGAGTGGGGGTCCTTGAGAAGAAAGGCACCCCCCTTTTTGCCCTCCGTCTCTGCTACATTGTCTGCCCTTGTAGTCATACTTCATGTTGGACTGGAGTGAATGGGTAGTATTCTAGTTAACTTGTCCCATCAGCACAAGGCTTTGCAACAGAAACGTCGTCTCCCTCTCTTCCCACCACCCACTTTCTAAATGAGCTCCAGGGGTCCCCCCCAACCCCCAGAGCAAATATGGGGAGTTTGTGGGGCAGGGGAGTTCCCTTGCGCAAGTGTAAATCCTTGCGCTGACAGGACATGTTAGTTGGATTACTGCTCTATGATTCTCTTCATATAATCATTGGTTTTGAAGCATTCTGTAGATGTAGTGTGTTCATGTCTTTAAATACAAATGCAGTTAAAAAATCATACAGCATCCAGCACAGCATGTAGTGCAGTGGTTAAGGACTACGACCTGGGAGACTAGGGTTCGAATCCCCACACAGCCATGAAGCTCACTGGGTGACCTTGGGCCAGTCACTGCCTCTCAGCCTCATGAAAACCCTATTCATAGGGTTGTCATAAGTCGGAATCGACTTGAGGGCTGTACATTACAATTGCTACAACAAGCAGAAAAATAATGAAGTGGTCCGCCACGACCCCCAGCAATTTCCAAATGGTTTGAGAGAAAAAAGTTTGGGAACCACTGGTATGAAGAATACCACACACATTGAACAAAAGGGCAAATGCCATATCTCAGATCAGCCAGCTAGCTTGAACTTTCAACAGCAGGTAAATACTTATGTTTCCCCCCCTGCTTTTGACAGACTTAAAATGATGTTATATTGTTACTAGTGTGTTGCCAACACTTCCTGTGGCTCTTATGGGGGTTGGTTTGTTCTGTTTTTATGGTGCAGTGTATTTATATTTAGGTTTCAAATGTTGTAAGTTGCTTGGAGACCTTTGGGCAACAAGTCTAACAAATAATATTTTTTGGCTCCGAGGTTGCTCTGTGAGGTCTGATTGGGGGGGGAGGGGGACTACATAAATATAACCTCACAACTGGATGCTTATGATGAAGAATCATGTTTGATCTAAAATATTTTTATTTATTTTTTTGCTTTATAGAAGTCAGTCCTTGGCATTGCTCAGGCCTCTTGTTGTTTCTATTGTATCATTTGGTCTTTGCACATAAAGAAAATGTTTAGGGTATGGGTGTGTGTTTCAAAATCATTAGGTTTTTATTTTTGTGGTGATGTTGATAAATATTGCAGTAAGATCTTAGTGTGTGGCTTGATTTATAACCCTGTATAGCCAGCTAAAGACTGCTTAGTTAGTGAAAATCCCTTCTAGAATCTTCCATATTCTCATTTCTGAAGAAAGTTTTGTTCTTTTTAAAGTTTCTACAGAAAGCCTTTTGATCATTCTGTCTGGAACTTTAGTTCCAGTACTTGAATGGATTTGTATAGTATGGTTCCAAAATTATCTTTAATTGGTCCAGACGTTGAATGTTTATCTGTCGGTTGGGTCGTGACAGTGGAGAGAAACTAACTTGTTAATAATGGCTGAGCTGAAAATAATTGCTTTTCCTCAGGTTGCACTTTGATTTGGCAGATTAATAAAGTCCAGTTGAGGATAGGGATTATTTCAAATTTTCTGCTGCTGGGGAGGGGAAAGGTTATCATTGCCAAAGGGAAAGCGTGACAAAAGTAACAAACTCTCATTTTTCAAATATAAAGAACTTAAGCACATTTTTATTAAAAATAATTTTGGGAATGTCTAAATCAACGTTTAAGTTAAAATATCACTGTAACAAGATGCAAGTGTTATACTAGCAAAGGCCAATAAAAAACAAATGATTTTTTGATATGAGAAGGAATTCCAACAAAATTATAACTTTCCTGACCATGTTCCTAGTTGTGCTACATTGCTGTAATTTCATGGCATTTCTGATTGCTTTTGTGGGGGATGTCTAAGGAGAAAATGTCTAATCACTCCAACTTTCTAGAGGTTTTGTCTTAATATCAAAGGCCATACCACAGAATGAGGTGTTCATACTAAAAGCACAGTTTTGATACAAAAAGTTGATGTCAGTTTTTAAATGCAGAATGGAGCCAATTCTCAAACTTTTAAGTTTGCAGGTTTGCTAATAGAACATCTTAAATACTACAATCCTAGGATTTTTGGAGGATATCTTTTGGGAGTTTAGGAGTGTGTCTCGCTTTAATGGCATTTTTGAATTAAGGCAATATCCAGTATGAGGAGTCATACACAAGGTAGACCCATTGAAATCAATAGACTTCACTTCAATGAGCCTACTCTGAATATGAATAATATTGGATGTTATCCTTAGTATTTTAATAGTTAAGATTCATCCTAATTTAAAGATGGTGAGGGACACTATGCAATGAAAATGGCCTTTAAAATGAGGTTGCTGGGTGGACAAGTTAAAGAAATTCTTTGATGAGTGCCTTTTCTCTTCCTTTGGTTGTGGTGTTTCCATCACGGTCAAGGTTAGGTGAGCTGATGCCTTGTTGTGAGCATTAGTCTAAGACTTAAACAGTGATGCTGAATCAATAGAATGGAGAATAAATGGGCAATAAATACCATGCTGTAAAACTGCTTCTGATAGTTCCTTCTCTTGATGCTTCAATAGTCTTTCAGTGGGTCAGTCTACTTTCTCCTTATCCAACATTCTTGTGCTTATCTCTCCTAGGGTTGTAATCAGCAGAGGCAAAGATATTGTTGTTAATCATGTCAAAGTGTGTTGCAGATAAGCCCTGCGGTGTTAGCCAAGAGCAGCTTTCCCCAACCTGGTGCCCTCCAGATGTTGTGGACTACCACTCCTACTAGCCCCAGTTGATCAGCAGTTAAAAAAAATCTGGAGGGCATTAGGTTGGGGCAGACTAGCCAAGACTCTCAAAGGGTTATGAATTTTTTTTATTGCTTAACCCGTGTAGATAAGGTTTGGGGGTTGTATCCAGCATTAGTCATACTTGGAGTAGACCCGCTGAAGTTAATGGACATGACCAGCTTGGGGCCATTAATCTGAGTGGCTGTACTCTGATAGAATTTAGTAGGATATAGCTCTTGGGTTTTCTCCCCCATACAAAAAGCTCATAAAACGAAGTAGTTAGTAGGTTAAGATGCCACAGGGCTTTTTTGCAGCGAGGCAGTTAATTAAGAAAGTCACGGCTTTAATGTTGGCTTACACGGAGTACCTACATTCCTGAAGTGCCTGCTGTGTCTACCGTTTGGATGTTTAGGTCACTAATCTTCAGTGAAACTGTTCTGCTTCCTACTCTTTTTTTAAAGGTAGTGCTGATGCACCAGGCTTTTAAATCCAGCTCAAATAGTATCTCAAGACATGAGCATGGAAGACTTCGGTGAAAATAGAAACCTAGACACCAGATATTTCTAGCTCTTCATTATGTGTAATCATAGGCTTAAATGGCTGTATAAAGCAGTCCAACTGCTGGACTGTCTGCAGCTAAAGTAAGAAGGAGGCTGATGTAAAACTCAGCTGCTGCTGCTGTTGCGTCTTCTCCCTTCCCCCCCCCCTGTGGTTCAGGCTTTCTGGGGACACTGCCAGGATTTTGCCTTTTGACTTCTGTGCAACTTTCATTTTTTCCCCAGGACTGTTGACTAATCATAGAGCTGTGCTTTTAAAACTTGCGCATGTGGAAATTTGTAATCTGTATTGTGTTTTAATCTATATGAAAGGAGTGAAGATGTTATCCCTGATTAAAATCTGAATGCAGGACTTTTTGAAAACAATCCATATTTTTCAGCACGAGGATCTCTTTCAGTGCTCTCCCTCAGACATTTATCCACAGTGTGTAGCTGCCGAGCCAGTAAATAAAACCAATGTGTTTTAATGGCATTGAGAGGCTTGGCTCAGTGGCTGTGCAACCAGTAGAGCTCAAGCTTATGTTTAAGTATTTAAACATACCTCTGGCTGTAACAGCTTTCAGTGGCTGATAGAATTTTTTCTCTCTTGTCTTTGTTGCCTTACTAAAGGCCTGTTGAGCACTGTGTCTACCAGCCTAGTTTCCATTGCTGTTTCTCTTCATATCCAGTTCAGTGTCTAATATTTGAAATGTATGTGTAGGTGGCTCTACAACAGTAATATACCAGTTGTGTCTATGACAAAAGGATTCTGGCTTCTAGAGGCTTTTTGTCCCTGTCAAAAGACCTATCAGGTGTGCCACCATCCTTAACAAAATTATGCAGGGATTTCTTTATTATGAGGGAGGCTCAGGATGGCGACAAGGGAGAGGGTCTTTTCAGTTGTGGCTCCCTATCTGTGGAATATGTTCCACAGTGAGGTCCTCCTGGCACCTTCATTGTTATCTTTTGGGCAACTGGTAGACGTACCTTTTCTCCCAGACATTTGATAGATTGAGATGATGTTTGAGATGTTGTTTTGTTTTAATACTGCCAAACCTGCTTGGGGCTGCTATTGCTGTTGTTTCCTTGTTTATTGTTATGTTTTTATAGTATGTTTTATTTGTTTTTGTTTTAACAGCGTGTAAGTTGCTTTGGGGACCTCCGGGTATCAAGCCACTAATAAATCTAATAAACAGTAATAATGATGCATTTCTTTTGTTCCCTGATCCTCATCAAGCAGGAAATTATTTAGGTATCTGCAGGAGCAATTCTATACACGCTCACCTGGAAGTAAGTTCTATTGAACTCAGTAGGAGTTTCTTCTAAGTAGCCAAATATAGGATTGCACTGTAAACATTATTTGAGGGGTGTGTGTGTGTGGAAAGATGTGTCCTGCCTTCTGTCTAAAAGGGATGGTGTTGGTAGCTAGGATCCAGGGGAGGGATATGTTCATGCACTAGAGAGAGCAGCACGTGCAGCTGGCCGTGCTGTGGTGCTCAGGTTCAGTGTGACAGATTCCATTGACAGAGAAGCCGCTCAAGCTTTGCAACACATCGCCTCTGGTATTGGAACTGCTGCAAGGAAATCGAGTAGTAAAGCCCTACTACCACATATCTTAGAGAAATAGTCGTGTCATTCTCTTCCAGCAAAAGCAACAAACAGTCTAATGGCAACTTAAGCATGTGTGCTTCTCCCATATTTACATCACTTGGCCACCCTGGGCTGCTACTGGGAGGAAGGGTGGGATATAAAATAAATAAATAATAAAATCACTTCTTTGGATCCTAACCACAAAATGCTCAGCAAAATCCAATAACTGTCAAGCTTTCCCCCCTCCCCCATAGCCACTTGCTAGTAATGCTATCTTGATTATTTCTCTTCACTTTAAACTGTGTGAAAATGTTTTTCCTTTAACCTCAGGAAAGAAGAAGAACTCTACCTCATGAATGCACCATTGTTTCATCTATAGCCTATTACATCAGCCCTGTCCCTAAATCTCCTTCACAAACAAGAATGTTAGGCAGCTTGAGAGCATGGTTCTCTGTCTCCATTGACGATGTGCTTTGCTTGTTAATAACACAGATCTGCACTCTGGTTGCATTATTGTGTGACACTGAATCATAGATGATGCATTTTAAGTGTGGGCATGTCTAGCAAACTGTAATCTGCACTCATGTGGCAAACATTCATTCACCGGCTGCTGTAACCCTGCCAGGCTTCACATAGTCCGCTTGATCCAGCCTTAATTGTCTGGAATAAAAAATTAACCCACACTAGTGAAAGAAAATTAATTAAATCTTGAATGTTTCCCAGGGTTGTATCCAATGCTAGTTGTACTTGAAGTAGACCCGTTGAAGTTAATAGACATGCTTAACTTAGGCCCATTAATTTCACTGGGTCGTCTCTGAGTAGAACTTAGTTGGATTCACCCCTCCCCCAGTGTTTTCTCCTTTGACAAGTTGCTCAGAAAAAGTGACCACAGTTCAGGAGCAAAGCAAGGAGGATCTCGCCTTTACCTCCATATTGGAACTCTAAGTAAGGTCCAGTGTATAAACTGAAAACCTGAGTGAATAAAATAATTTCTAAATGTTAAATAATTGTCATGGGGGCAGAAATGTTCCTTGCTGTCTCCCTAAAAATGCTTCAGTGCCAGGTCAATTATTACTATTTTATTAAAAAAAACCTGAGACTTAGGTGGCTTACAAAAATTAAGACAAATACAGATAAAAACATACAAAAAGTTATTGTTAAAATGTCATCACTCTCTCTGTGCAGGAATGGGGCAAAAGTCAAAGTCCTACAATCAAATATTTAGCCATTCCGACTCCTAGATGCCTAGGATTATTTGAATCCTATTGGTCACCATGGGTATAATTGCAAGAAAAGCTACCATCAATGGCAGACCTTAGTGGCCTCTGTTTTGGGGTAGGTTTCTTAAAATGGTTGAACGTCATTAAAGACCTCGGTTACCATCTCCCTATTTTGGCATATGGAGAGAATTCATAAACAAGACAGTTCACAGCTGTGTTGGTTGGTATGGTGGCCTCTTTTGCCAACAGTGAATATTTTCCTTCCATTAGCCATTGGTGCTGGGTTGAATGCATCAAAGCAGTGTTCTGTGATGTGTTTTATCTGATTATACTGGGTTACTATGGGATGAAGGCCGGTTTAAAAATGAAATGAATAATAAATCTTAATGTGTATTTTTCAAGATTCAGTGGTTTCTGCACAAAATAAACTAGTGCCCAAATTTCTGCACCTGTTGGTAAAATGAGCAAAGCGCTAGTATTGCATCTGAGCGTGGCTTGTGTGATAGGTTCTAGTAGCAACTGCACATCTGATCCTGGGCTAGTGATGGCCTTTTAAAATCCACTTTGAAGAACGTAGATGCAGGCTTAGAGGGAGGCATCAGGCTGGATACATGCATTAATATATGTGCCACAAATGATAGGCTGGAATCATTGCATTGGGCATAATAAATGCCCCTTAGTAATATTTTGTACAGGGAAGTGAGGGGCTGTGGCATGTTGAGCTATGTAGACTTGCAAAAAAAGAAAAGAGAAAAAAAACTTTTATTGGTGTAGAAATAAATCTGTATGTGTTGAATAACTTTCCAGGATAGGCATATGGCAAGGGCCAGCTTGCATCTGTTGCTGTGAAGAATTAGCTCTGTTTTAAAGGCTGGATTTTCATTTTCTGCTGCAGTTCTCTCTCTCTCTCTCTCTCTCTCTCTCTCTCTCTCTCTCTCTCTCTCTCTCTCTCTCTCTCTCTCTCTCTCTCTCTCTCTCTCTCTCTCTCTCTCTCTCTCTCTCTCTCTCTTTCTCTCTCTCATATATTTCTGCTTTCAGATGAATCAATTTGGCTTTATTTTCAATGTGTGTATCTGCTTTCCCTCTCTTCTCAAACTCATATTGCATCGATGCTTTAGGAGACTGATTTATAACTTCTCTTGCTACCTTTGCCTTCCCTGTGGTTTAAAGAGGATACAGGCACACGACCCAATCTGGCACTCTAGTAATTGCACGTTGGTCTACAGACAAGTGAATGAGGTCATAACGTCTGCTGGTGTGTTCCCTACAACCAGTTCTTTGCATTAAAATAAAAAGCACCTGGGCTGTAATATTTTCAGTGCTATAATTCTTCCCAGTCTATGCTCTTGCAGAGATTGCTAAATGGCTGCTGTGCCTGGCTGACATAAAGCCTGCAACAGTGGAACTGGTTCAGAAATGAAGAAATTAAATGCAATACTGTATCTACTTCCCTTGGAGGTAAGTGCAGAGTTGAATTCAGTGGGACTTACCCCTAAGTAGACAGGTATAGAATTGTGCCGTAAATATGGGAGAAGTTGCAATATTAACATTACTGTGGGTCCAGCTCCAGTTTTTGTTTCCTATTGGTTCATGTGTTCTAAGCCCTGCCCAATACATTGGGACAGACATATGAAAGCACTCCTTTTTATTATACAGCCAGTACTTAAAAGAGAGAGTGCACTGCCCTGGAGATCAAAGTTAGGGCAAACCATTCAGGAATATATTGAAGAGAGCCTTGAGGACTGTGCATCCCCAGTCATCCAGCTTGGAGGGAAATCCAGTGTAGGGAAGCTTATTTGAGTAGATAAAGATCTTTGTACCTGTGCCAGTGGGGAGGTGAACTAGCTTTCTGGCGACCAGATTTGTTTAGTGCTTTTTATTATACTAACCATCTTCTCCCACAAAAGCTTTTGCTGTTGCTGACTCTATTATATTGTCTCCCTGGCACCTACTTCCTGCACCAAAATAAGTTGCCTCTATTTTCAGAAGCAAGTGCGTTGTTGCTATTTGTAACACTTCCAAGTAAACTGTGACACATGTGAAAGTCTTCATTGAGGAACATGCTGCGGCAGTTTGAATGATGCACTGTTTCCTGTTTCTCATTTGACATTTTGCTGGTGGGGACTAACTTAGTTTTATTTGAGATATGACAGCCTTATACGCTCAAGTGCTGCGCTGATTCCATTCCACCTTATTGTACTGTATTGCTATCGGATGAGTTGCCAGGATGAATGTGGAAGAAACACCAGTAACCCTTGTGTAGCTTGCCTCTTGCTGGGTGTCTTAAAAACATCATCCATGTATAAAGAGTGAAATCTGAAGTTCTCAAAATGTATTTGACGTTTGAATTGATAGTAGTCTGCTTGTAGCTGTCCAAGAACAAAAATGCCCCAGCATTATTTTAGGCACATGTAGCTTTTTTGTTGATAGTCTACTGTCTTTAAATAGGAGTGGCATTTTTTTTTCTCAATGAAAATGAGCCGTTGGAGTACAAATAATTCTATGGGGTTATAGCTTTGCTTTGATGCTTTTTATTTAAACAGATATCCCAAGCTGAATTTGCTGAGCTGAGTTGATCAACATTTTACCATGCACAAACCTGATTTGTTTCTTCGCTCGCTCAATCTTCAAATGGTTAAAGTTGCCAGTAACATGTATATACTGTACTGTAAAGAATCTTGCATCATACTTTTTTCAACATACTGAAATGTTTCTTAAAATTCAGTAGACACTTGAGTATTAATGTAATGCAGCTAGTCTGACAGGTAGTTTACAATGTGGCGATACAGATATTGCTAAGGCAAGAAAATGCTCTCTAAAACATGAGTTTGTATTTAATTATCTTGCAACCTAGAGCTCTTTTCAGCAAGCTAATCCTCTGCTCTTCAGATTGCCAAAATAATTACCTCTTTCAAAAGTGAGCCAAAAGAATTCTGTTTTTACCTCCAGTTATAATAACTGCAGTTACTACAGAAAGCAAAGAATGGCTTTTTTTGCCACAGATGTTTCATAAGCCCTACTGCTAATTGTTTTTTCCAGTAGGACTTAGATCATATGAAAGCGGTTAACGTTTAGTTTGCTAAGGGATATTTTTGGAATAAAAATTTACCACATAATTAGTCTGAAGAAAGGAGAGCTTACTGCAACTTTTGAACTAGTTTTGGTCAGAGGGGGATGGCATTCATCTCCATGTATCCATGTAGGGTAGACTGAAACTGCAGAAATAGGCTCTTGCTGAAGAGCTGGCACACTGGCTGACATGGCATTGTAATGACATGGCCGTGGGTCACTGTTCTGTTTGGAAGAATGTGACCTGGGTAAAGGAATAAGCTGAATATTCTCTTTGGAAATTTGTGTAACTCTCCAGTAAGAATATTTGAGCTGCAGGTGAATCGGTCTCGGGACTGCTGTTTTAAACAGATGACCGTTATTGCTTGGCACTAAGGAAGTCTCTTAATATACAGTAAAGAGAAGTTTCCATATGTAATAGTTAAACAGGAGAATGAACTAAAAAATTCACTATATCTATAGATCTAGCTGAAATCTGCATATTGATAAGAGTCTCTCTTTAAATACGAGCAGGGATTGCTTCTTTTTTAAACCCTTCAGATTGTGTAATAACTGCCCCACTAATCATGTGCTGCAGGATGTGGTGTAGAGTAGTTCCCTAAGCCAGTTTCTCTAGAGACGGTCTTGCCTGTCGTCTTTTCTTTTCCCCTCTGGATTCAGTTCCTTTCTGCTGAATCTGGAGGTCAGTAACACAAAGGCTTTTCTGGCTTTCATCCCACTTATACGCCCCTGCAGTCTGCCCTTCAGGAAACGCAAGGAAGGTGATTCAGAAGCATTTGTTCAGGCTTGGCAACTTTGAAGAAAACACATTGTAGAATACTTGCTACAGTCTCTTTTCCTTTGTCAAGCTGCTAACTTTCCTGTTGCTTCATCTGTCCTGTTTGCCAAACCATGTTTCAGCGTGTTCTTGAGAGCAGTAATTCTTTTTCAAAGTATCCTCAAATATAATAAGGTTGTTTCTGGTCCATCCTTTGGATTGCACAAATATTTGAGGTTTGTTTGTTGTTGTTATGTGCCTTCAAGTCGATTGCGACTTATGGCATCCCTATGAATCGGTGACCTCCAAGAGCATCTGTCGTGAACCACCCTGCTCAGATCCTGTAAGTTCAGGTCTTTATGGAATCCATCCATCTCTTGTTTGGCCTTCCTCTTTTTCTACTCCCTTCTGTTTTTCCTGGCATTGTCTTTTCTAGTATATTTGAGGTAGGTCTCTTAAATCTATTGCCTTACAGTTTCGTATTTGGGGAGCGTGACATAAGTAGTTCATGATGCCTAGAACAGTGTTGTTTAGCCTTGGCTCCCCAGATGTTGCTGAACTACAGCTGCCATCATCCCTGACCACTGGCTCATTTGGCTGGGGGTGATGGGAGCTGTAGTCCAGAAGCACCTGGACAGCCAAGGTTAACAAACATGAGGCTAGCCCTAGAGGATATAAATTCAGATTAAAGCCCTGATCCAGTAAATGGGTAGTGTTCTCCTCATCTATGGCCCCAGGATATCATAAGCAGGCTTGGACCCACCATATGTCACCTGGATCATATCAATGCCATCAGTGCTATGTGGCAGGAATGGGGACCCTGCAGCCCTCTAGATGTCGCTGGACTCCCATCAGGCCCAACCAGCATGGTCAGGGATTATGAGAGCTGTAGTCCCAATAACAGCTCAATGGCAAGAGGATCCCCATCTCTATTAAATGAGGTGGCTGCCATCCAAATAAGGCGAAAAATGGCTCATTGCCTAATATTCAGAGTGCTGAATTTAGTTTTAAAATTCTAGTGGGAAATGTGTGTTGGGAATGCCGTGTGATCAGCCTGCTTGCATTATATTGGAAGCGCTCTTGAGCTAGTGAGCATGTGGGGCAGGCTAGGACTAAAATATCCCAGCTCTTATTTCAGGGAAATTCCTTTGCTTTTTAGCAAGGAAGATCTTTGTAGTGGTAGCTGAAGCAGAGCATGCATTCAGGTCTTGCCACAATACGCCAAAATGTATTTAATGAATTGCAAGTCCTGCACAGGAGCTGCTTACAGGGGTGTGCCCTGCTCAAATTAAAGGCAGACCTTTGAAGAATGTAGTCAAAACCACAACCCAGCACATTCCTGTTGGCTCTTCTGTAAACTTAAGCATGGATGATTTTTGCTATTACAAAACTTGGAAGAAACACAGCTTTGTTAAAGTGTAGGGTGCTTATTGTGGGTCCAACAGCAAGTTGTTGCCCCTTCCCCCCCCCAGGTGAATTTAATCACCATGCATAATTGTTCAGTGCTTACAAGGTACAAGCTCACCTCCCAGGCATTATCATTGTTCTGATGTGTACATACCAGACTTATGAAATCTGTTGCTAACCCTTTCCACCATTGGGAGAAATAATAGTATTTCCATTTTTGGGCATAATTAGTCAGAATTGGTACCAAATCAATTAGTTGACTTGGCACATAGAATGGAGGGTATTTGCCGAACACCCCACCAAAAGGAACACTAAATCTATCTTTGTCAGTGTATGGAAATAGTTATTAAAGAATTAGCAAATTCTCATTTGAAATGCTGGATCTGCTTTTGTTCAGAAAACTTTACTTAAGTCTACTCAATACAGGGCTTGGTACTAGCAGCATCATATTGAAAAGTAACTCCTTCATTAAGAGAAGACTTATTGGAGGGGGTGCAGCTTAGAGGGAGAGTGCATGATTTGCATGCAGAAGGTCTCAGGTTCATTTCTTGGCATCTCCAGGTAGAGCTAAGAACAACAGGAAACCCTGGAAAGCTGCTGCCAGTCTGTGTTGACAGTACAGAGCTAGATGGATTAATCTGGTTTGATTTGGTACAAGACAGCTTCCTAGGTTCCTTTTGCGTGGGAAAAATGATGATCTGTCTAAGCTGTGAGCTCTGGACAGCTTCATTTGAGAATAATGTTGCATTTGAGCCAGGTTTTAATGGAATCGGCTGTTCCCATTAAATTAAAACATTTTGCATGGAGCATTCAATTTTGTGTTTCAATAAGAACCCAAGATGCAAGGGGCTGACATGCCTTGTCCTTGGAATACATTTTAAGTATTTTAATGTAAACGAAATCTTGCTGAACTGCATGTAGTTACTCCAGTTACTTACAGCTATTTTCCATCTTCTTGTTACTGTGGATTTTGAAACGTTTTGCAGTCTTGTCCCCCTCCCCCCAATTTTCCCAAGGACTAAATGAGAATATAGGTGTCATTTTTGTTTGGTGGTAATTCTTGGAGGTAGCGTTTCAAAAAGTTTCAGAGGAGGATTTCAGTTGGACTTCTTTGGCAGCTGCCACAGCAACATACTTGGCTGATAGAAATTCATTAATGACAGCCCTGGTGGTTGGTAAATGACTCTTTAGATGGATATGGGGAGATCGGGATTACTATACATGTTGCTACAGACTTGCCCATGAGTAATCTTAAGGAAAGTAAGCTGGTTGTGTTTGAGCATGAGGATCTTAAACTCTCTTGCCAGCATTAGCAAACAGCGAGGCACACCCTCCCAAGGCAGGTGCACCTCAGGAAAGCAAGGGCATCAAGAGATCTGAAGCAATTAAGAGCAAGCAGCCTTGCCATTAGGCAGCAAGTGGGAAAACATGTCTCCGGCCTGTGACTGGGGCAAGGGGCACCACTCAGGGTGGCAATTACCTGTGCCTGGTAACTGATTCTTTTTGTTCTTCCTTTTGTCCTTGCTGGTGGGGCTGATGACAGAATACCTTAGATGCTTCCCATTGAAGAGGTGAGCAAACCTAGGTGTAACCCTTATACCCTGATGAAAAACTTGATGTCTCATTTCAAACGCCTAGGTGTGCATGCATGTGCAAGCATCTCTGATGTTCATGAAATCCAGGCTATGGAATTCTGCTTGTGGTTTGAAGCTTGCATCTGATAATCACGATTGTTTCAGTGGGAGCTTGAGGAAAGAGGGTGTTCTGTCTTTTCCCATGGGCTGGGGCTGACTGCTGATAGCCAGCTTCTTAATTGGTTCATAACAGGAGCACATATGGACTGAATGAATTCCTTCCTTCACACTGTTGTTCAGCTCCTTATTTATGCAGTTGTGTTTCAAAATTGTACCCCAAAATTGCTTAATGGTATGTTGCCCTGGGTGGGGATGATTTTTCAGTCTGTGATGATATAATAATCCTCATTCTATCTAATATCAGACTTAGAGATCTGGTCCCTCTTAACTTGGCAGCAAAATGAAACCACTGTCAGGCAAGATTGTCTAGGGAGTATGCAGAATTTTTTTGGTAGATTTTAAAGAAAAGTCCCCCTGCCCCTAAAAAAAAAAGCAACCTAATGAAGACCCAGGATGCTTTGTGACCTTCAGAAGCTATGTAATGTTGGAGGAGGGAAAGGACAGAATTGGCTTGCTGGAGCTTATGGTATCCTGGTGATAGAAAAGAGAGCATCATGAGAGTTTAAAGATGAAAACTTCTCTGTACTATAAGAGGTGGTTTCAGAAAGGAGGAAAATTCCTCATCTCCTGGACCTAGGCCTTTTAGCTACCACAGAGCTCAGTGAGAGAAGGTTTCACAAGGATGGGAAAGGAAAAATGTGCCTTGTCCTCAGTTCCTGAAGAGACCTATCTTGAACCCCAAATTGCAGTACAAGGCTCCTGTCCAGCACTTCTCCCAGGACATGAGGATAACACAGCACCATTTTGTTGAGGGGTCCCAGTTGTTATGCTTCTAAGACTGTCACCCAGTTCCTTTAGGGGAAAAGGGACAAAGGGGTTTGAACTGGGTATCGCAAGTACCCAAAAGGACTGTTCCAGCCAACCTGTGTGGATCTCTTGAGGCTTCTGCCCGAAACCTTGCTCAGTCCACCCATCTAAATAGTGTGTGTGGTATTGCCTCCATGTTCAATATATGAGATCATTTAAGGCACAGGGATACCTGACTGTGACTCAAGACTTAAACGTCAGACTAATTCAAAGGGAAGCGATGGCTTATGGAAACTCCAGTTCAAGATAAACATAAACTGCCACCTTTTAAAAATTCTTCTGTCACTGTTCAGATTTCTTTAGAAGGCAGTTCAACTCGTGGATTATATTTTTAATTTAGGCTGAAGTTCATCGTTAAAACTCTGACTCACCTCCACAGTCAACACTGTTTCACCAACACTAGTGCCTTTTGTCTTGTTGCCTTGATATGTAACACTGTAACTGTTCTGCTCCCTGAGAAAGTGTTTTCCTTCTCCCTCTTCCAGCCTATGTCAAAGGAGCATATGACTTTGGAGGTAGCTTGAGGTCTGAGGCTGCAGTGATGGCATAAATGTGGAATGCAGTGTTGCGTATGGAAATAGAGGGCTGGATTCCTAGCCTCAGCTTGCCTAGTTCATCATTTCCCAGTAACTATAACAGTGAGCCTGCAAATATTTAGAGTAGCCAGCACACACCCCTGCCCCGAGAGAGAGAGGAAGGTACTTGCATCATGCTTGGGGTTTAAATGTTTTGGAATTGAGACCTTATTTAAAAATAATCCCAGTGGCCTGTGACTCTGCTGCTCATGCATTATTGCAGTCTGTGCATTCTGGCTGGCAACATTTTGCTCCAGTGCTGAATATCCTGCCTTGACTGCAGCTGCACATTGTGGGAACTGAGGTTTGAGCCAAGACAATTTTGAAACTAGGAAGAGCAGCTGTCTGCAGTGTAAGTGTGGGAACTAGTGTCCTTTGGGCTGCCTTTTCAGACACCTCACAGTTGTTGCGTTGGCTGGAGGTGGGACCGTTTTCCCACCACAGGCCTTCCTATAAAGGGCAGGCTCCTATGTTCTTGCTGCGGGGGGATGATAATGAAGCAGTCAGGCATTTTCTTCTTTGGTGGCAGAGGAAAGGTGATGTGTGTGATCAGGAATGGCTGCCTCAGCATCTCCTTAGGCTTTTTCACAGCAGCCCTACTTACATGCAAAGCCTCTCAGGTTGCTTTAAAGTTGAGCATCTCTTGAAGGACTGCTGAAGCAGAGTCTTGTAGTTCTTGGTGATGAATGAGGCCATTT
Source organism: Rhineura floridana (assembly GCF_030035675.1). Lineage (NCBI taxonomy): Eukaryota > Metazoa > Chordata > Lepidosauria > Squamata > Rhineuridae > Rhineura > Rhineura floridana. Next base: position 28,726,022 of record NC_084497.1, read on the forward strand.
AGGAATGGCTATAGAACATAACAGTGAGCTGCAAACATTTTCACATCGCTGCCTCTATGCTGCTTGTGATGCTTTTAGTATTACCAGTGATGGTTTCTTCACAGTCCTTTCTAACCTTATTGGTTTGTGAATGGGACCTTTGTATGTGTTATAACTCTAGCCTTGCCTATTTGAATCTTAAAGGAGCAAGGCTAGTGGATTGCCTTAGCCTGTGTTCTTGTGTCAGACTGCTTCCCCTGGCTCAAGGCGGTGGGAGGTGGTTTACACCAGAGAGATAGGACAGTTTGGTTTTTAAATGTGTTCATCCAGGACTTGTGTGGAATTAATCAGTGTCATGGGAGAAACAATCAAAGTCAAGAACAAGATGGGATTTTTTTTTTAAGGACATGATAAGGAAACCTGGCTTGCCATTAGTGAAATGCAGTGCCTGGCTCTTGTTCAAAGAGAGTCATTGGCGGATAAAAATTGCCCATCTAGCTTTCCTGGCCTTGCAGCTGAAAGCACGGGGGCTTTGGATTATTCTTTAAACAGATACACTCACATTGTGGGTGTGACTTGACTTTGCCCTCCTGTGTGGAACCTTCTTCAGCCCAAGGGCAACCTTCCAGGGACCACATGCCAGGGATAGGCAGAGACAAAGGGGAGCAGAGCAGCACATGTGAATGTTATCTTTGTGCAGTAGGTCAGTTTCCTCAGATGCTCACACTCCTCTACCTTCCATTCAGGTAAGCAAGAAGCTTTATCGGAGTTCAAGGGCAAATTCCAGCCAGGCAAAAACACTCAAGGAGGGCTGGTGAGGGGTGTGGCTTGGGGTGTGTGTGGCCTTGGCAGAGTCCTAAGGGCCAGGTTGAGAGGCCTGGAGGACCACAGGCAGTCCTGGGCGTGAGGTTCCTCATCTCTCCGAGAAAGCATGCTCTTAAGTCAGGTGAACTGGGTTTGGGGCCTCCCCTCTCCATAAAGCAAATTAACTGGATTTGAGGTAAGATAGTGAAACTTATCACAGCTCCACTTGTGTGACAGTGGTTGGCAAACATCCGGCAAGCTCTACCAGGGCAGTGATGTGTTTCATCTTTTTTTGACGGTAGTTCAGAATGACTCAAGCGCTGGGGAAGGAACTGCCTAGCATTTTTGCTTTTTTACATCAGTTTGTCTTGCTCTTGCCTTGTGCTGCAGGAAGTTGCAACCGATGGAGTAAGCCTTTGTGAGCTTTCGGTTTAAATGCTGGAGGTACAACTTCTTATGACATGTTAAACTGGTAATGATCTCACCAATATTCCCAGCGTTAAATGACGTAAAGCTAGATTTACATCTAGCTTTACACAGCCCCATTGCATGTGAGGGGTTGTATAGCAGTCTGCTTTGGGGACCATGGAGCCAGAGTTCATTCATTTTACTTCTGGCTGCTTTACTTCCCTTCCTCCTTTTTTTAATGTTCATGGGGGCGGCGGTTGACTTAATCCCTGATTCTCTAGTTAGAAGAAGTGAGCAGCACGGAATGAGTAAAATCTTTATCTGAGGTCCTAGTGAACTGCTGTCAGTCTGACTAAATACTAGGCTACATGGGCAAAGCAGTCTTGGTATTGCAGCTCCCTATGTTCTGAGGACCACACATACTTCTGTATACATGAATGAGGCATTTTTGTATAGCCATGAAACAGTGCGTTTCCACTTTATCTGTTCTTGTGAATGTGATCTCAGTAACCTGAGGCTTATCTGGCTTGCATTAAGCAGGGTGAGCGTTAGAGTGCTCCAGCAGGCAGTGTTAGGCTTTGGGATCTGGCTTTCCATGCTCATATTCTTCCAGGGGCTCTTTGCTTGTCCTGTATTGCTGCTTTCAGAAAAGTGGTTCTCTAGAGCAGATGTGGGCACCTTTGGCCCTTCAGATGTTGCTGAACTCTAACTCTTATCATCCCCAGCCACTGGCCATGCTTGCGGGGGCGGATGGGCAGTGCAGTTGTAGTTCAGCAACATCTGGAGGGCCAGAGGTTCTGCACACCTCTTGTAGAGCCACAGTTCAACTCTTCTCTTCTCCCTGTGACGCATAAGCTTGGTATAGTAGGCTAGCAGAAAAACGTCCCTTACAAATTTATCTGTAAATCTTCCCTGTATGATAGCGACAGTCTTGTACTTCAGTCTGGTATTTCCAGCGGGTCAAAAGGTGGAAAAGCATCGTAGCTGCTCATATATAAATACACAAGTGAGGCCAGTAGCCTGCATGGAAGCAGGGTCGCTAGAGTTGAAGTCTAAAACCACATGTCCTAAAAGCAAATCCCAGGCCCTATATTTTAGTCTACCTATAAATGGCTGGTAGTGAAAAGCGAGGGTAGAAATACCTTTCTGGACCATTTTCTGCTGAAGAGTTCAGTTACTTAATTGGAGAGGGTTCACCTCCTGCCAGTAGATCTGCCCCCACAGAGGTACCAGTGGAGAGGGCCATTGTGGGTTGCACATATGCTTTTTGGTTCACAAGGGTTCCTCCCCATCCTGCCTCAGGAAAACAACACATTCAGGTGCAGTTTGTCCAAGCTTAGGCCTGAAAGTGACAGCAGAACAGCTGCCTTTGTTCTCCCCTTCTGAAATGATCCCTTGGTATGTGGCTGTGTTCTAAATGCAGCCCTTAAGGGGGGATGTTGTGACTTGTAAAATGTTGGTTCTGCACTCAAACTGCTTTTGGAAATAGTTTGGTGGGATGTGGTTGAATGGTAAAGATAGGTTTTGCTAGATTTCTTTAGAAATGGGAACGCTGGCAGACCATTCTGTGGCTCTAGCAGCAAATGCATATCTTGGCACGAGAGCGGCCCTTATCCTTTTGTAATTTGACTAAGTTGATACGGGTAGATTTTGTGTGTTCTGTTCTTCAACCTGGAAACCTTGTTACTGTTAGCCAATTGGATCAGTAAATAAGTATAATTTCATATCCTGCTTTTAATTAGGCTGTTGGGAGCATTTTAATCATCCTTGCATAGGTGCTGGGTACTGGGTTGCAAAAGTTTAATGGCAGTCATCAATCATAGTTTTGTAACCAAGCTTTCAGATTCTCCAGCAGTTCTGCTGAGGGATTTGTGGAGTGAAAGGTCTCTGCAAACCTGACCTGATGCATTCTTGAGGTTTACTTAAAAGAAACTTTCTGAAGACTGTTTATCTGGTTGAGTCAGCAACAGCTCCTGGTGTCTTGGGCTGCTATTGTACTTGAAGGTGGCAGGCTTTGGCTTAAATGATGAAGCTTTCTGAAGAGAATCCTTTATTACTTAGAAGTGAAAATGCTTTTACTAAACCAAAGTATTATTGACAGCTTTTTCCAACAAATGATGTTCATTATTTTAATTCCGGGACAGAATGTGCATTTATCATACCTTAGGGCAGCCTCCCCCAATATATGGTGCCTTCCAGATGTTTTGGACCACAACTCCCATCAACCTCAGCATCATATGCCATGCTGACTAGGGCTGGTGGGAATTGTGGGCCGAAACATCTGAGGGCACCAAGTTGGGGGAGGCTGGCCATGGATATTATGTGTAGTAATCTGTGACCATGAAGGAAAACTGGGTCCCCTTTCACCTGATGTGAACATTCAAGACTAAACCAACAACAGTAACCCACCTCTGTTCTCCAAAATGACGTTTGTATAAATCTGTCATATTTGGATTTGTATGAGAGGAGAAATAATGAAAATGCTGGTGAGTCAAACAGAGCGCTTAGAATAACAACATCTTCTGTTTTGAACTTGGGTTGGGAGCTGGTAAGGCTCCATATAGCGCAGGCTCTGTGTTAAGTATCTTTACGGCATCATACATCACCTACTTTTCTCTTAACTTATCTCTTAATCCATAACTCTGTTTTCAGATGGGAGGAGGAACTGGCAAAGCGGATGAATCTAGAATCCATGGTAGAGACACTGCAAGAGGTAGGTTTTGAATGGCAGCTGTTTATTCAGAGGTTTGATGGCCACTTTTCATTTTTATTGGTACCCAGTTAGTTTCATTGACTGCTGATGGCTTTCCCTTTTGGTCCTTTGAAACTTCATCCTCTGTGTTGGGGTGAGTGACCACCAAGCATGTTAATCACTTGGGTTTGTAAGAATGCAAGTTCATCCTGTGGAGTGAAACCTTATCCTATGTGTGCACTTAAAGGGAGGCTATTCCACAGCTCCTCTTTTGTACATTGTATTAAAGGCTAAGGAAGAATTCTTTTTTGTTGTTCTGTTTTTAAGAGGGCTTAGATTCCTGGCAACCAGTAGTACTTAGGACAAGAAGAGCAGTTACCTTATTCTAAATTATTGAGACCCCAAATATCTAAACAACTGCCTTAATTCCTACTGGCCTTGGCTGTTAAGATCTACTGGGTGAGGGAGGGGCTCTCTTGGTTGTTCCACCAAGAAATGCAGGGAATGACAGCCCGGGAGATGGCTTCTCTGTGGTAGCCCCTAAATTGCAGAACTTGCTCCCTGCAGAGGTGCATCTAAACATCATCACTGTACAGCTTTTGCCATATGCTGAAGATGCACCTATTTAACCCTGACCTTTCACAGTTCAGGTATTTTGTTTTATGGGATCCATCACTTTTGCTAAATTCATCTGTTCCATTTGGAATAGTGTTATGTGTTTTATAATTGTAATGGTTTTATTTCTTTTTATAATTGTGTGTTCTGCTGTTACTCACCCTAGGCTGTTATGGTGAAGTGTTATAAATGAATAATTTACAGATGTCTCATAATGGCCCAGCTGTTGGTTAGTAGCTAAGATGGTTGCAACTACTTGTGAATATGCCCCTCACTAGAAGCTCCTGGAAGCAATTTCTGCGCTCCATTCAGTTGCCACCATCTTTCATGGGGATCTAATTCACATTGTTAATCTTCCAATATGCAAAGATAATGTTTGTTATGCAAAGTTAATGTTTATTACAGTATTGACTAAAATTATGGCATGGTTAAAAGTGGCTGAAACTGGTAGACTGACTTAAGTACTTGGCTTAACACGACCTTGCAGGTGAGTCCTTAATAACTGTTACTAGCCCATCTACTTGCATAAAGTCTGCCATCTGTAACCTAAAAGACACAGAGATCCAATTTTTGAGAGCTTCCCACTCATGCTTTTCTTCTTCGCCAAAGAGCCGAGCAGCAGAGGACTACTTACTTCATCCATACTTCTCTCAGTTCTGCAAGGGTGACTGTTGATGGAGATACAAGTTGGCCTTGCAAACATTGATTTGGTAGTTACCATCTTCTGCTCTTCTCACTTGAGTGGCTGCCACTTTTTTCTCTCTCCCCCCCCCAATCCCTTCCTTTTGGCGCTGGAAGACACGGATGGAGCTTGGTGTGGCGGTGCTTGTAACTGGTTTTGGAGCCATATCTAGGATAGTGCTGTGGTGACCCAGGGAAGCATATGCAGTTTGCCAGTCCGTGGTTTATGTCCAGGCAGTCAGTGAGGCAAATCCACAGGAAACTGGGACTAGATGTTGAATCTGTGTTCGATTTGTTCTTTGGAGTTTTGTGTTAAAGGTACGTGCCCTTCCTTCCATTCCAGAACCTTTTTGTACTGTTTGTCCTCTAGGAAGCTCAAGAAGCCGAGGCTCTCCAGGAAGAGTTAAATCAGAAGATTGAGAGGCTAAAAGCTGAACTCGTTGTCTTCAAGGGTCTAATGAGTGATGTGAGTACTCTGGACAGGCTGAGTTGTGCCTGATTAAGCTGCCTTTTTTTAAAAAAAGTCATCTTCATAGCTTCATTAATGACAAAAGTTATGATTTCAGTGAGTGCTTTTTGCAGTTAGTATTATGGCTGCCTTGTATGATCTGATGCATCAGACCAAGCCCCGCGTCCTCTCCCTGCTACCCATCTGGTCTGTGTAGATGGCATTTAACTTGCTGCTTATCACACATCCCCGAGTGTCCCCCGATGCCTTCACATCAGCTAGCAGTGCTGGGTCCCTCCAGCTGAAACCTCTGAAAACAATGTCCTTTAAAGGGTTTAGTCCTTGATGTTAAGCACAGGGTTGGAAAAGCGCCATACAGGTGCTGTGAGTTCAAAAAAGCTGAAATGCTCCCTTCAAGTGCATATAACTAGAAGGGTTTCAGAAGCCTCGGTTCTGATCTACTTCGCTGGGCCACTTAGTTCTAAGCCTGCCTTTTATGCATATCAAGCCTGAATATAAACCATGTGCGTATTTGGAGCTCTAAATGCCATTTTAGGGAGGCATTTCCTGCTTTTCATACTGCTTTGGAAACTATAGTTGTCAAGAGGATTGTGTGGCCTGGCTGTCACAATAGGTAGAAAGTGTGGGAGGCCTCACGTATGTGGCACCTGTATAACTGACATTGGAGATTGAGTGCAAAGTTTGTAGATCACACGAAGAAAAGCCATTTCTGCTTTTCCACTCTTTCACTTGAAGGCAGTGTTCACCTTTTGTATCTTCTGGTTCAACAGTAGAGCTACCCCAATTGTCTTCCCGGGTCTCTCCTTTCCATCCCTGCTTCTGCCTTGTAGTTCAGTTTTGTTTTCAGTGGAGAACTTCAAACATTGCTCTGGGACATGCCGGAAGCATGTTGCCCCAACTGAATATACTGCAAAGAAAAAGTTAATGGGCACAAGGTTTCTGTGCTCTGCTTCTTATGGGGAAAATCCATTCTTTGGCGCAAGTGGCAATGTCGGTATGTTCTACAAAGCAGCTGTAAATGAAGTTGCGCCAGGGCAGCAAAACTATAAAAATGTTGGCAGGATTCCCATCCTGTTTAAACACATATTGTGCGACTTTCATGATGTAAACATACAGGGTATAACTCTTTATCTTTGTGATTTGTAGGTGGCATTGTTATGGACTGTTAAATCTTAATCGTTTTAAATAAATCCCCTTAGGGTGTACAGAGAGAAGCTTTGAAAAAAAAGTCTAGCTTAGGAAAAAATACTTAGAGAAATGTGTATCTGGTGTAGACAGTGCAAACTGGAGAACAGATGAAGTAAGTGGAAAGTAGTGCAAGGTTTTTGGATAAGAAACAGCTGCTTAAGCTTGCCTTTAGAGACAGTCCAGAAAGGCTTATTTCCAAAAATCATAATTAGCATTCACGTATATCATCGCCCTGTAAGAGAGAAACTGTTTTTACTATGAAGTTGCTGGATAAATTTTCTAAAATTGAGTACTATCTTTCTGTGTAAATCAGAGCCTGCATCCCATACAATGTCATGTGGTGGACTTCTGGAATAGGTTTTCCAAGTATGCTCCATAAAGTAATGGCATTGCCAATTTGAGGCTTTGGGTTGGGAGTTTGCTTAAGCTGTCACCCACCTTGAACATTTGCATTTGTTAGAAATTGATGTTCAGCTTGCAGTGACCTGACCACCCACACCAAATGCTGCTGTTCCTTGGATGTTTAATGTGGCTGGTGAACAGACAGTATTTAATATGGAGGCTGACGTGAGCTGCACTGATGGAGATACTGTAGGGCATCTCCTCCTCCTTCATATCTTCTGAACTGTATTATTGGAAGATAATCCACTGCTGTCCTTCCTGCAGCCTATGACAGACCTGGACACAAAGATCCAAGAAAAAGCCATGAAGGTGGACATGGACATCTGCCGACGAATCGATATCACAGCCAAGCTGTGCGATGTAGCACAGCAGCGCAACTCCGAAGACGTTTCCAAGATATTCCAGGTGATTAGGCTTCATCCTGCCCTGTGGAGAACAAGGCAGTGTTAGGAAGAGAGAGAGAGAGATGAAGCTGTGTGTTAAATTTGGAGTTTCTGTTCAGAATTTCCAGTATAAAACATGGGGCTGACTCTGTAGAGAACTTCTGAGTTCACATGCTCTATTCCCATGTTGGGAACAATCTTAACTGAAGCAGGAAGTTGCATTTTTGCATCTGCAAAGGTATCATCTAGTCCCACGTGTCTTGTCTTTTTCACTCAGTCACACACAGGAACATTAAGACCTCATTCTCTTTAGAAGTAGCTTTCAGATAAATTACATGAGCAAACTTAGGTGTCTGCCAGTCCTCTTCAGACAACGCAAAAGAGCATTTCAGGGTGCCACTTGGATTTTGTGTTCCCTGTCAAAAAAAAAAAAAGATCTTTTCTGATCCTGGGAAAACTGCTTCCACTGCCGAAGTTGGGAGAACAGTAAGCAGTTAGCTGTCCTGAAGGAGAATGTGGCAAGTGTGTAGGCAGCTGCTGAAATCCTCCATCTGCAGGTGTAGGTTTGGGTGCAGTCCAGGGAGGAGGAGAAGGCAGGGCCATTGCTCCACAAGACACCCAGTCACTCCCCAGAGTGTTCCTGCCCCTGATATTCCATGCCATCAGTTATTAAATCCCGAAGAGCACAGCATCTCACATAACTTTAAACCGACTAAACAAAAGTAATAAAACAGTCTCAAAGCCATACTCATTACTCAGCTCTGAGTTTACTTGCATATGCTTACGGATTATAATTGTGTTTGATAGTTGTGAACAAGGTTCCACTTTTGGGGGGTGGAGGATGGACTTGGATATTTGAAATGCACTTCTTGGTGTTTCCAAATTCCTTTCTCCAAATTTCATTCTTTTTTTCCTGTCAAAACTGGCGCCTGACTCACTCTGCTTGTTAGGTGGGCATGGCAGAGGAATTGGGGTTCGTCTTCCCAGCTGTCTTGCACAGCGTATTCCCCCTTGTCACTGATAGCTGAAGCCAGGAAGGGGACTGGAAAGGGGTGCTTGTTGCTCTTCAGCTGTCACCCTGAGCACCTCCAGCTGCTTGTGCGTCATCCTTTTAGCTGTCGCATGGCTGGCTATAGCCCAGTTGGCTGTGCCTGAGGCATGTCCTGCCTAAAGCGCTAGCAGCTTGCTTTTTGCCGTGTGCCGTCTCGATCTGCTTTCCTATGCTCCCTTTGTGTGTTCCACCACCTGTAACACTTGTGACTTATGAATCTTGGTGTCCGCTGTCACTTGCACACTCAAATCACGTGGGGCTGATGGCTGACAGTCTTCTCCCTCACCTGATCCCTGTCCTTTCTGATATCTGCCCCCTTCTTGGTGCAGCAGCTCAATTGAACCTTCCAGTCACTACCCTTCTCTCTGATTCAGGTGGCTTCCAAGAAGAAAGAGCGGAAACTGGCATCAGATGACGACCTCTCTGAGCAGGACCCTGATAATGCCCGGTTTTCAGACGATGAAGTCAGTTCTCTGAACATCACAGATGAAATGAAGAGGATGTTTAATCAGCTGTGAGTATTTTAGAAGTGGGGCAGGGGAGGAGCTAAAGTTCTACACTAAGGCAAGTTGTGTTCTTCATCAGTGAGGCAAGTGGGATGCTGTAGCTATTAATCTTGGCATTTAAATAAACTTCCATAGATCTGCTTGTTTTGCATAATTCTGCTTTTCTTGCTGTATCAGACCAAGTCCCCCTATAGTCCTGCATCCAGCTTCCCTCAGAGGCCAGCCAGATGCCTCCAGGAAGCCCACAAGCAAGGCTTAGCAGACAATAATCCTAGGCCTGTTTGCCCCCAGCAACTGGCAAATAGAGGCTCGCTGCTTCCTGAATCAACTTTCTTCAACTTTATTATCTAAATTGCAGGGCCGGAGGCCAACGCAAATAAAACAGTACAAATACAATAATTTATAATCAAAGGAAAAGTGTTTAAGAGCGTTTGTGAAAATTTTCCAGGTCGGAGGCAGCGCCTACGTGATATTTCGTAAGGCAATATGATTTGCCCAGAGTTTTCGGGCTGCTGTTATGAAAAGGGATACATTGTAAGTTACTTCCCGGATACGATCAGACATTAAGAAAATATTTTTTTCATCAGGTGAAATAAAGAGGGGAATGTCTAACCATTTCTTAAGGAATCTTAAGATCTAGGTTGAATATATATTGAGCAATAGAGCAAAACATGGGGAAGATCCTCCGCTGTGGGAGAACCACAGACACAGGTCCTTTGATCCTTAGGGACACCAGCTAATCGACCTTCCCTATTGGCATTTGGAAGGGGAAAAAAGCGTAGGGCTATAAAAGCCTGTCTGAGAGCAAAGGGTATAGATTGAACGAGATAAGTGGAGCATTGGGGAGCAAATTTAAATCGCCAGAACTAGGGAGATACCTTAGAGTTGGTGATAGATAGCCTGTCTAATTTCATGGAGTAGAGAAATATACGTTCACGTAAAGATTTCTTATTTAGGTTTGAATTAAACTCCGATGCTGAGAGATGGTATGTAGATAACAAATTATTTAGCTTAGAGCCCCATAGGACAAAGGCAAAAGGGTGATTAAGACATGATTGCAGTAATACCCTAGACTGGGACACATTAAAAGATCTTAGAAACTTCAGGAGAGTGAAGTGTATGTGTGCAATCAACGGAGGGGAGCCAGTCTCGGCTCGTATCATTGCTGCAGAGGTTCCCATCGGGAGAGATAATAAGCGCCTAAGAAAACTATTTTGTATAGTTTCTAGGGGTGGTACAATGTAATTATCCCAACCCCAGACAGAAACTCCATATAAAATTTGTGGGATCACCTTGGTGTTGAAGATTTTTAAAGCTGGATGGATCTGATTGCCACCCACAGATCGAAAAAATTTTAAAATTGCCCTGGCTGTCTTAACCGCGAGCAATTTAATATATTGTCGATGGTATTGCCAGGAAAGAGTATCCGAGAAGTAAATTCCCAGGTATTTAAATTATTGGGGTTGTTCTAGCTGATGTTCTGCTATATGCCAGCAATGGCCTTGAAATTTCTTCCCAAAGACTAAAACTTTAGTTTTAGCATAGTTTATATTCAGCTTTGCCTTTAAGCAATAAGTCTGTAAAGATCTCAGCAACCTTCTGAGTCCAATAGGGGCTAAGGAAAGAAGGACCATATCGTTGGCATAATGAAGTGTCGATACTTTCCCATGGCCGATAGAGGGGGAGAAAAATTGTGGTCCAGATAAAAAGGGGATAATATCATTTAAAAACAAGTTAAAGAGCAGAGGGGCTAATAGGCATCCTTGCTTGACACCTCTCTCCACCACTATCGGCTCAGAGAGGGCTCCGGAGTAAGGAGCTCTTACCAGAGCAAAAGTGTTAGCATATAAAATGTGAATTAGATATAGTAGGCGAGGGTCAATATTCAGATTATACAACTTAGACCACAGAGCGTTCCTATCAATGGAATCAAACACAGCGGCCAGATCAACAAACGCACTGTATAAATGTCGAGTAGGGCCGGCGATAGACTGTTTTGCCAGAAAATGGAGTGTTAGGCAGTGATCGATCGGGGATGAACCCTTACGAAAGCCAACTTGCTCTGGATGGATGATCTGTTGAGCCTGAACCCAATCTTCTAGTTTATTTAGGAGAATTTTGGCGTAGAGTTTGGAAACTACATTCAGCAGGCTAATTCTAATTCCTGAATCTAAAAATTCCAGATAGCTCTCCTACATGATGACCATGAGTATATCCAGTTTTCTAAAGCAGCGATGGGGGAACCTGGTGCCTTCCAGATATTGTTGGACTCCAGCTCCCATCAGCTTCAGCTAGCATGGGATGATGGGAGTTGCGGTTCAACTATATCTGGAGGACCACAAGTTCTCCAGCCCTGTTCCAAAGCCAGCTAAGGTAGAGCCATCATATCACAGGGATGGTGACAAGCAGTGCAGGGCACTGAATTCCACCCTCTGGAAATCTTATCTATTCGCTCCCCAGCACCTTTTGAGGCCACATCTGTAATTGCCTGCACAGTCCCAAGTACATGCTTTGCAATCACGGGCCAGGGACAACTTGCTGTTTAAAGAAAAATGAAAGGCTGAATGTCCTTATGCAGAGTTTCAAACATGCCTGGCTTTCTCCCCTGACTAATACAGCCACACACACATACAATTAAGCTCTGCTTCCGTCCTCCCCCATTCAGCGGAATGGAGGGTTCTAGCTTCTCTGCTGAAGCTACACAGTGACAGTCTTGCTATAGCCCTTTCCAGGGAGTGCTGCAATAAGATGAGCAAGGCTTGCTGGTAAGAAGTGGCCTGTTGCTTTCAACTGCAAGTGCATCTGTAATGCAGTGGAATCGCAGGCAAGCAACATTGCAATGCACAGCTTGCTGTCTCTGCAAGCCTTCCTTCTCTATCCAGTGGGAGTAACAAGGTATATTGCTACTGGAATTCATTGTGACTTCACCCAGTCCTCTTCCTGAAGGCTTTTTGAAAAAGAAAATTGATATTTACCGCTTAGAAATTGTGACCCGAAGTGAAAAACTCACTCCATAATCAAAATGCTGGGCTTTATGATTGTTTTTTACAGGGCCAATGCTTTTAATATTTTGCCTCTCTTAGCAAAGAAATCCTCCGGGCCATTATGCATATACATTCTCCTCCAGGAGAAACTACCGTTACCAGCTGTTGTTCATGCTGTGGTCTTTGCGTAGGACCCCCCACCCTTTGTGACACGTTAGTGGGATGTGGCATTTATTCCAGTTTATCTTACCAATGGCATTTGTCAACACAGCCTTTTGATGCACATCGTTGCTCTTAAAATGCTTGCTGTAATGCAGCAAGACATCTGGGTCTGCAAGTCCACTCAGGAATCCTGCAATTTCTTTTGAAAGTGACTTTTTTATGGACAATTGCTTAGGATGCTCTGCAAGTAACCTTTAGTGCTCAGACACCATGGATAGGGTTGACAGTTCTAGCTATACACTTTATAGGCCAGTTCATGGTATTGTTGGATGTGAAAATAAATCCCCTCTAAAATCCCTCCAGAGTGACAACTGTATTAGTGCTCTGTCTTTAGTAAGAAGGGTCAAAGGATTCAAATTATACAAATAGCCACGTTTGAAGAATAAGTGCAGCTGAGGGCAAGCAGCAGTTTTAAATTGGGAGGTCTTTCATGTTCACAAAGAATGCTCGGAGAGCAGACTCTGTAGAGGGCCCGTGCATTAAAAGTTAGCAGCAGCCTGGCTGGTTTTGGAAGCTGGCATGTGCTCCCACACCTCCTCCTCAAGTCTGCTGCCAAGTTTTGAATCCATTTGTCAAAAGATAAGTGTTGACCTCGACTTCCTGCTTTATATGTGCTCTGCTGAGAAGGAAATGAACTCAGGAGACAAAAATGTCTGCCATTGTGAAACTCAGTGGAGTAACCACAAGACTCCAGGAGCACATAAGAAGAGCCTGTTAGATCAGGCCAAAGGGGGCCCATCCAGTCCAGCATCCTCTTCTCCCAGTGGCCAGCCAGATGTCCCATTGGGACATCCACAAGCACAACCAGAATGCAAGACCTCTCTCGCCTCTTGCAGTTTCTAGCAACTGGTATTCGGAAACACACTGCCTCAGACATATCGGGGTTAGTAGCGGTTGAGAGTCTTCTCCGTGTATTTGTCTAATCCTCTTTTAAAGCCATCCAAGATGATGGCCAGGAGAATGGGCTCAAGCAGCCCTCTGATGCCTCTAAGCAAGATGTTGTGATACTTAGAAGTTTCTCTTTGCATTGTCTTCATCACATTGGCTTTTAGCTGACATTACAGGCATCAATTGATGCCTTATGATCTTCTGGTGTAAACTTCCAAGCTTCCCGGTGTTCCTTTTGGCTGGCATAAATTAGTCCAATGAAAGATGTCAGGCTTGATGCTTTGTCTTCTCTGGAACAGCCGTAATAATATTTACTCACTAGGAGTCATATTACCACAGGTGAGGAGAGCTGCTTTACTTCGTCTGTGTGGTATTTAACTGCATGCAGGTCGGCAGCTGGAAGGGCCACGGCAGAGCACCTGCTTGGCCTGTAGAAGTCCCCACATTCAGTCCTTCGCTCTTCCAGGCAGAGCTGGGATAGGCCCCTGCCTGATACCCTGACGAGCTGCTTCCCATCAGTTCAGACAATACTGAGCTAGAGGGACCAACAGCCTGATTCTCCGTCAGGCACTTTCCAAGTAGACATAGAGCTTTTGGGACTCTGATTTTGTACTATAGCTCTTGCCTGCATCTCTGTCTGTTGGAGAGATCAAAATGGAAGGACGGTTGCGACGAAAACACCAGCGCTCCCCACTTCCTAGGAATGTGTGTGGTAAGACTAGGGCTCCATGGAACTGAAGCAGCACACAGCAACGAGCGGAGATTAGTGAAACTGCCCACCTCTTTAGGCTGCTTTAAAATGTGGCTTTAATTTCATGCGTATGTCTATGGAATGCTGCAATGTTTTTTCTTTTCCTTTTTTTTTGTGGTGGAAAGGAATATTTTGATCCAGATGCCAGAACTTTTGTGTTTAACATGCAGCACCACCTGGAGGGGAACATCTGAACTGTTAGTTGAATGTTACGTTGGAATTTTGAGTCTGTCCATCCTGCAGCAGAATAAGACAGATGTGACGCCTGTTTTTGGCAAGGGGAGGGGTGTCTGTATCAGTATATGTGTGTATACGTGCGCTAGTATTAATGTAGTCCCTTAAGTTTGTTTTGAAGGATTACAAGGATATTTAATGCAAATTTCCCCCCTAACAGGCGCGAGACCTTTGATTTTGATGATGACTGTGACAGTTTGACATGGGAGGAAAATGAGGACACTCTGCTTCTCTGGGAAGACTTCACCAACTGTAACCCATCTATCGAGCTCCAGGGAGAGGTGAGTTGTATTTGGGCTCTTTACGGGGATGACTCACTCTCTGTTTGGAGGGCTCGATGGCTCCAGGTCATCAGAAATGAGAATGGAGTTTGTTGAGTCCCAGAAGGGTTTTAAAAAGGAGTGACTGCTTAATTATAATCAAAAACATAAAGGCTCCACGCAGTTTCACGATTTGGCACATCCTCTCTGTTGGGGGAAAAAATGGGCCCTTTTGGGAAATAAGTCCCAGGCTGTGGTCTGAAGGTACATGAGGCCAGCACTCTGCTGAAGCTAAGCAGGGTCAGGTCTGGCCAGTGCCTGGATGGGAGACTGCCTGGGAACCATATGGAAGCCACCTTGGGTTTCTATCAGGAAGAGTAAGGTGGGGAATAAATGTATTAAATAAATAATAAAATAAAATATTGGTTGATTTTGCTGCTGTATGATTTGGCAGGCAACTATGTTTTTGATTTGCATCTTAAGTTCTGTTGTTACTGAGGCTCTTTCAGATGCACAGGAAATAGCCAAGATAGAGTTTTATGTTTTGTGATGATATTGGCTACATGTTCTAATTTATTTTTAAAATGCTAGCAATATAAAATAGCTGCAGAGGAGACAAAAATAAAGTGTCTAAAGGAAAAAGCCTGAAGCTCCAAAGGATTTTTTTAAAGTCTCGTTTTAGCTGCTTTCTAAAAGATAGGCAGTGAAGTAGCTGGAGACGTTTCACAGCCTTAAGCACTGTAGCGAAAAAAGCATTAGACATAGTGGATGATTCTGGCTTAAGTCATACTACAGTAGAACCACTGAAATCAACGGACTCACTCTTGACTGTGTCCATTAATTTTGTTGGGTCTACTCTGAATGTGACTCGGTCAGAATCCTCCAGTGGTTTTTATTGGACTCCGGGGGTTGTATCTAGCCTTAGTCCTACTCATAGTAGACCCATTGAAACTCATGGAACTAATTTAGTCATGTCCATTAATTCAGTGGGTCTACTCTGAGTAGGACCAATGTTGGATACAACCCTTAGCTCTGAGCTGTTTTTGGAATCACATGACGTTCCTTTTTACAGGGAGACTGCTATCGCTTCATGATGATTTCCGTTGCATTCAAGCTTCCGTTGCATGTTCTTCTGTGGGCAGCGGCCATTCATAGATAGGGATAGAGAAAGAGAGAGGTGCCAGGCGTTCAGAGCCTTGCTGAATGAAAAGGTTGTTTTTTTTACAGTGTAGGCTAAAATTATCCCTTTTCTTCAACGATAATAACATGGGTTATGAGATCACAATGAAGTCAAAACCACTGGTTATGTACTTGAGCAATCTTTACTTTTATTATGTGGAAGTGTTAAATTATACCTGTGCTAACAACTTACAAGTGGCTGACAACTTTTCAAATGTAGCAGAAATTCTTAATCTGATAGTTACAAACCACTGAGTGTCTTCATTGGTCCAGTATTGGACAAACAGCATTGGATAACTTATACATTGGAACAATCTGAGAAGGGACTTCACTGGAAGCTGGCTGAATTTAAGTGTTGAAAATGTAGGTTTATTGAGTGTCTGATCATATTTTAACAAGATTTTTTTTAAAAAAAACATTAAGCCCCCATTACAGGCAGAGAGATTGAAACAGAACTGAACTGACCCAGGGCAGCACAGGAAGTGAATAACAAAGGAAACAATCCAGGCATAGTTAACTGCTTTAAAGTCTTACTGATTTTAAATGAATGGAACTTGGATTTAGCTGATGTATGGAAAGTGTTGAGCTAAAACGAGAAGATAGGAATATCGGAGGGGCATAGGGTTCTCCCTGGAAGAGCACCAAGTCAGTCACTCATAAATTCTCCTTCTGGGATGCCTGGGTCAAGATAATTCCTACCTCTTATTCTGCCAACGTTCACAGAGCTGTTTGGGCAGAGCAGCGGGATCCCATCTCTGTTGTGTTACCCAATAAAGTCTTCAGGGAAAAGCCTCCCTGTACCCATGTTTAATGGGTGTGCCCCTTTTGATGATGCATTTGCCTCTTGAGCATTTTTCGCTGACGTCAGGAGACCTCTGAACTTGGAAGCTATGTTTGTGTGGTTGCATTCTCAGCATGCCTGGGTTCCTCCCCTGCTCAGTAACAAGATAGGGGGAGGGAGGGTAGGTAGAGAGCTTTTTCTCCTTGACTAGAAAGCCACTGCAGCAGTAGCCTCTCCTGGGCATTTTTCTCTTGTGCCAATGGTCAGGAGTGCATATTAATTTGTCTCTTTGCATTTCGTGAACTGTGTGGCATGTACCAAAACCAGGAAAAGATTACGTCAAACTGCTACAGTTGCAGGATGTGGAACGTGTGTTAGCAATGCGTCTTCCAGTGAGCTGCAACTGCCAGGGTGATAAAGCAGTTTAGCAATGGGCTTGAATTAGTGACAGATTATTTGTGTGTAGCCTTGTGCATGTATGTTAGAAGTACAGCTATCAGTGGAGTATTACAGACTTCAGGCCAACCATGCTGGCGCTCGAAAGGTTTAAGAGGCTTAAATCCCTTCTAACTGAAAATTACACAACAAAAGGGTAGATTTGCCTTGTAGATGGAGATTGGGAATAAAGGCTAATTGACTTGAGGCACTGAGCTCCGAGCACTGCAGCTCACTCTCTCCAGGCATCTGGCTCCCTAGACGGAGCCAGAACTGAACAGCTATTCTTCTATGCCTGAGGTTCCTCGCTTAATTCTGTCTTCGTGGACACTGGCTTAGGACAGATGATCTTAAATGTTACCATATTAGACTAAATGTATGAAGGGAGGAGGAGAGTGTGAAACTAGACTGTTGCCTTTTGGAAGAAGATTTTCCCTTGCTCATTTCTTCCTGATCTTTTATAGCAAGAGGAGAACCTGGGCAATCTGATCCACGAAACAGAATCTTTCTTCAAAACGAGAGACAAAGAATACCAGGAAACCATAGGACAGATTGAGGTAAGTAAGGAGGGATTGCCTGTGTGGCCTGATTGCATTTAATAAAGGGCAACAGTTGACTCTGCCATGAGAGATGACCTACCCAGATGCTAATTGGCACAGCAAAGGAGTAAAATCTGAGGAGTAGCCAAGGGCTGGGCATGGAACAAAAAGGCCAGGTTTCCTTATTGCTGAGGAGCAACATCAGAGAAGACTGTCTTCTTATTCTTTGTTTGCTAGTGAGGTTGGATTGTACATGTGAGAAATAAGCTGAGCAAACTTTTCTAGGTTGGGCAGAATGATAGAAGGCAGTGGGTTGAAAAGGGGGGGATATGGAACCCTGGGCAAAACATGGAAGTGCTGAGTGCAACTTAAAGGCTTGTGTATGTTCCAAGCAAAGGGGTATTTCCTTGCCACGAATTTCCTGGAATTTACATACATTTTAAGCTCAGAACTTTGTCTGACAAAATGAGAAGGTAGCTAAAGGTTGTATCCACTGCTGGTCCTTTAATTAGATCCTTTAATGCTGATGTGTCTTCTCAGAGTAAAGCTTCAGCTTTGTTAAAGGGGAGGGAGGATGGAAATGTTTGCTTCTAGTAGTAGCCCAACTTCAGCTTGGCTTGTTTAGGCTATGCTGGGTTAGCCAGTTGGTAATAATATCTAGGCACTCCATCCCAGTGTGCAGGAAGGATGTGGGAGGACACCACAATGTGGTTCTCATGCACTGTTTGACTGCCGCCTTTCTCTGCTTGTGCACAGCTGGAGCTGGCCACGGCGAAGAGTGACATGAATCGCCATCTCCACGAATACATGGAAATGTGCAGCATGAAGCGAGGCCTAGATGTGCAGATGGAGACCTGCCGGCGACTCATCAAAGGTTCTGCAGAAAGGTAATGGAAAGGCACACCCTGCTTCTCCAGGAATTTTATTTGCCGAAGTGGGATAGCAAAGGAGAGCATTCCTTCAAAAGTCTTGGGAGGGACGGAAGAAGCTTAGATTAGCTGTTCTAAAGTGTTCAGTTCCACTGAAAGTACGAAACACAGCAGGCCCCAAGATGGCATTCAGCATGTTGTTGCCGCCGTGCAACATGGGAAGCAGCTTTGTTAAGATGATGGGCCTAACCTCTCTTTCCTTTTCTCAGCAGAAATTCCCCGTCTCCCAGTTCATTAGGCAGCAGTGACTCAGGAAACACGGATGAGATTCAAGATGAGTTTGACAGAGAAGCAGACGTCGAGCCAATGGTCAGCTGATAAATAACCAGAACATTCTGGTGGAAGGAGAGCAGAAAAAAAGGGGGGGGGGAAATCTAGGAAAAAAGAGTTAAGAAATACAGAGAGATCAAAGACTCCAAAGCCCCTGACCTAGGGTTCAACCTGAGGTTAGGGTTACACTTCCCCACCCCATCCAAGGATTTGGTGCTGTCAAAAATTTCTACTCTTCTACAAATGGGAAATGTGGACTTCTATAAGGGAAAAAAATGGTGTGTTAATTGTGCCTTTGCCCCAAGCTGAGCCACTTTGAGCTCCACCGGAATATCGTAGTGCTTTTTATATAAAAATAATAATTATAAATAAGCTTCTGGTAGCAGAGGAATGCATTGCTGTGAAAGTTTTTGTACTGGACTGAACTGCTGGGCGAATTTGACCGAGCAGGCCCGTGGTCCTTGAGTAGCAAATACCACACCATTAAGAAGTGTTGAGGGCAGGTGCCTGTCTGAGCAGGACTGAAACCTGCCCTCTCCCCCCAGAACCCTTTAGTGGCACCCGCTGCTGGCTCCATGCAGTTAGAAGGGATCTTTTGTTGTGACTTCTTGGAAGAATCCTTTCAGGGACCTGCACAAAGTCTTTCTCTGCCAGGGCCCAGAACTCTTACGAAGCTTGGCGGCAAGACAAGATGGCAAAAGTCCAACGGGGTGGGAATAGCACTGTTTTAATTACTATGCAAAAAAAAGCAGAGTGTTCGCCTTATTTCTGTGGAAAGTGGCCCTGCTGGGCTTCCGTATCACCTGTTGGGAAGAAAGCTGAGCATCACTTGGCACATTTCATCTGTTTGTGGGGCTTGCTCTGGCCAACGAAGCCTCCCATTGCCAGTTCCATTCCCGGTGTTCCTTCAGTTCCAATGGTCTCCCTTCTGCCTTTATTTACCCTTTTATAGGTTATTTATACTTCAGCCATCAAATTATATTCTCTCTCTCAAAAAATGTGCTGTCAAGGAAGGACTGCATTTTTGTGCTGCTTTCCCAAGTACAGAGTGTGAGATCTGGCATGATAAATTTGGACACCGTCCTTGGCATCAGTATTAATTAAATTGTAGCGTGGGCAAGCCTGAGGGGTGGGGGGCATGATCTTTCCCAGAACAGCTGGAGAGACTTCTGTGGCCCTTGGCAAGGACCCACGGCTCCAGGTGGCTTGAAGCCTGTCAGGTGCTACACCCGTTTTTCAGATACACTGAAAATAAGTATTATATGGTGAGGTTTTTTCTTTTTTAAAAAAATCAAAAGTATTGTGTTCTCGAAAGTGAAGCACTAGTGCTTTGCTTCTCTTTTAAAAAAGCAGACAAGGCTCGCCCCTACTTTGCACCTTGGTGGTTTAACCACGAGTATCAGAGGTTTATTTGCCAAAGAGTCACCTGGGATGGTGTCATGGGACAGTCTTGGTCCAGATCCCTTGCTGTTAAGTTAACCAGAACAAAATAATGGCTCTCTACAGACAAGGTTGTCTTTTGTACTTGCTGGCTTTGGAGGCCCAGTCGACCTACTGGTGAAGCTGCTCTGTGGAGTGCTGGAGGAGTCAAACATTTCTCTCCCTTGCGAAACGCTGCTTAACGACTTGAAAGTGGTTAAAATGGTAGTTGGAGAAGAACCCTCTCCCCTCACGTCTGCAGATCAACCCTTCAAGCGGTTGTTCTGGGCCTCACTCCAGTGATCCTCCTCTATCAGCCTGAGAAACCCCGGACTGCTGCTTTGAGTTGCTTGTGGGGATGGCTGGTGCCTAGGCTGAGGAGCGCATCTAGGGTTTCTGCACTTGCCTGGAGGGGAGGTGTTGCCCTTCAGAAGGGGAGCTTTAGTATCCCTGTCCATGGAAAAAAAGATGCAATATAAAAACAGACACTTTGTATTTGTCTTTATTTGCTGCTTGAAACTCAAGTTTGCTGCTTCTGGTTAGGAGCTTTATATTTCATAGCTTAGCAACCCTTTAAAAACTCATCTATGTGGATTTTTGTCAAGCACTTCATTGCTTTCTCTCCCCCTTTGGAAAAGGAATCTCATTCCAAAGTGTGTGTTCTTTGCACCCTTTTTCTAGCCAAAGTTGCATGCTTTTCTGACTGAAAATTTAGTGGCGTGGTGAAGATCAGCTGCCCTATCCTTTTTATTAAGGGTTTGGACTCTGCACTTTCATAAAAAGCATCTTGGGGCCCCTAAGTCAGTGTTGAATTTTGGCTGTTTTAATCCACAGGTTTCTCAAAATGCTGGGAGACCGCTGCCAGCTCAGACCGGCAGCTCCTGAGTGCAGGTGTATATCTGTGAAACTTCAGTTACTCACCTGCCTTGGGATTGTGGAATTTTGTTAAATTGAACAGTTTTATGTCTGTCCTACTTCGGGTGGTTTTTTCTTGGTGGTGGTATTTTTAAACTTCAAAAGCATGGTTCAATGTGTTTGCTTTTCATGTTTGGCATGTTAAAGGTAGAGGGGGGGTTAGGCATGAGCAGGGTGATGGTTCTTGTACGGTGGTATAAGTGGGTAGTGGGAGTTGTATCACCAGTCGATTTACAAAGGGCACCAACAGAATGGTTCATCTTGTAGTGGCTAAGTGAGTAACTTAAGTAGGTGTTGAATTTATTGTATACGTTAGAGGTAGGTGGGGATTATCTGCATAAGAATAATGAAAGAATGGTATGGTACTAGTGGTTAAGATGGTGGTCAGTGTCTTTTTATATCATATGCAAAATGTATTTCAATTTTTGTCTTCGCCTTTTGAACACGAGGTTTTATTATGTCTAAGGGAGCCTAGGATGAGACGGAGAATAGGTCAGTCCCTTAAGAGCTGCTGGTAGCATCCAGAGTAGCTTATTTTGTACAGCATTTTATTCAGGCAGCACTGCTCACTTAGTTGATGCCGGTTCCATGGGATTTGCATTTATATGTCTGTAGCAACCAGATTTAAAGCTTGTCAGGGGAAAAAATTGTGAAAATGCTGGACATAAATTTTGATGACCTCTTTTTTTTCTTCTGTAAAGCTGTAAATACTTTATTTTCTCTTCATGAGGCAGTGTCATATTGACACTTTTAAAAAAGAATTAAAATTGGGCCAGTGAGGGTGGATCTTGTTTTCTCACGGGTTTTTAAAGCTAATTATTTTTCTCTGCTTGTTAGCAACATGAAGACGATCAGTCAAGTTCTTAAATAAACTGGGCTTGTAAAAAAATAGGTGAATTCAGTGAATAAGCCTTGTGCCCATTTTGTGGATGCATGTTGTTGTTGTTTTTTTAAAAAAATGTCCCCAGAACCATAATCTAGAACTATTCCCAGTGTTTTATGACTTCATCTTGGCTCAGACAGTGAACAAGGAAACAAAGCTGTTTTGGAAATGGATGCCAAGGTCAAAAAAACAACTCTAATGAAATTCCCATGGCTTAAACATGCATACTTCTAAGGGAATGCTGTCTTTTTAAAGGTGTTAAGTTCAGACATCTTAACTGTTTGGCAGCATTTGGGGGAAGCTGTGTAACAAATTGCAGTAGCTGAAAAATGTGATCACCGACCTTATTTTTATTTTTAAAAGAAAAGTGAGACCCCCTGGCCAAGGCTTTTATCTCCCACTAGAGGGCAAACATAACAGCACATTTCCTGTTTCCTCAGTCTCTTCAAATGCATTAATTCCAGAAGCAAATGCTTCTAGATTTCCCCATGCGTCTCAGCTGGGAGCGAAAACTGATAAAAATCTGGAGTTCAGTTTGGAATTACTTGTTGTTGTTGTTTAAAAAAATGGGTCAAATGCAGTTTTCTGCAGAACAGAGAGAATGGGAGAAATACTAAAATCAAAGTATTCCTGTGCTTCAGTTTTGGTTAGCTCGCATCCTACATACTTCAGGGTGGAAGGATAAACAGAAGAATGCTTTTGTTTGTTTGTCTTGAAGCAGTTTAGCAAATGGGAATCTGAATGACAGGAACCTGTGAGGAGTGCCGCCTTCTTCTTTCACCACTTCATTTTTGAGTGGCGTGGGCTGGTGATGCCTGACTGCCGCAAAGAGTGTTAAAATCCATGCAATTTTAAAAGAATCAACGGTTTTTAGAAAGGTTTTGTTGACTTCCTGCTTTGTCATCCATTGCAGCTGTGCTTGGCTTGGACAAAACAGGACAGTTCTGTGCTCAAATGGTCACAGTAGCAAAAGCATGTCAGCAGTTGATTCACCCAGCCAGTACTGTGGATGGAAGATTAGTCATAAAGTGATGTCTTCCATCCTTGGTTCTAACAAGGTCTGCAGCAACAGACGTATAGCTTCCGGAAAGTGCTTGCACCTGCAACAGTGATTGCGTGGATTGCCCCCTTAATTTTAGTGCATAGATGTCAAAAACCAGTCCAGGGCCCTGCGCACGCTCCATGTTCACAGAGGAAGCTCTCTTCCTTGTACATTCATTCACTACTTCTGTGAGCAAAAATGTGTGCAGACGCATAACACTGTCTTCAGGAATTAATGAGAAAGCCATTCTAGGATTGGATCAGTCGTGTGTGTGTCAGCGTGTGTGTGTGTCAGCGTGTGTGTGTGTCAGCGTGTGTGTGTGTGTGTCAGCGTGTGTGTGTGTGTGTCAGCGTGTGTGTGTGTGTCAGCGTGTGTGTGTGTGTGTCAGCGTGTGTGTGTGTGTGTGTCAGCGTGTGTGTGTGTGTCAGCGTGTGTGTGTGTGTGTCAGCGTGTGTGTGTGTGTGTCAGCGTGTGTGTGTGTGTGTCAGCGTGTGTGTGTGTGTGTCAGCGTGTGTGTGTGTGTGTCAGCGTGTGTGTGTGTGTGTCAGCGTGTGTGTGTGTGTGTCAGCGTGTGTGTGTGTGTGTCAGCGTGTGTGTGTGTCAGCGTGTGTGTGTGTCAGCGTGTGTGTGTGTGTGTCAGCGTGTGTGTGTGTCAGCGTGTGTGTGTGTCAGCGTGTGTGTGTGTGTGTGTCAGCGTGTGTGTGTGTGTGTGTGTCAGCGTGTGTGTGTGTGTGTGTGTGTGTCAGCGCCAGAGTTTCCACAGCAGATCACTGGCATGATTGTTGTGTCTTCCTTGTACTATTAAAGGGTGCAGTTTTCAAAACATCATCACGCCCTTGCAGAATTCTGAGCCCGGCTCTTTCCCTGCCTTTAGAAATCCTGCTTCCCCAGACAGTCGATAACAAGAGTGCAAGTTTTCTCTCCAGACCCTGCTTTCCCGATCATTTTCAAAGGTGAACGTGAAAGCTCCTGTCTGCCAAGCTCTGCACTCCATCCCTAGGTTGCTTCAGCTCTTTTGTGGGAGAGGCAGTAAAGGAAGGGCCTTGGTCTGTGTTGGCAGGAGGGCAAAGGAAAAACCAATTTCTAAGCAGCCTGCTTTAAAAATGGTGATCCTCTGCACGCGTGTCTGGTTTGGCAGTCTTGGCTATCCTCATTTGTATAGCCTGTCTGTTCTGAAGCAGTGGATATGGAGAAGTTTGAGTTGATGAAGCAAGATGATCCTACTGTTTTCAAACAGGTCTTTCACATCTCATATCCTTCATAGCACCAACCCTTGGACAGGTTTGTAGGTAGCCTGTCATATATAGAACTTGTTGCAGAGGAAAAGCTGTATCAAAGTTGAGTCCTTTTTCCTTTTAGGACCCCCAAATAACTGATGGGGGGTGTTGCTTGAAGGCAGGCAGTCTACCTAAAAAACTTCTGTGAGCTAGTAACTTGTGAATGTGTTTTGCAAAGCTGCTCTTAGAAATCCTTATGCTGTGTACTTTTAGGCAAAGGTAGGTTCTACAATGGAGGCCCTGTTGAAGATGGCATCGCAGGAATTGCATGGTGCAAAATAGCTGCACTGCAGAACTTTGTGTAAAAAGGTTTTTTTTGTTTTGGTTGTAATGGATGGTTGGTGTTAATTCTAGCAAAAAGAATGCAAGGCCCCTCTGTCCCAGGGCAAATTGTGGATTTGCATTGTTGCCTGTGTTACAGATAAATTTGTGATTAAAACTTTTGGGCATAGATTGTTTTTTGCAAATAGTATGACTTCATTAGAACGAATGTGTAGTCCTCCAAATGCTGATGTCTGTTGGTTTTTCTAAAGGATTTGGAGGCCAAAAAGGGTGGTGAGTGGGATCATCCTTTCCCCCCACAAGCCCTGTTATGACTGAAATCGCTTCAGAATTTCTTCTCTGACCACAAAAAAACTGATTTCTTAACAGTGGGATGGGAAAGAAACTTGTTTACTGTATTGTTGTACATATTGTGCTTTATATTATGTATATTAGCATATTTTAAGGGGGGTATATCCAGATATAATGTATTTGTGCTGTCATCAGAAGAAAGGTCCCAGGATGAACCATTTCTTAAGCTCAATCCAGAAGCGCCCCCCTTTGCCTCTCCTTCAGATCAAAGTGGAGATTTCCCTGCTCCTCACTTGCAGCACAGCCTCACTAGCTTAGTAATGGACCACAGACATTTAAGGGTCGCTGTCTGGTTTTTATTGATGGTTCAAGAACTTTCACTTTGGATAGGGCACCCAGAAATTATGCACAGCTTTGAGCATCTGGATACTTCCGATGCGTCAAATCTATGAGTGCCAAAAATGCTCCTCTTGACTCGCACATCCAATCTGATGCCCCAAAGCCCTGTCCCCCTTGTTTCCTTTCCTTTTTGAAAAGGGAATGCACCCACAATCCTGTCCATTTCCCCTTCGCTGCCCTGTGCTGTCGGTACTACTTCTAGGAGAGGAGCTTTGGTTCATCCTTCCACTCTCAAATTCTTGCAGGCAAATGTTTTATTTTTGGTTATTCTTTTTGTCCTTTTCTTTCCTATTTCACATACCAAACGGGCTTCTCTGTGAATCAGGGATGTACCTGAAGCTTGTTGGTGGGGAAAACGGGTTATGGTAATTCTTTTGTTTAAAAGGAAGAAACCCCTTACAATAAATGCCAAACTTCCTGGTTATTGAATGTTTTGTGTGTCTTTCTGTCTCTGTCTGCGTACACACTAGCATTCATTCCCTATGAGGGTTAATTTCATGCTGAGACTTTTTAAAAACAAATTTTATTTGCTTTTACGAAACATACAAACAGAAAAATAAAATACGTAGTACACATATTAACAAATGGAGAAGAGCATTGGGTTATCATTGTATTACATCATGACTGTGCTTACTATCGTTTAGGACTTGTATTCTTTCTTTTTACATAGTTATCATTCCACAGGAATCCATGCTATGGTGGTGCATGTCCAGACTTCATAGCACCTTGTTGGTCTTCATAGTTTAGCAGCAGAACACCTATTTCGCGTGTAGAAAAGTGCATGCTCAGTCCCTGGTATCTCTAGCTGGGGATATGGAAAGATTTCTGCCTGAGGCTCTGGGCAGGAGTTAACTAACGTGGTGCCCCCTCTGCCTGAATCTTTGGAGAGCCAAGTTGGACTGTACACTACTGGGATTAATGGACCGCAGGGTGGACTTGAGGCAGCTTCCTTTGTTCAAACCCGCAAAATCACCAGTGTAAACTGCAGCTGTTGAGCTTCTTTTATCTGATACAGCAGTGATACGAACGTAAGAAGAGCAGCCTGCTAGGTCAGGCCAGTGGCCTAACGAGTCCAGCATCCTGTTCTCTCAGTGGCCAACCAGATGTCCCTAATGGGAAGCTGGCAAGCAGAATCTAAATGCAATAGCAGCTCTCCACTTGTGTTTCCCAACAACTGGTATGAAAAGGTATACTGCCTTCGACAGTCGAGGTAGAATATAGTTATTGGGGTTAACAGCCTCGGAGCCTGTGGCCCTGTTGGATTCCCAGCTCTAATCAGCTCCAGCCAGCATAGCCAATGGTCAGGGACGATGGGTGTTGTAATCCCAACATCTGGAGAGCCATGGGTTCGCTGTCCCTGTGATACCACAAGCTTATGCCACAAATGTGTTGGTGCCAAAGTGCCACAAGACTCGTTTATCGCAAAAGTCTTTACCATTCCAGAGGTGAAACCATGTAATCTAAACTCTCTTGCCCAACTCTCCAACTGCGCAGATACATGTCCTCTTCGACACCAGCTCACTGGCACAATCCAGATCTCACTGCTATTAGAAAGCAAGCAGGATGATGCCTGAAGGCTAAGCATCTCACCAGGGGGCAAACAAAGCAAGTTGCATGATACCAGAAAAGTCTCACTGGTTGGCCTGGAAGAACTTCCCCTTCCTGCTTCTAAATACGGCAGTTGGTCAGAATTCAGGCAGATTCACGCCATTTCTTCAGGAAATCTTGGAACTGCAGTCAAGGGGAAGAGAGTCAGGTTGCTCTGCTCAGCACCTCACGGACCACAATTTGCGGGACTTGTTTGATTTTTATTTAAAACACTTTTATACAACTTCGAATTGCTTATTAAATTTATATCCTGCCTTTCTTCCCAAAGGAGCCCAGGGTGGCAAACAAGCGATACAACAATCAAAACATTTAAAAAATGATTCCAATACATATGTAGACTAGGAAAGATCTCTATTTAAAAGGCTTCTTTGCAAGAGGAAGGTCTTCAGCAGGAGCCAAAAAGACAACAGAGACAGTGCCTGTCTAATAAATAAGGGGAGGGAATTCCACAGGGTAGTGCAGAATACTAAAGGCCTGATTCCTACGCTGTGTGGAACAGACTTCCTGATGAGACGGCATCTGTAGGAGGCCCTCATTTGCAGACCATGGTGATCAACTGGATATATAAAGGGTGAGATTTTCAGGTAGCCTGATCCCAAGCTGTATAGGGCTTTATACACCAAAACCAGCACCATGAACTTAGCCTAGTAGCTAATTGGCAGCCAGTGCAATTCTTTCAACAGCGGGGTAATGTTGGCAACATCCTGCCCTGGTGAGCTGTCAAGCGGCTGCGTTTTGCACCAGCTGCAGCTTCCGGACCACCACACAGCGTGCGTTGCAGTAATCAAAAGGAGTTCATAAATTTAAAAGGACAAAACAGCAAAAGTGGATATTCTCGGTCAGTGGGGTCGTGGAGCATACAGGAATGGGTTAACTCCTCCTGCAGGCAGAGTCAAACTGAAACAAAGTGTCAGTTGGCGGTTATCCCTAAGAGGGAGGGAACCACCCCCTAACTGCCAGTCTTGACTGCCTCTAGCAAGTTGACAGAGTCATTCTGTAATCACCTCAGCACCTCGGGGGTTTGCAGGGCGGCATTCGGATAGTCCCTCCTTCCCCCCAAAAAAATTAAAGAAAAAGGAACTGCAGTGGCTGCACCAACTGAACATCACTCCTCTTTGGATGAAGATGTCTTTCAGTGAGGGGGAGCAACAGCATGACCCTTCTCTCGGTACTCTGGCTTATGTGGTGGGAGCTATGATGCTTTCCCCTGCTGCGGGAGGTACACCATCCCACCTGGTGTCCAAGCATCAAGCAGGAGGTGCTCCCCATAAGAGGATCATGTGTCAGGAATCTGAGGAAGGGTCCTCTGCCCACATGATGAGGTGGATCAGTAAGACCATGATGAAGGAGTTAGGGGCCTCACTGGCCAAGCGTCTGGCTCACTCATAGGAAGAAGTGACCCAGACATGGCCGTGGACGCTCTCCTCCTTCCTCGAGCTCAGCCTCATGGTCCTTCTCTTCTAGTTCTGAATCTAGCCCAGCGGCCACGAGCAGCAGGGCCAAACACAAGGACCACCACAGATCTAGGGGTCACTGCAAAGGGCGCTCTTCTGGATCTAGGAGTTTCCACAGAGGGGGAGGCCTTAGCCTGGATTCCTTAGAAGCCAAGGGACCTCTAGATTCTGGTTTGGAGTTGGAAAGGGAGGAGGGGGAGTTATCTGGGGATGAAGCTGCACCTCCGCCCTCGGTGCACAAGAGACTTTACTCGCCTGATACATATTTGGTGCTGGTTACCAAGGCTATGGCGTGTCTACAGTTGGAGTTGCCTAAGAAGCCCCTTCCACTGTAGAGATTGGGGATGAAGGGCAGCAAGGCTCTTCTGATGTATTCCCTAGGTCAGGACAGACGTTTACTGGCATTCCCTTTCCAAAGCTATTCAAAGACATAATCGAGGAATGGGAGCAGCCAGCCAAACCAAAGAAGTCTCACGTTTTCCCCAGAAAACTTTATAGTCTTCCTCCTACAGTAATGGACAGCCTGAAAGTGCCAGCCATAGACGAGCTGATACCAGGTCTACGTTCCAAAACAGCTATCCCCAAGGAAGGGGATTCACTGTCTGACCCCAGCGACAGACGTAGTGACAGCACTTCGGCATGCACATGAAGCTGCAGCTCTGGCCATGAGGGCGGCAGCGGCTAACTCCTTCCTGGCTCGTGCTGCTGTCAAATGGGTCAGGGCGATCATGGAAGAGGTTCCTTCTGACGCCAGGCATGTCCGGGAGGGACTTAATAATCTGGCCAGGACTGTGGAATTTCTGGCTGATTCCTCCATGGACAGCTTACAGTATTCAGCTCGAACCCTAGGGTATGCGGTGGTCGTCAGGAGAAACATTTGGCTTAAGCAGTGGGAGGTGGATCACCATTCTAAAGCCAGCCTATCCGTTCTTCCTTATGCAGGAGGACAGCTTTTTGGGAAGTCCTTGGATTTGGTAGAGACAAGGGACAAGAAGAAGACTTTGCCCATGGCTAAGAAAAAGGTTGAGGGCAAGCAATATCGTAAGAAGTCAGTGCAGTCCTTTCGTCCTAAGGCTGCTTCTTCCGCTTATAGGAGCAACAGACAGAACAGGGGTTCGTGGAGTTCTTCCTGGGGCGCTGCCTGACAGCAGCACCGAACCTCTTCCATGGGAGGTAGATTCGGTAGACACTGCCAACCTAAGCCCAACTCCAAGCCGGCTCAATCCTGACGCCACAGTGTTACCAATCTGGGGCAGGCTACAATTCTTTTGGAAGACATGGGCAGCATCCACTTCTGACAAGTGGGTCTTGGACACAGTAAAAAAGGGACATTCCCTGGAGTTCACCTGCATTCCCGCGGACAGGTGGTCGACAGTCCCCATGGTGCAGGACCCCAAAAAGAGACAGAGAAGCCTAGATGCCATAGCTCATCTCATTGACATTGGTGCCATAGAACAGGTGCCAACAAGTCAGTGTGGGTCAGGGGTCTTCTCTGTCTTTTTTACGGTGCCCAAACGCAATGGCGATTTCAGGGCCATTTTGGACTTGAAATTCCTGAACTGGTTCATCCGGCCCAGGAAATTCAAAATGGAGACACTCTGCTCTATTGCGGAGGCAATTCAACCCGGAGACTTCCTCGCCTCAATAGACCTTACGGAAGCATATCTGCATGTTCCGATTCTGCCCCAACATCTCTGTTTCCTGAGATTTGCTCATGGAGAGCAGCAGTTTCGATACAAGGCTCTGCTGTTCAGCCTCTCCTCTACTCCCAGAGCTTTCACGAAATTACTGGCAGCGGTGGTGTACCCCTATCTAGACAATCTTATCCGGGCCCCGTCTCATCAGAGGGCGGGGTGGGGTGTGGAAAGAACCATTCGCTGTTTAGAAACCCACGGCTTTGTTGTCAACATGTCCGAGAGTCACCTGTTGCTGATGCAGCGGATTCAACATCTAGGGGTGGTGATAGACACGGAGCAGGCTAAGTTGTTCCTGTTGGAAGACAGGATATCCAAACTCTGGTGTCAATTACTTACCTGTCTCAGCAGCAGGCAGGTCCGGCTGAGCGACCTGACCTGGCCAAGCTCCAGGGCTCAATGATAGCAGCGATGGATTCAGTACCCTGGGCAAGATTTCACTCCAGAGCGTTGCAGTGGCTTCTTCTGCCTTTCCAGGACAAGATTGCTTGTCGTTGGAAGGGCTTAGTCTTTGTCCCCAGAGACGTGAGGGAGTCCCTTTGCTGTTGGTCCCTCTACCCAATCTTCAGAAGGGTCTGTCTCTCAGGATTCCTTCGGTCACTGTTGTCACCAGAGATGCCAGTCTCTCGGGATGGGGGGCGACGTTTCTGAAACAGTTTGCACAGGGTACGTGGCAGGCACACGAAAAGGTATACTCTATCAACTGGCTGGAGCTTGGGCAGTCAGACTGGCACTCCAACTCTTCCTTCCCTCTCTACAACAAGCCCACGTGCTGATCTGCACCGACGTTTCCACGATGGCTCATTTGAACCATCAGGGGAATGAGGCCAGGCTCCCTGCAGATGAAAACCAGTCTCCTCTTCAGGTGGGCGGAGAAACACCTGATGTCCACTTCAGCAGTTCATCTGAAGGGAACACAACACCCAGGCAGATTGGCTCAGCAGGAGAGTTTTTCGTCAGTTGACTCAGAGATTGGGAACGCCATGCATGGATCTCTTTGCTTCCAAGATGAATGCACAGGTCAACAGCTACATATCACACTACCAGGAGTCCGAGGCTCAGGATGCGGACGCCCTCTCGGCACCCTGGCCCAGGGGCCTACTGTATGCGTTCCCCCCCTACCTCTCCTGCCCAGGTTCTTACGCAGGCTCAGGGCTCTCCGAGCGCAGGCAGTGGTGATAGCCCCTCATTGGCCCAGACATCCGTGGTTCTCTGATCTGGTGGACCTCAGCTCGGAACCTCCTTGGAGGCTCTCTGGGAGACAGGATCTTCTCTCTCAGGGACTCTTGCTCCACCCCGGTCCAGACTGGCTTCAGCTCCATGCGTGGAGATTGAGCTGCAAACACTGAAAAGGGAAGGTCTCTCAAATAGAGTGATAGGCACCATTCTGGCCTCATGCAGATCCTCCATGCAGAGGATTTATGAGACCACGTGGAGGGCTTTCAGTCGGTGGCGCAGGCGTAAGCTCCTATTGCACAGTGAATGCCATTTTGGGATTATTCTGGATTTCCTGCAAGATGGTCTGAATCAGGCGTTAGCCGCTAGCACGCTGAATGGCCAGGCAGTGGCGCTCAGTACCGTGTACTCTCTGCCAGGGGGTGGCTCTTTGACATCTCACCCCAGAGTAAAACACTTTTTGAGGGGAGCGTCTATCATTTCTCCCCCCACTCTGCATAGGTTTCCCTCTTGAGACCTGCCCTTGGTCCTTAGAGCTCTCTGTTCTCCACCATTTGAACCAGCTCGGACGCCGTCTGTCAAGTTTCTCACCCTTAAGACAGTGTTTTTAGTGGCTGTGACGTCTGCTCGACGGGTAGGAGAGATTGGAGCTCTCTCGGCCCGAGAGGAGTTTTGTGTTTTTCACACAGACAAAGTGGTGCTTCGGAATGGCACAAACTAGACATCAAGAGGATTCTCAGGATCTATCTAGACAGGACTGAGTCCTTCCGTAAGACAGAGTCCCTGTTTGTTTCCTTCAAAAAGGGGGCACAGGGACGGAAGGTGTCACGCTCCACAATCAGCAGATGGGTCAGGGAGTGTGTGGCCATGGCCTATCAGGCAGCCGACAAGTCTGCTCCAAATGGCATCACTGCTCACTCAGGGGAGCAGCTGCCACGGTTGCGCTCCACAGGGAGGCGCCACTGGAGATCTGTGAGCAGCTACATGGACACAGCCATCCACCTTCATAAGACATTATAAGGTGGATAAGTTCACCTCCGCCGATGCAGCATTCGGCAGGAGGGTCCTTCAGAGGGTGGTGGCCTAGCCCTGCATCCCCTCCCTAGGGATGTGGGGTCCACTGCTTCTGTACACCCCATTCCTGTATGCTCCATGACCCCACTGACCGAGAACGGAAAGTTGGACTTACTGTGAAGTGTCACTCTGGTCAGTGGGGAGTGGAGCATACAGTCCCACCCTGCAGGGGTGGTTAGGCCAGGGATGGAAAGCACATCCTCTTTGAGGTCCATAGGCGATTTGCGTTCTCGCGGAAACCTGGATAGTGCAGAGAGGGCCTCCCATGACAACCTCCTGCACTGTCTCCTATTGTTCCATGTTCTTTTACTGTCCATGTTTCACATGTTGCGTAGTTTTTTGAGATTTACAGGTGGGCAGCCTCACCGGGTCAGCTTTATCATGACTGGCAGTTAGAGGGTGGTTCCCTCCCCCTTACGGATGACCGCCAACTGACTCTTTGTTTCAGTTTGACTCTGCCTGCAGGAGGAGTTAACCCATTCCTGTGTGCTCCACTCCCCACTGACCAGAAGGACACTTCATGGTAAGTCCAACTTTCCATTTCTCCCTAAATCCTTCATATATTCTTTCATATTCAGCCTCTCGCTGCAGGGCCGACTTATCTAGTAGGCACAGTGCCTAGGGCCCACAATACTTTTAGGGGGCCACGAAAATGTTTTAATTTCTTTTAAAATCAGAAGAAAAAAATGAACTTATATGGTTGAAGAAAATGTTTTAATTTTTTTCTCACATCAGAAAATAATGGAACTTTTAGGGCCCACGAAAATCGGTTAAATTTTGCCTAAAATAGAAAAAAATGTTGACGTATTTAAAGATATCAAAAATAATTTTTAATATTGATATTATTATGGTGGGAGGGGCCCACGAAAGTCATAATGCGGCCCTGTCTCACTGTGGCATTTGTCCTTTTTAATTTTTTTTAGTGAAACTTCCACCTAATGTTATTCCAGTCCCTCAAGCGAGCCATAACTCATGTCTCCGGTTCTCTCTCTGTTTCCTATTTAGAGGCTTAGAATGCTAATACTAGCTTACTACAAGGTAATGCCGATAATGCATTCATCTATCCCGATAGGTGCCTTTGCTGAGAGCGTCTTTCCTTGCTGCTACACCCCTGTTACCTCATTTAAACCGGAAACAGGATTTCTTAAACAGCACACTGAAACTGTGCCCACCTTCCTTAATCCTATGTATGACTCACACAGACTTGCAGGCGAGGCCTCACATCATTACACGGAGGGTACATAATTCAATGGTACAGCACATGCTTTACAGGCAGAAGGTCACCCAGGTTCAACCCCTGGCATCTCCAGGTACGCCTGCTTGAAACCCTGCAGAGCCACTGCCAGTCAGTGTAGACAATATTGAGCTAGATGGACCAATGGACTCGGGATACGGCAGCCTCCAGCATCCCCGTGTCTTAAGGGAAAGTAAGGGGTCTGAGACCCTGGATGACTGCATCCCTGTCTACCACTGAGTTACGGCCCTTTCCCAGCTAGATCAGGGTAAAGGCCCACCAAGTCCAACAGTGGCCAGCCAGATGTCCCAATGGGAAGCCCGCAAGCAGGACTTCGGGGGCAACAGCAACTCTCTTCCCCACCTGCAATTCCCACCAACTGGTATCATTCAGAGGCATGCCGCCCCCAACTGTGGAGGCAGAAGGCAGCCCCACAGTTGCATGGCCAGGCAGATATCCCACAGAGAAAGCTCTCCTCTAGTTGCAGGGACAGCTAAAGGTAAAGGTGTCCCCGCACTTGTAGCACGAGTCGTTTCCTATAGGGTGGGATTGCCAGTTCCTTCTCTGGCCTTTCTTTACCCCCCAGGGCCCCAGCATATGCCGGGTACTCATTTTACCGACCACGGATGGATGGAAGGCTGAGTGGACCTCGACCCCTTTTACCGGAGATTCGACTTTCTCCTTCCGTTGGAATCAAACTCTGGCCGTGAGCAGAGCTTCGGCTGCATTACCGCCGCTTACCACTCTGCGCCACGGAGGATCTTTGCAGGGACAGCTACACCAGTTGTATTTCTGCCTGTCGTGCAGCTGCTGCAGACAAGGGAAATTTTTGCCCAGGGAGGTGATCTCTAACTCTTTGAGGATGCTTTAGGAATACCAGAGTGGATTCTTCAGTTTGTTCCCACATTTTCAACCTCCTCCCTAACTTTTCTCTTTGTCGAATCCTCCTTTTAAGACACACACGTCTCTCAAGCTGGGGTTGCAACTCGAAGCCGGCTCCTGATTGGTCGGGAGCGTTGCGGAGCCGCTTTCTGGTTGGCTCCCGCAGCTCCCGCCCCTTCCTCAAAGAGCACTGGACTAGTTTACATGTCTTTTTTTTTAGGGGGGAGCACAGAGAAGAAAGCCTAAATAGAAATCCTTTTTAGCCAGAAACATTGGAGTCTGATCTCCGCAGGCCTTTTACAAAAAATATCATAAAGAGTTTTTGGGAAGGATGGCCTGCAGCAATGCAAAAGGAATGCCATGGGCTGCTCTCCTCTTAGGGAAGTGGGGATGCAACTATCTCCCTCCTCCATTTCTAAAATAATGGATCAGTCCAAATTTAGGCAAGGGGGGGGCTCCCTCTTAACAGGCATGCGTTGCTCCCGGTCTGGGATTCCCTTTTGCAAACGCTTCAAAACTGCAGGCGTGATGTTGCAGACTCTGTCACAGAGAACCCTACCTAGAGTGGGGTGAGTTTGCATTTGGGGGGGGGGGAGGAATATTTGGGGAGGGGGCACAGCTTCTCGTTCCAATCCTGAACCCCGATTTTCAAAGTAGATGGTGCTCCATGCAAAGGAGCTCCCCTGCCAAATCTTGGGTTTTACGTTGGGTAGAGGAGAGCCCCTGTTAACAGACTTACAGAATTCTGGAGGTAATTCCTGTTGTTCGCCCCCTTTTTTGGGGTGTGTGTCTTCTTGCCACTGTCTGATGTTAACTTTTAGGGGGTGGGGTGTCTAGAAGCCCTTGTTTGTGGGGGTGGCTCAAGAACTTCCCTGCTTACAGAATATCCCTCTAGTAAGCAAAAGTCTCATTTTAGGGGGGGATCTCCTCTACTTGGGGGGGGCTTCCTAGGACACCCCCCCAGGAATTAATAATGTCTTCTATTCACTCCTCCATGAACAGCCCCCTCTTTCCTTTTATGGAGATTTCCATGTTCACTTTATAGGAGTAACCCTTCCCGCTGTTGCCATCCAGAGCTGGGAGCCTCTTCCTGGCTGCTGTTGCAAGCCTGACCCCGCTTACCTGGGAGTTAAGCCCCACTGAATTCAATGGGAATTACTTCTGAGTAAGCACAGGAAGCTGCCCCATTATACAGAGTCAGATACATTGCTCCATCTAGGTCAATACTGCCCACGCTGACAGGCAACGGGAGAGAGGGAGTCTCTTCCAGGCCTACCTGGAGGTGCTGCTGGGGATTGAACCCTGAGACCTTCTGCATGCAAG
Source organism: Rhineura floridana (assembly GCF_030035675.1). Classification (NCBI taxonomy): domain Eukaryota; kingdom Metazoa; phylum Chordata; class Lepidosauria; order Squamata; family Rhineuridae; genus Rhineura; species Rhineura floridana. Next base: position 28,761,625 of record NC_084497.1, read on the forward strand.
GCAGATGCTCTGCCAGTGAGCTACGGCCTTTCCCTGCATCATTATCTCGGATTTTGGGGTGGAGGTATTCCTTCTGCACGGATCTCTCTTGTGCAGTTGTGAGGTTTTGCAAGTTCAAACTGCGCTGTTGCACTTCAGTAAATATTTTACACGTGGTTACAGCAAGGAGCACTTCTGTCCTGGGACAGTAACCTGGTACTGTTCTTTGGCTGCACAAACGCCATAAATTTAAAGCCCATCTTCCCCTCCAGCCCGCCCCCCCCCCAAATTCTGAGAGCTGTACTTTACCCCAGCAGAGTTAGGGGTATACTGCATCGGGCCATGGAGGATCACAGAGCTACAATTCCGAGCGGCCTTTATAAAGTACAGAGGGAAAATATGTTTTAAAGGTATGGTGTGTACGCAGCCTATCTCTAGAAGCCCCTTCACTTTCTGAGACTTTGCCCTGTTCCCGGAAAAACCCATTTCCCCAAGTTCAAATAGCTTGGAAAAAAACAGACTTTTTTTGGTTCACGTCTGTTAGGTGTGCTTCCTTCTCTTGTGTGGAAGGCAAGTATTTTGCAAGGAGCTTCAGGACAAGAACTTTGACAGAGGCTGGCTAGTTTGCTGTGATTAAATCTTCTGGCATGTAGTCAGCTAGTGGAAATTTTCCAGCAAAATAGGTCTGAAGGGGGCGTGTGGGTTAAAGGAAGACCTGAGCTCTTAAAAGCTAAGCTGCAGGATGGAACATCTGTATTTTTACCATTCAAGATACCTGTCTAACCTCTTGGGAAGCAGAATTATTTACAGACTTTAAATTAAAACACTTATCCTTGGCCTTGAATGCTAAGAATAGGCCCTTGAGGCAGTAAAAAAATCTTGCAATTTTAAAAAAATCCTCATTATTTTTTAAAAACGCAATATTAAATTATAATAAAATGAAATGAAATAAAAACAACAGCAATAAAGTAAAAGTTCCGACACTACTTTGTTATCAAACTGGGCAGACTGAAGCATCTTAATGTTGGTGTGGCTTTTCTGCGTCAGACCATTGGTCCATCTAGCTCAGTATAGTCTACACTGACTGGCAGCAGCTCTCCATGGCTTTAGACACAAGTCTTCCCCAGCCCTAACTGGAGGTGCCAGGGATAGAACTTGGGACCTTCTGTGTGCCAAACAGGTGCTCTGCGCCTTAGCTACCTACGGCTGTTCCAAAACAGGAAGCCAGGAAGCTGCCTTATATAAAGTCAGACCATTTACCCATCTAGCTGAGCATTGCCTACACTGACTGGCAGCGGCCATTAAGGGTTTGAGACAGAGAACATTCCCAGCCCTACCTGGAGTTGCTGGGGATTGAACTGAGACCTGCCACTGAGCGACTGTGGCCCTCGGTAACCCCTTTCCATCTCCACTCTGAAGATATCTCTTAGAGGTATCTCCTAATTGCCTCTCATTAACACAACTTTCCTGCCAGTCCCAGGCTTGCAACAGTCTCGGAGGCACATGCTGGCTATCTGCCCCACACCTTTCCTTCTGGGCCTTATCAGCGTTTCATGAGATAGCAGATCTGCGCCAAGCAAAGCCACCGTCTTGGGAAAGCAAACACGCGCCGCTGGCCTTGTTTTCCGCCCGCCCTTCAAACTGAACTTGCCATAGGCTCTTCAAAGGAAAATCAAGCCACGGGGACGGTGGCGCCCGGTGGGCCCTGAAGCGTGCCGATGCGGAGGAGAAGGTCAGACTTTGCACCGAGGCACGCGGGTCTAGCTCCTTGAGCGTGCAGTTTGCTGACCAAACATTTGAACTTTGGACTGAAGAGCAAGCATTGGCCAGGATGAGCTGGCAACGGCCCCTATTCCTTTAGGAAGATTCTGTGGGGTGTTTTGCCAACACTGCTGCAGATGTCATTTTGCACACTGGGTCCCCATTTTATTTATTTAAAAAGAGAGAGGAAACGGCATTTAAAAACCACATTAAAACATCAGGCAATGTGTTGGGTAAACACGGTAAAAGCAGGGAGCGGCATCCCGCATGTCAGAGAGATTCTATCCTAGTTTTCCTGACATGTTTGTTTTGTACATGCAGAAGTTTATGATTATTTTTTGGTACGGAGCAGCATTCCATCATATGCTATTAGGCAAAGTGCTGTGGCTGCCTCAGGTGGAAGATGCTGGGGAAGGCATGTGTGGCAGCAGCGACAGCAGCCCTCACTGACCATACCTCTTTGCCTACCAACTGGCATAGCCCTCTTTTGGAACGACTTGCTGGGCCTTCGGAGCTCCTGATGACCAGCGGAGACCTGAATATCTGGAAACACCAAATAATTCCAAAATGGGACTCTAGAGAATCCAACTAACATCTGCCTTTTTTCTCTCCCTCTCCTCTGCCCTACCAGGCTGCGATGGCAGCACCATGCACCTGTGCAAGTGGCCAATGAACCTATTTTGGCATTCAAGCCTGGCAGCCCTGAACGAACAGCTCTCCAGAAGGTACTGTACTGAGGTTTGTCCTTTCGGCATCCTTGAACTAGACCATCGCTTGCCTTTACTGCCCCTAGCTACCTATCCATCACACCTCTGCCTATGTTTAATGCAGGGAATCATCCCTGACCATTGGCCATGCTGAGTGGGGCTGGTGTGAGTCAGAGTCCAACAATGTCTGGAGGGCCCACAGGTTCCCTACCCCAGAACTGGACTTTCACTTACCTTTACTGCCCCCACAACTCTGCCTTCTTTTGATGCAGGGCTGGGGAGCATCTGTGGCCCTCCAGATGTTGCTGGGCTCACCTCATCATCCCTGACGGTTGGCTGGTTGATGGGAGTTGGAATCCAACAAGCTCTGGAGGGCCACAGATATTTGCCATTCCTGGTCTGAGGGGGAGCAGGACATCTGTGACGCCCTGGCATGTGGAACAGCAAGGAGGAATGGGTGGAGCAGCACCTTTGGGTGCTGGAGAATGATACTCTGGGAGAAGTGAAGGTCCTTGACCAGAGATGAGGAACCTCAGGCCCAGAGGTCAAATGTGGCCCTGCATTCCTTTCCCTAGGCCGCACCCCCCACTAGTCAGATTTATTTATTTTGCTCACTTACTACTCTGGCTTTACACCCTCTGTGAGTGTTGTTGTCTAGCTGAAATGTGTCCTTGAACTCAGATCTTGCCTCTTCCTTGCCTGGGTGGAAGATAGAGAGAGGGGTGTGCGAGTTTGTATAGAAAGTAGACTACTGTACAGAGGTGAAGTTGACATTCCTTGCTCCGCCCATTTTTTACTCTGCCCCCCCCACGGACATGTGGCCGCTGGAAAGTGGTCCAGAGCAGAGTGCGGCCCTCAGGGTGAAAAGAGGCTCCCCACCCCTGTTGTAGGCAGAGAGATGTCATGAAATCAGGACCAAGAGAGTTTGGCAGTGCTGTGGGGAGGGCGCTAAAGGTAAGGAGGAGTTTTTTGCTGGATGTGATGTGAGCTCAGCAGCCCATCGAAGGGTTTGAGGAGAAGTGTTGGGTGATCGCAACGATGAGAGAGGCGAATAGTTAACATGCATCCAAAAAAAAGTCCCTCCATTTGTAGGCTATAAATGACTTGAAGGGCAAGACTGAATCCATCCCGTGCATCGTCGGAGGCGAGGAGGTGTGGACAGCCGACGTGAGGTTTCAAGTGTCGGTGAGTTCCACTGGCGAGCGCCTGCTTATTTTTTTATATCTTGCTAGTGGTCTGACGTAGCCTGTAATAAATCCTCAAAATGAGTAAGCTGTCAGAATTTGGTGTTAAAATGGAATTTGGGAAAGGCCATTTTATACAAAGAGGCTGAATTTTATTGGTTTTCAGAAAGTTAAAACAACTCAACATGGTAACTTTCCATTTTCTTTCTTAATATACTTTTAATAGAATTTTTCAACACGTAAAAACCACCATGAAAATATAACTGGATATTCCTAAACTCAGGCATGTTACATTTTTACCGCTTCCTGAAACCATTAAATATGAACAAGGAGTTGTATCTAATTTAATCCTACTCAGAGTAGATCCATTGAAATTAATGGATTTGAATTTATGCTGAGTAGGTCTTTGTCTATTCATCAAAGCTGACAGCCGCAGACTTGTGTGTGCTTAGCTGGGAGTGAGTACTATTGAACTCAGTGGGACATTTAAAGCACATTCAATGCACATATAAAGCACATGGCTTCTCCCCCCCCCAAAGGATCCTGAGAACTTTAGTTTACCCCTCATAGAGCTACAATTCCCAGCATCCTTAATAAACTACAGTTCCCAGGATTCTTTGGGGGAAGCCATGTGCTTTAAATGTGTGTTGAATGTGCTTTAAATGAGAGTGAATCCTGTTGAACCCTAGGGGCTTACTTCTGAGTAGACAGCCAGGAGATTGCTCTGTCCAGTATACTTAAAGGACTGAAGTAGAAAAATCTTCAAAACAGTCTTTCTTTCCCTTCCCTCACCTCTTTTTCAGCCTTTTAACCATTCACATGAAGTGGCAAAATACTGCTATGCTGATAAGGTGAGTGGTGCCCGCGTTCAAACCCCTCTCTGGTGGATGTGGTACTTGGCACAGATGGTTTTCTGGGGCTGGCAATTCCAGAGCAGTGTCTTGGGGTGTGCTGGTACACCATGAGACATAAGTAAATTAAATAACTAGGCTCCCATGAGCCTGAAGGGATCTATTTGCAAAGGAGGGTGCCAGCTGCGTCTATGAGTGAGTCACTGTTTTGTTGTTTACCCCCCCCCTTTTCTGGTCAGCCTCTGTTGTGGGCAAGTTGCTCTCTGATGTCTCAGCTATCAAGGGAGATTGGATTGTTCAGTTGTTCCTGATGTGGCAGGATTAAGCTGCCTTGAGTGGAGGCTGCCTGGTGCTTCTCTATATGAATCCCTGCTCCGGTTTTCAAATTGGGAGGCATGCTGTGACTCATGCAAAAAGGCAGAGAGGTGGGCACCAACTGTGGTGGATAATGTACTCTTAAGTAATGAAGAACAAGCTCACTCTCAGCATACGAAGTGTTAGTCTGGCTGCCGCAGGCGATCCTTAGTTGCTGCAAGTGACTAGGCAATTTTTTTTGTTTATGAAAACATTTCTGTACGACCAACCCATATAAAATATCAAGGCAATGTAAACCACATGATTGGTTTACAAGCCTGGTGTATCCTACTCCTGTTTAGAAAGGTGTGTCCTATTTTAAGAAGTATGCATTGCATAGAAGAGGAATCTACTCTCTCTCTCCATTTTCTCTACGCTGTGTTTAATTTTGTAAACCTCTGTTGTTGCCTTCCCTGCCGACTAGGATTTATTGAACAAGGCCATCAACGCCGCTGTAGCTGCACGGAAGGAATGGGACTTGCGGCCCATCCAGGACCGTGCGGAGATCTTTTTCAAAGCGGCCGACATATTGAGTGGGCCCAGAAGAGCAGAGGTCTTGGCCAAGACCATGATTGGACAGGTGTGTCTGGCTCAGTTGGAAGTAAGTCCTCTGAAAGTAGGACTTCGTTGAATACAATCACTAAGTGGGTCCACTGACCCCTTTCCTTGGACGGATTTCTGCCTGGTGGTTGCCAGCTGCCGACCACTGGCATAGCTGCATCCCTCAAGGGCTTTCCTTTTCCTAAATCTGTTGCAATTCTTCCCTGACCCTCTGTCTCTTTCTCCCCCCCCTCCATACTATTTATTCCAGGCAAAAACTGTCATCCAGGCAGAGATTGATGCGGCTGCGGAGCTAATTGACTTCTTCCGTTTCAACGCCAAGTACGCCGTGGAACTAGAAGGGGAACAGCCCATCAGCGTCTCCCCCAGCACCAACAGCATGGTCTATCGGGGACTAGAGGTAAGGCAAAGGTTCATCTCCTGGGGCCTTCCAAACCCTCCCTCCCCCCCCGCCATTGGACCGCTTGGAAATCGCCCTGCCAGACCACTGGACGGGCTTTTAGCCAGTGCAACGTGCTGGGCTAGATGCTGTGCCACTTTTAACTGGGTTTTTGTTGCTGCTTTTGTTTCATATCTATTGAATAAAAATTCAACATAAGAAATAAAAGAACTGAGGAAGATACAATGGAAACCCAGAATGATTATGGGATGGATGCGCAGCCTTCCGTCTTTGACCACAAATCCACAGACACGCCACAGACCACCTGAAAGCAGCTTGCAGGCCACTGGTGGTCCGTGGGCCACCGTTTGGGAACCCTTGCTCTGTTCAACAGTTGGAACAGAGGCCTTTTTTTTTGTAAACCATTTTTATTGCACAGTGTAATTCATCCTCTTTCTCCTCTCCTGCAGGGTTTTGTCGCTGCTGTCTCTCCCTTTAACTTCACTGCCATTGGAGGTAACCTGGCAGGGTCTCCTGCTTTGATGGTGAGCAACTGCCCATGGAAGCTGGGATGGTTCTTTGGTGTCCCCCCCCCCCCCCAAGGCACGGGCGTTTTAAGGAGAAAGGCCCAACATCCTGTTTCTCACAGTCACCAACCAGAAGTCCACAAGCGGGGCTTGAAGGCCACAAACCCTCTCCTGTTTTCTCCCAAGCTGCTGATCATACATTTGTCTATTACCATGATGACTAGCACCTTCTTGTGACGGTGATAAGAAGCCTGCACAAAAAAAAGGAGGGTGATTTCCAAACCCTCTTTCTTAACCCGATTTGCTTTGTGACCTGTTCTTTCCCCTTCTAGGGAAACGTCGTTCTCTGGAAACCCAGCGACACGGCCCTGCTGTCCAGTTACGCTGTCTACAAGATTCTTTTGGAAGCGGGACTGCCTCCCAACATCATTCAGTTCGTCCCAGCTGATGGCCCCGTTTTTGGTGACACGGTGACCACCTCGGAGCACTTCTGCGGGCTGAACTTCACCGGCAGTGTGCCGTGAGTTCAGATGGGTGGGAGTCTTTGGCGGTGTGGGGGTGGGTGGAAGGAAGCTCTGAATTGTTGATTGCTGGGTAGGATTGGAAGGCCATATTGAGGAGAGACTGAGAAGTGGCAGAGACATCCTACTGCTGGGTTGTTCTGTGTAGTCTCCTGAACCGAGCCTTGCGCTTTGGATCGTAACAGACTGAAGGGATGAGCTTTCATATGTAGGTGAAAGCTAATGAGAACCTGCTGGAAACGTGACTAATATCTGTAGCCATCCTGGGACATTTTTAGGTGGATAGGTTGGGTCCGGGTTCTAGTCCTGCTAGCAACCTACCCTGATCCATCAACTTCGGCAGGGTAATGGTGGGAAGGAATCAGGTTTCTGATAATCGGAACTGCACAGATATCACAGTGGTTCATCTTCTTGTTTATAAGCTGCCGCTTCCTGGAAGTTATATTTAGGGGTTGCTTCACTTCCTGTTTATAGGCTACTACTTCCTGGAAGTTGTGTTTACAGGTTGCCCAACTTCCTGTTTATAGGCTACCACTTCCTGGAAGTTCTGTTTACGGATTGTCCAATTTCCTGTTTATGGGCTGCCCCTTCCTGGTAGTCGTATTTATGGGTTGCTCAACTTCCTGTTTATGGGCTGCTGCTTCCTGTCCATGACAGAGTGTAAGAGGGAGCCAAAGCAAGAAGTGCTTCATTTTGTTTTCTCTGTCTTTCTCTCTCTCATCCTTTTTTATTTCAAGTGTGACCAAACTCTTGCTTTTCAAAACAATAAAAATGCTAATGCCCTCACACCAGGAGTTCCATACTACGCTGCTGATTTATGAACTCCCAAGCTTTTAAGGAGCAGGGCGCATTTGAGCGTGGCGTTGGGAGGTTTCGCTAGTGGAGGCCTCAGTGTCTTTCATAGTCTCACAGTCTTCTGAGAGCCAGAGAGTGCAGGAAGCGGGGGTGGCCAGGTTGGGTGGAAACGGCAGCCTCCCATCCCAGAAAACAAAATTGTATCTGGTGGAAGAAAGGATCTGCTGATGCAGCCTTTGAGAGCAGTTAAGAGGTTGCAGAAGAGAATTTAGCACCCTGAGAATTCCAGCCTTTGATTTGATGTCCTAGATCCTATGGCTCTTTGGGGAGCGGGGTTCAAAGTGTTGGATGGCAACTGAGTGTTTTTTGCCATGATCCTCCTGTGCAGAGCCTACTGCAAGGGTGAGCTTTTGTTGTTGTTGTCTTTTAAAAAAAGGTCCCCTGCCTCAAGGTGCTTGCAATCAACTGACAATGGGCAGAGAACAGAGGGAAGCAAAGGCAGCAAGATATAAATGTAAATGTGAACAAATGTAGGCAAGCTTCAGTTCAGCCAGGGGTGAGCTCAAACTGAAGGCTTTTTTGGTGGAAGAATGTCTCTTTGAGGAAGGATCAGAAGAGCAAGAGATTGTAGCTAGCTTCCTTATATCAGGTCAGATTACTTATCTCCTTGGTCCTGTTCTGTCCACTCTGACTGGCAGTGGCTTTCCAAGGTCTCGGGCAGGAGTCTTTTCCACCCTTGTATCCTTAAAACCTTCATCCAGACTAAAAAAAAAAAGGACACTAGCATTTTGGGGGGAGTATTTTCTACCCCAGTGAGATTTGCAATGCATGATGGGTTGATATATTGACTCCAGATAACATTTGTGTCTGTGGTGTCAAAAGAATTGTGCTTAACAATACCCAAAACCCAGAGCCAGAAAACACTTACTCAGAGGAGGAAGAACATTGCGCTCTCAGGACCGATCACTGACCATTTTTCTGTGAAAAGATTCTGTCTCATGACAGCCCTTCACTGTCTTCTCTCCCCGCTCCTTTCCAGAACCTTCAAGCGCCTTTGGAGGCAGGTCTCTGAGAACCTGGATCATTACCGCACTTTCCCACGGCTTGCTGGAGGTAAGAGTCTGGTGGTGGTGGTGTTTCACCCCCCCACTGCCCCCATTTTCCAAAGAAGATGGAAAGACATGAGTTGCTGTTGTTACATTTATATCCAGCTTTTCCTCCAAGGAACTCTGGGTGTGGCATACAGGCTTCCGCCCGCTCTCTATCCATTTATCCTCCCAACAATCCTGTGAGGTAGATTAGGTGGAGAGACAGGGTTCTTATCCAGTGCTAGATAGGGCTGTTTCCAATGAGAGCAGACCCACTGAAATGAATGAACCTAAGTCACGTCTTGTTCGTTTTCAAGGGTGTTTTCGATACCCACCATATTCCTGTGACTGGGACCTGCTGGTGAATGGCGGGTAATAAATGATAGATGATGATGATGTCTATTAACTTCAGCGGGCATTGCATACAACCCACAGAGGGCTCCATGGCTGAGTGGGGATTTGAACTCTGGTCTCCTAGGTGTTATTTACCTATTCTACCTACACCTGCCTTGGTCTTGCAGGCGCTGCCACTGCTTTGCCCCGCCTACCTGCCTGCTTGTGTGTGTGTGTGTGTGTGCGTCTGCTACAGATGCATACCTCACTCTGCAATCTGTGACGTGAAGTTCACTTTTTACAGCATTTTATTTATTTACTTATAAAAGTTCAGCCCAGTATCTTTACACATCCCTTCCAGCTAAATGGGTGGGGGGTGGATTTAAAGGCCTCAATTTAAACGAACCTTTACAGCAGTTTTTACAGGGACCTAGGAAGCTGTCTTATATGGAGTCAAACACTTGGTTCATCTCAATCGGTATTGTCTACACTGGCTGGCAGCAGCTCTCCAGGAGTTTCAGGCACGAATCTCTCCCAGCCCTACCAAGAGATGCTGGGCATTGAACCTGGGACCTCCTTCATGTGAGGCGGATGCTCCACTGTGGCACTACGGCCCATCCCGTGAAGTTTGTCTGGGGAAAAGGACTCAGGATTGGATTCTGCTGTTAGTGGTTTGGAGCAGGGTGGGATACATGGAAGGTAATACTTGCCCTCCCCTTGCCAAAGTCTTGTGGGGTTTTTTTCTCTCCCCCGCAGAGTGTGGCGGGAAAAACTTCCACTTTGTGCACGCCTCGGCCGACGTGCCCAGCGTGGTGAGCGGGACCCTGCGCTCGGCCTTCGAGTACGGGGGGCAGAAGTGCTCCGCCTGCTCCCGCCTCTACGCCCCCGACTCTCTGTGGCCCCGCATCAAAGCTGAGCTCTTGGAAGAGCACCAGAAGATCAAAGTGGGTGACGTGAGTGAAAGGCGCCTCTCCCGCTGAAGGGGCTTTGCGGCTCAGCGGGCGGCTGATGGGATTAGAGGCTGCATTTGGCTGGCTGCAAATTCCTGTTGAAGACGCCTCTTTATCCACTGCTTTTGCCCCCCCCAACTCCACCATCCCCTCCGCTGCAATGCTGTCCCTCGTCCTTAACTCACACTCTTTTTTGGGGGTGATCAGAAATGAACTTGAAGCAGCCGCAGCCGAGGATTGATTGCGCCAAATGGGCATTGCCAAAGACTAATTGAAAAAAGGGGTCTTTTTGCCCTCCATCCTTTAAATATTACTGAATTATTATTATTTAGCTGCTTTATTTAGTTATTACTTTATTAATTAAATTTATATCCTGCCCTTCCTCCCAGAAGGAGCCTAGGGCGGCAAACAAGCTCTAAAACACTAAAAACACCTTACATCGTCTTAAAAACAATTCCAACACAGATGCAGACTGGGATTCAGTTACCCGAAGGTCTCCAAGTGGCTTACAACGTTGGTAAAGCCAAAAGTAAATATACCACGCCATAAAGACAACATAATAAAAGCACAGCCCCCTCCTCCCGCTGGTGATAAGGGGGTCAACCCTGTTGTGTGTAGGATGCAAGGTGCTGTCTCATTTTGAGCCAAAATGTTGATCCACGCCAGTCTCCCTTAACCTGGTGTCATCCAGGCCTTGTTGGGAGGCCCAGCTTACATGAGCCCCAACCAGAGTGGCCCGTGGTCAGGGATGATGGGAGTTTCAGTCCAGCAACATCTAGAGGGCACTTGGTTGAAAGGGGCTGGATTAAAGCAAGGGTGGGAGACCGATGGCCGTCTGGATGCTGATGTACCACAACTCCCTTCATCGCTGACCCTTGGCCAGGCTTGCTGAAGAGGAGTCACGGAGTCCAAGTCCAACTGTGTCTAGAGGGCCACTGGGTTAGGGAAGGCTGATCTAAGGCCACGGCTCTCTACTGTGGCAAACCTTTTTGGTGACACTCCGCAGTGGTGGGTGAAGGTATGGAGATGCCGCAAGTTGGGCCTGAGACCTTCTGCGTGCAAAGCAAGTGTCCTACCACTGAGCTATGGCCCTTCCCTTAAGGTATAAGAATGCAGGGAGCTGTTTTATTACTGAGTTAGACCCTTTGTCCATCTAGCTCGCTATTGTCTGCACTGACTGGCAGCAGCTGTCCTGGGTTTTAGGCAAGGTTCTCCTAGGGCCAGCTGGAGGTGTCGGGATTGGACCCTGGGACCTTCTGCATGCAGCGCAGATGCTCTGCCACTGAGTTACGGCCCTTTGCTATAAGAGGCTGCCTTATACTGTGTCATACCATCGGTCCATGTATCCTGGTGTTGCCTACTTTGACTGGCAGCAGCTCTCCAGTGTTTCTGGAAGAGGGCTTGCTCACCCCCTGCTATCTTGATCCTTTTAACTGGAGGTGCCAGGGATCATAGAATAGTAGAGTTGGAAGGGGCCTATAAGGCCATCAAGTCCAACCCCCTGCTGGATCAATGGATCAATCCCAGGACTGTCTGTATACAAAGAAGGTGCTCTGCCCCTTGAGCATGGCTGTTCCCATTAGAAGTTGCTTCCTGTTGAGTCAGACCATTAATTCATCTGTGCCGGGATTGCCTCCTCCATTCTTCACCAACCCTAGTGCCCTTCGGTTGTTCTGGACTACAGTTCCCATCAGCCTCAGCCAGCACAGTCACATGATGCTGAGGCCGATGGGAGTTATAGTTTGAAAACAGCTAAAGGGCACCAGGTTGTCCTTGGCTGGTCCTTCAACTGGCAATGGCTCTCTTTCCCAGCAGACGAAATCCTTCTGTCCCAAGGTGTTAGGGACTGATCCTAGAACACTTCTGCTGCTCTATAATCGAAGCCTTCATCCTTTGCCAGGAACTCGGTGGGTTGGAAATGAAGCTGTTCTCACGTATGTCTCTTTTGGTTTCCTCTTCAGCCGACGGATTTCAAGACGTTCTTTTCTGCTGTGATCGACAACAAGGTAAAGGTCTCTCTTTTTCACTTTCTCCATCACTAAAAAGGCCCTTCCTCTGGTCACTGCGTGCCGTGACTGACAAGGCATTGATGGAGGTCAAGGGCACGTTCCAGTCGGGAGAAAGCACTTTGCGGGAGGGTGTGTTGAAGTAGGGAGAGAGATGGCCCGTGGAGAGTTCTGAAGGCCTGATAGCCCAGGAGGGCTAGATTTGGACCCTGGACCTGAGGTCTATTGCCACCATTCTAATTGGTACACGATTAGGGTTTCAAACAGGGAGTCTCTTCCCAGCCCTACCTGGAGATGCCACTGGAGATTGAACCTGGGACCTTCTGCCTGCAAGGGAGATGCTCCGCCCCTGAGCTCTGGCCCTTCCCCTTTCTTTCTAGAAGATGGAGTAAATTTGGGGGAAGGCGGGTTTCTGTTTAGCAGGAGCTGAAACTCTTAAAAGTGGAAGAGTTCAGGGTCAGGATCAAGTTGGTTTAAAGGCCCAGCAAAGCACCAAACTTGCAGCCCAACAGCCTCTGGTTTGCCCACCCACCCCCGCTTTATGTAGGACCTGAGTCCTCTCCCCATCTCTGCATCCCGCATTGCTGCCTGTTCCTTGTGTCTCCATCGCTTTGCTATCTCCACCGCCCAGGCACTGCACTCTCTGTTCCCTTTATTGCTGAGTGAAGCCCTGCTGAGATTACAGCTGAGCTGGCAAATGCGTTCTTTAAAACTGTATTTTCGCAGCTTAAGAGCAGACATCTGTCAATAATGATAACCCCACCGCTACCACCACCTCCGCCTCCTCGCACTCCCCACCCCCTGCCCTTTCCTGTCCCTAGTCTACTTCGACACGCCTTCCCTTTCTGGCACTGGAGACTCATTCATTGTTCATTGTACATTAATCTGCTTCAGTCAAACTAGTTATGATCTACTTTCAAGTTTAAGTTTGGCTCCCAAAGTCGATGCAGGTTGGTGTAGTCTTGTTTTCATTAGCTGAAGTAGAATGTGAGCCAGGTACTTTTAGAACATGGGCCAACTGTCACTTCCTTTGATTCTTGCAGTCTTTTGAGCGCATCAAGAAGTGGCTCCAACATGCTGAGACGTCACCGAACCTCAACATCCTTGCCGGGGGTGGATGTGATGATAAGGTTGGGTATTTTGTCCAGCCATGTATCATTGAGACTAAAGACCCCAAAGATCCCATCATGCAAGAGGTGAGTCTTTGGGGACGGTATCTTCGCCATTACTATTACTCTCCAGGAGAATGCTGGGCATCCCCAGTGGCCCACACCCATTTCTCATTCAGCCAGAGAGTGAGGCTGTGCAGTCTTTGAGCGTAGCTAGAAAGTTTTGAGCTTTAACAGGTGATAAAGCCAAATTTGCAACTCTCAGCAACGTTCTTATTTCAACAGATCTTCTAAGGTGAGCTCAATGGACTAAAAAAAAAATTAAAATGTGCAGGCTAGTAACTCATGATCCAATTTACAAGGCTGTGCTTCTCTGTTCATCAGCAAGTTCTGCTGCATGTATTTCATTTTTTCACGGAGTGCAGAGTTAAACAGTGGAATTCGCTCCCACAAGAGGCAGTGACGGCCACCAACGCGGATGGCTTTAAAAGAGGATGAGACAAATGCATGGAGGATAAGGCTGTCAGTGGCTACTAGCCACGATGGCTATGCTCTGCCTCCATAGTCACAGGCAGTATGCTTCCGAATACCAGTTGCTGTAAACTTCAGGAGGGGAGGGTTGCTGTTGCACTCAGGTCCTTCTTGTGGGCTTCTCTCTGGGGCCTCTGGTTGGCCAGCGTGAGAACAGTATGAAAGATTAGATGGGCTTTTGGCCCGGTTATATTCTTACAGTTTTTGTTTTTTAAATTACATCTGTAAAACTAGAAGTGGGACATAATGCTGTCAATAGTCCCCACAACTTGGGGATCCTGTGAACTGGTCATAGCTGTTTCCTGGTTTTAATGAGTTCTATCCAACTGAGTCTACTCAGAGCAGACCCATTTTACGAAGCACCACGAATGAAAGGTTAGACATCCCTTAGTAATGTTTTCAAAGACGCATCTGCTGTCCTTTTCCCCTTGACCCCCTCCTCCCACATATAGGAAATTTTTGGGCCGGTCCTGACTGTGTATGTCTACCCTGAGAAGCAGTACAAAGATATCCTCCATCTGATCGACAACACTTCTCCGTACGGCCTCACAGGGGCTGTGTTTGCCCAAGATAAGTAAGTAGTGGAGGGTCCCCCCCCCGCCACTTCCTGATAACAGAGGACAGCAAGGTACTAAGCAGATGAGGCGAGCAAGTCCAAGGGAAGCGGAGTGGAGGGAGAGATAAGTAATTCATGATTAAAAAATATCTCTGTTTTTCCAGGACAATGTTTCTCTTAGAGATCCAATTTTTTAAAATTAACATGGATATGGCCACGTTACGGCTAAACCTGTACCAGGACTTAAAATGATTCCCTCCGCCTCACCCCACTTCTGTGTTTCTCATAGAGCCGTCATTGACGAAGCGATGAAACTCCTAAGAAACGCAGCCGGCAACTTCTACATCAACGACAAGTCAACTGGCTCTGTCGTGGCCCAGCAGCCTTTTGGTGGATCCCGTGCCTCAGGTGTGCCAGAGCCAAACCTTGGGTGGGATTTTGGTTTGGAGAGGGAAAGAAGTATTTCTGCATCTGTATTGTGTTTTTAAGTATGCTTTTAAAGATGTTTTTAGTGTTTTAGCACTTGTCGTTTGCTGCCCTGGGCTCCCTTTGGCAGGAAGGGAAGGATATAAATTTAATAAATAATATTTCCTTGTAACACCACGTACCTCTGAATCCTAAGATAAAATGCAAACAGATAAAATCAATTAAAAAGCAAATAAAAAAGAAGAAAACAATGTACAGTAGAAAATTCCTAGTGTGGATTATCTGCGAAGCACACCAGCAATGAGGTCTAGCAACTTAGTTTGTTTTTTTTAAAAAGGAAATGATTGTTCTCAGACCACTGTATGCATTTCTCCCTTTGGAAACAGGAACAAATGACAAGCCTGGCAGCCGCCACTACATCCTGCGCTGGACATCCCCTCAAGCCATCAAAGAAACGCATGCACCCTTGGGAGACTGGAAGTACACGTACATGCAGTGATGCAACTCAACTGGGCCTTTTGGCAGTTGGAGCCGCAATCGTATTACCGACGCACAGTGTTGCGGATCTGTTGCAGCACTGGCAATCTCTCTCATAATGCACAGGTGTATTTAGGAGATGATGATGTCCTCTCTCCCCCCACCTCCACCCCAAGCTCTTGGGGCCCTTATTTCCTGCTTTGGAGGACTCATCTGAACTAAGCGTAACATTAGCCTTTTAAAAAAACGAATGTCTTGGAGTAAAAGTAACAAACAAAACTAAACTAACTAAAATGTTTGCTAATTTTAACACTGCCTTTTTTTTTGTTGTTAAGGAAATCTTGGTGGGTTTCCAAATATGCCAAACTAAGTGCTCTTGACCTTTCAAAATTTTTGCACCCTTCTTCTTTCCATCCTAAATTGTTCCTCCCCCCTGCCTCACTTGATGGGGGCTGGTGGGAAATACGGTTTCTCTGCCAGAAGCAACTTTGTAAATTTGCTGGAAGTGTTGAGAGGATTGTACCCACAAAAAATCCTCCCAGGTTTCAGAAAGAAATATGAGCTTGAATCACAGCAGCAGCAAGCAACGGAATTGTGCTAATCTGACCCACTTCCAAACCCTGTAGAATTTTGGTTAGGGTTGTCTCCAAAATTGAAGACCTTATTGGCCTCTGCAGGTTCCATCCCTCCAGTTTTGGATGGTGATTCCTCTTCCTGCAGGTTCAGCACCCCGAACAGCTCTTTGAAAGTTCAGACTAAAACCCGGAGCGGATTCTACTGCTCCACGGACATGAAGCCATCAGCCGCCACTGATGCTAACTGCCCCTTAACATATTTTTTGGGTAATATAAAGGGGTTTCTCACCTGCAGTGGCCAGTGACTAGATCATAACAGAAGTCTCAGCGCTGGATGCCCTCAGAGGGAACACCAACAAACTTGGATGCTTCAACGCTTTATATTGTTTGGCTTCAACATGGAGAGTGATTGGATCAAGTGTGGGATGGTATACCTTTTGTATGTTGGTTGCAAACTGAAAAAACGGTAGCGTGTGGAATGTTGCTGTTTTGACAGCCCCACCAAAAGACTGTCAAACGAATGGGCGGAGAGTAACGTTGTTGATTGGGTAAGTTAACTTCTTGGATGATAAATAGCTAATAAAGGATTTTTTAAAAGAGAAAAACATTTCAGCTTCGTGATCTTTTTCAGATTAGTAGTTTCTTAGGCTCGTGGTTTCTCAGCTTTTTTCCCCGCCACGGACCACTTGAAAATTTGCAAATGTCTTTGGGGACCAACTCTTGATTTTCCTGCCTGTTACAGCAACTCTACTGCAACATGCTAGATGCTGCGCAACGTTTCAATACATTTTGTATTGTGGCTTTAATTTCTTAGATGATGTATTTTTATTGTATCACAATTTGAATTCTCTGGAATTCAGACTGTCACATGAGATGAGAAAGAAAAGAAGCATAAAAATACAATGAAAAATCAATATGGAGACTCAATGCAATGGGTGGCTGTGCTACCTCCCATCTCTAGCCACAAATCCAAGCCACACTCCAGGCCGCCTGAATGAAACTTGTGGGCCACAGTCTTCGTACATAGAATATGGACATGTGCACATGTTTGGACACAAATGCTTACGGATGGGATGAATTTCCTCACTGTGTCAAACTGCATTGAGTTGTGGTGTTTCAGAGACTTTTTTTACCCTATTTGAATGCTCTTTATAAAAATCCCTGGAGGCGATGGTGCATTGGACTGATCGCAGTCGATTCTGGGATTATTCTTATTTTTTCAGAACAGCAGCAATGACATCATCTGCCGGAACCCTAAGGTAATTGGTGGATTCTTCTTACTCTGGCAAGAGAATGGGGTGATAACGAGGCTTTCAAGTCTCTTTGTGGCAGAGCAGCCTACAGGAAGTTGTGGGGTGAGGAAATTCACCTACACAGCTCTGCAGGGTTTCAGAAAAGGGTCTTTCACCACCCCGCCTGGAGATGCGGGGGATTGAACTTGGGCCCTTTTTGCATGCAAAACATTTGCTCTACAGCCCTTCCTCTAAGACAGGAGAGGGGAACCTTTGGTCCTCCAGATGTTGCAGAACTGCAGCTCCTGTCAGTCCCAGGAAGCATGGCCATTGGCCAAGGATGGCAGGATTTGTAATTCGGCAACATCTGGAGGGCCAAAGGCACCCTGCACCTGCTCTAAGAGATGAGAAACTGCCTTCTGCTGAGTCAGGCCATTGGTCCATCTAGCTGGGTATTGTCTGCTCTGACTGGCAGCAGCTCTCTAGGGTCTCAGACCGAGCCCTGCTTCCCAAGATACTTTTCAACAGCAATGCCCGGGATGGGACTCAGGTGTGCCTGTCTCCTGTGCTTTTCCAAATTCTCTGTTCCACACCAAAGGTCAGATGCTTATGGAAAGGGAAATGCATGCAAACAAGCCAGATTGTTGAGGAGGCCAAATGCTGCTGTGGATGGAAAATTCCACTAACTCTGAAGTAGCTTATTTGGTACGACTGAGGAGCCAAGGATGGCAAAGACCACCACACTTGCTGGCTTATAATGTAGATACCGATTGAATGTATTAAACCCGCAAAGCAGTTTGCAAAATTTGAACAATGCAGTTAAAAATAAAACAAAAGCATATTCATGACATTCTCCAACAGTTTAAAACAACCCCATAAGCACATAGGATGCTGCCTATTACTGGGTCAGATCCTCGTCCGCACTGGCAGGCAGCAGCTGTCCAGGGTTCAGGCAAGGCACATTCCCATCCCTACTTGGAGATGCTGCCAGGGATCGGACCTGGGACCTTCTGCATGCAAGGCAGGTGTTCTCCCACTGACGCTACCGCCCTTCCCCAGACTCTCACATCTAATAATTTCAAGGCTGCCAGGAACAATATCTTTCAGCCTTCAAATGCCTGGGTGGACAGGAAGGCGTTTGAGTCCCTCCTTGCTCCTGCCTCCCCCAAACCCCGGTGTTGCCAGATGCAGAGCGACGTTTTCGTCTTGTGCTGCCAAAATTCAATCGATCCGGCTTTGACAGAGCAGTGGCCTATCCTTGTAATGTTAAATGCAAACAGGTTTTCTATGCAAAGCTGAGGCAAAGTGTGATTTGGCTGAGAAAACCCAAAGCTTTGCATGGGAAGGGGGAAGAGGGCACCGCAGGTGTGTTGAGTGTATGGCTCGTCAGATCGTGACCTCCTGACAAGGCAATGATCCTTGTTGTTTTTAATTTCGGGGGGGGGTGCAAGCCACATCTAACTCCTTACCAATTGGCTGGGTCAGAAGAAAAAGCCTACCATCCTGTTTCTGAGAGGGGACAACCGACGTGGGAAGTATGACTGATGGACCTCCCCTGACATTTGTCTCTAGCATGTGGTCTTTGCAGATGAACTGCCCCTGTACAGGGAGGCTTTCTCTAAGGATATAAATAGGACCACCTCCTTTCTAGTGGGGGCCAGTCAGATGATTCTGAGAAGCCCCCCAGCTCACTGTGATGGGAATATCCTTCCTCTTCCAGAACCTGGTACTTGGAAGTCATTCACCTCTGAACACAGAGGTGCCAGTCTTAACTATTACGAGTTAACAGCTGTTGATTAGGGCCCTTAACTGAATTGGACTGATTCAGGGTGGAGGCCCACCTGGAGCTATCTGGGGCCGTCAGAAGGTGGGGCGGGGAGGGTGAGGGTGAGATGGGCTGGGGCAGCCTCTATAAAGAGTGGGGCTGATTGCAAAAGAGCTTTCAAACAGTTCCCCAGCGGGTGCACAGTCCAACGGGGCAGGATTGAACCTTATCAGCTGGTGAGCGGAGGGTTCAATCCTGCTGGCTGCAGGGGGTCTGTTTCACCAGCCTCCGCTTTCTCCACAGCTCTGCATGCAGAAGGTGCCGGGTTCAATCCCTGGCTTTTCCAGATATGGTTGGGAGACACTTCCAGTCCGTAACCCTGGAGAGCTGCTTCCAGTCCGTGTAGACCATACTGAGCTAGATGGACCAAGGGTTTGACTTGGTAGAAGGCAGCTTCTGTTTTCCTGCCGTGGTGATGATTCATACAATGCCGCCGAGCACTCTGAAACACGTTATAAATGATCCCTTGAGCATCCCTCCCACTAAAAAGTCTTTGGGGGTGGCCTTTGGAGAGTCAGTGTGGTGTAGTGGTTGGAGTGTCAGAGTTCAAATCCCCGCTTGGCCATGAAGCGTCTGGGGGCCAGTAACTCTCTCTCAGCTTAGCCTGCCTCACAGGGTTGTTGTGAGGATAACATGAAGATGGGGAGAAGCATGTTTGTGTGCCACCCTGAGCTTCTTGGAGAAAAGTTGGGATATAAATGTAATAATAAATCTGGGGTAGCCAAGGTGGCGCTGCCCAGATGTTTGCTGGACTACAAGTCCCATAATCCCTGATCATTGACCATCTGGAGGGCACCACATTGGCTTCCCCTGATAAATACAATCAATAATCAACCTAACCAGTTGGGAACACCTTGCAGCCAAACGATGGAGGGACGTGTTTCCTCCCCTGAGCCAATGCCCATCCCGTTGTTCTCCTCACAGTAATGCAACAATCAAGGGGGTCATTTAAATGCATGCAAATGAGTTGGCTCTTATGTGGCACCCATGCAAAGGAGCCAGACGAAGCCTCTGACAGGTGCCGAGGGGCTGGTCGGAGACCTCTCATCCATCTTCGAGCTTGACAAGCACTGATAAGAGGACACCGTAAAAAAACAGCTATGAGTCTTGCCGGACTGGTGGCTGCCTGCGCCGGCGCCTTGGTGGCTGCAGCGGCCTTGCCGCCCACGCCCACTTCCCATTTCCACCTGGCAGGAGATTATATCTTGGGGGGTCTCTTCTCCTTGCATGTTGAAGCTGTGGGCAGCCCGTATCTCAGCTACGCGCAGGTCCCTGTCTGCAAACAGTATGTGCCGGGCATGGGATGGAGGCAGGAAATGAGATTCTGGGTGTAGGGTGGAGTTGGGGATGGATCCAGAGGTTTTGGGAGGGCTTCAATGGCCACTGTGGGGCTTCTTAACCTGGAAGAGGTGGGGTGTGAAAGCTGAGGATTTCCTTAGGCTGCATCTATTCCTCTTGGATGCCCTTTGCAGAGTGGGAATAGCAGCTGTGTTGGCGCAGCGGGCCCCTTCTGCAGATCAGGGAGCCCTGGCAAATGCCCGCCCTTTTCTGAGCTGCATCTGCGTGGGATGGTGGATTCTGTCCTGTATCTTTTTTTAAAAAAATGGAAGGGGGCATAGCATCGAGAGCTAAGAAAGTCCCCAGATCAAATCTCATCCCTGCCACAATCTCACTTGAGTGATGCTTCGGCAAGCCCATATTTTTTCCAATCCCTCAGTCTTCTTATCTGCAATATGGGGTTAATTTAAATGGTTGCCTCCCATCTGAGCCTGCCCATCCACTTGGATTTTTATGTACCACCACTATATGAATGGTGGTAACACAGGAGAAGGAGCTTTCTCCATTTCAGCACCTGTGAAGTGCAAACAGACCAGTCCCAAGAGGACTTTGGCCTGTGAATTGCTGTCTCCTGGGCTTAATTTGTATTTATTTATTGTTCAGATGCGCTTAAGGTGTCTGTGCCTTGCAGTTCTTTAACATTATACGGTTGTTTTACATTTTTTTATAGCAGAATTCTTTTTAAGAAATGAAAAGCAGCCGACCCGACACCTTAAAAAAATAAAAGACCGGATGCTGATCATTTTTGCTCTTCCTCTCCTGTCTAGAGCTGACAGTTTGTCTGCTGCCTTTCCCCTGTCTCCCAGGTACAAGCTGAAGATTGTGAGTTATACCTACCTCCAGGCCATGCGCTTCGCGGTGGAGGAGATCAACAATTCCAGCGTCCTTTTACCTGGGATTTTGTTAGGTTACGAGATGGTCGACATCTGCTACCTCACCAACACCATCCACCCCGTCTTTTATTTCCTCTCCAACAACCTCTCCCTGGTTGAGATACAGAGGAACTACACTTCCTACCAGCCACGGGTGATCGCTGTCGTCGGCCCGGATGCGTCGCAAGCGGCAGTGACCGTCGCTTACCTCTTGAACCAGTTTCTCGTCCCACAGGTAAGTTGATGATCCTCTCCAGCAGGGATCTTCAGGCCCAGGGTCCACATGCAGGCCTCTCTGTCTGGCCCTCGGGACACCTCTCACTGGTCCTCCGCCCTAAATATTTTTGCTGGGCTGGAGAACGTGTCCTTCAACTCTGGTCAGGCTCTTTGTTTGCCTGGAGGGAGGACAGAGAGAAGTGTACGAGGGGGTGTAGAAACTAGCTGACTGCACAAAGATAGAGCTTGCATATATTACTCTGCTGTTTCGTTTGTAAGATTATTTATAGATGTTTTTGTGGTTTATCGCCACCCAGGTCTCCTGGGAGAAAGGGTGGAATATAAATTTGATAGACAGATAAATAATACATCAACGCTCTTTTGTCTCCAGATCACCTTCAGTGCCACCGCCAAGGCCCTGAGTGACGCCAAAATCTTCCCTGCCACTTTCCGCACCATCCCAAGCAGTGAGCAACAGATCACCATCATACACAAGTTACTCAAGCAATTCAAGTGGAACTGGGTCATTGTCCTTGCCAGCGACGATGACTACGGCCATCAGAACATGCAGCTCTTGCGTGCCCAGGTCACATGGGTGTGCATCGCCTTCCAGGAAACCATCCCAGTCCAGCAGGAGCAGCAGGAAGATCCAAACAACACTGCCCAGGAGCAGATCAAAGATGTTGTCGCCAAGATCAGCAGAAGCTCAGCCAAAGTGGTGATCATCGTCAGCCGAGAGCTGCCTCTCATCAGCTTCTTTGAAGAGGTCATCCGGAAGAACATGACAGGCTTGGTGTGGATTGCAGCTGAAGCCTGGTCCATTGATCTGTCCATCCACAGCATCGCAAACCTCTCGAGAGTGGGCACCATCTTCGGGGTGGCTGTACAGAATGTCCCCATCCCGGGGTTGGACGACTTCCAGGTCCGGTCGCCGTCTGGGCCAACAGACAGCGGCAAAGGCCAAGCAGTCGTCAATGCGACATGTAACCAAGATTGCGACCAGTGCCTTGCGATGGCTCAGCTCTATGACAACAGCCTCCGGGGAATGGGGCACCGCATCGACTTCAATGTATATTCAGCGGTCTATGTGATTGCTCATGCCTTACACCGGCTCCTGGGTTGCAACGCCACCCAATGCAACAAGCAGAGAGTTTACCCTTGGCAGGTGAACCCCACATTAATGCTTGATGCTTATGGCATGCAGTGGGGGTAATTACGCTAAAAGGGTGTTGAGCAGGGGCATTGCTAAGTACTTAAAGGGCTTGGGGCACAGGCTTATGATACACACTTGCATATGATGATTTATATAAGGGATCGGCATCCTGAGGCTTGGGTGGCCACATGAAGTCCTCCAGACCTCTTTATCTGGCCCTTGGGAACTCTGATAATGCCTAGATAGGATAAAGAGGGGGTGTGTGTGTGTGTGTGGTGTGTGGGTGGGTGTGGTGTGTGTGTGTGTGTGTGGAAACTACCCTGCTGTACGAAAGAAAAAATTACATTTGTTATTTCCAAGGGTGGTGGGGCACAGCTTCCCCACTCCTGATTTAAATTGTCACAAATATTTCTAAGTGTGTATTTAGTTTGAGAGTCGGGGGTTGCTGTTAGGCAGTGGAGGCTGGTAGCTCTGATGTCAGTGGGGCAGTAAATCCACTCTGGGTTTTAGTCTGAACTTTCAGTGAGCTATCCAAGGTGCTGAAACGTATTCCCAAAATTTTATATATATATATATATATAAAAATAATTGGGGAAGTGCAAATTCCGGAGGGTGGGTGACTGTGGGTTTTGGTTTGTGCATTGTTTTGGGCAGTGCAGATTCGGTAGGTTCGCCTTTAAATGCAAACCGAATTGGGCTTCTTTCCCGATCTGCGTAGCGATGGGGATTCTGAGACTTGAACTCAGACATGTTTGACAGCTTCATCCATGGCCGCTCTGCTTCTGTTGCAGCTGCTGAAGGAGATGAGCCTGGTGAACTTCAGCCTGCTGAACACCGCAATCAATTTTGACTTCCATGGTGACCCTCCAAACAGTTTCGAGGTCATACAGTGGCAGTGGGACGTCCCTGGGAAGCCTTTTAAGAAAATTGCATCCTATAATGCATGGCAGAAGAAGCTTTACGTCCAGGCCGACAGCATCACGTGGAACACGGCAGACAAGCTGGTAAGTGGCATCTCCAGACACCTCATCTTTCTCTCAGGGGTGCCCCCATCAGACAGTCTGAGTGGCTCTGACATCCGTGGAGCAGTGAATCTGCCCCGGGTTTTAGTCTGAACTTCCAAGGAGCTGGTCCAAGGTGCTGAAATCTATTCACAAAATAGGTCCTGACTTCTTGGACAGCTCCTTGGAAGTTCAGCATGGAGAGGATTTACTGCCCCGCTGACATTGGAGCTCTGGTTGCGGTCGCGGAATGGAACTTGATGGGCACCCACGAGGTGCAGGGGACTTCACAGGGGTGATCTTAGAGGTGATGCCAACTTTGTAGATTGCCCTCCTCAAAGAGGCCTGTCACTGTATCCCTGGTAAGGGGAAATTGTGTGGTATTGGACTCTAGCACCCGACAGCCCCAGCCACCATGGCCACTGGTCAGAGATGCTGGATGTTGTAGTCTAGGAACATTTGGAGGAACACAGATGTTCCCCACTGCTGCATTAAAAGAAGGCAGAGTTGTGAAGGAGGTAGCTAGGGGCAGTAAAGGCAAGTGATGGGGGAACCTGCAACCCTCTGGATGTTGCTGGACTCCAGTTTCTATCAGCCCCAGCCAGCATGACAAAGGTCAGTGATGATGGCAGGAGTTGTGGTTCAGCAACATCTGGAGGGCCACAGGTTTGCCACCCCAATTTAGAATTTTTAATCTCAAAAGCAGCCCTTACAGGGAGCCAGAGGAGCTATTGCAAGGTAGATTTAATGTGCTCTGGCCAACTTGGGCCAGCTAAAAAGCAGACTGCATGGATTTTGTACTGACTGAAGCTTTTGGGCAGTTTTCAAGGACCACCCTGCGCAGAGCACCTTGCAGTAGTCTAATCTGGAAGGCACCAGAGCACAAATAGCAACAGTCTTTGTGGAGAAGGGCCGGAGCTCCGTGGCAGCTCATTTTCTTTGCATGCAGAAGGTCCCGGGTTCAGTCCCAACGGCATCTCCAGATAGGGCTGGGAGAGACTTTCTGATTGACACTCTGGAGAGGAACTGCGGAAGCTGCCTTAAACTGAGTCAGACCTTTGATCCATCTAGCTGAGTATTGTCTGCACTGACTGGCAGCGGCTCTCCAGGGCTTCAGGTAGGGAGATGCGGTTGTGGATTGAACCGGGAACCTTCTGCGTGCTCCACCACTGAGCTATGGCCCTTCCCCATAACATCAATTTCCCACTTTGCTTTTGAGCACGCGTGAATGACTCCTTAGACATCTCTGCTCCCTTCTCTGTTACGGCTGTGCCAGGTGGGCCCCACAACTTGTTTACGTTGGCGCAAGAGCGCCACCTTGTGTCTGTTTTGAATTTAACTCCTGGTGTCGTTTTGGTGGTGTCCTCCGAGAGAGCTTGCACTTAGCTCTGCCTTGGATAAACAGATATAATAAATCTCTTTCATGTTCTCTGCTGTTCTGAAAATGTCTCCCATGCATATAAAGGGGACGTAGCTGGGTGAGTCAGAGAGTGGGATGCTCTTGGTCTACCGCTTCCATGAATCCAAGCTAGTATAGTTATATAATCCTGGGCCTGCTGGGAGTTGTAGTCCAAAATATTTAGAGGGTACCAGGCAGGATTGTAGCCATCCAGGGTCTCAGGGGGGTCTTTGACCTCTTATGTTTTTGGGAGCCAGGTCCTAGCATGGTCCCTATGTCTCCAGCATCCTTTGAGTCACTCAGCGTGAAAGGGGAGTGTGTTAGTTATTGAGAAGAGTCTTCTAACTTGCTTCCTTGTCATTTCTGGCTGATAGTAGCCAATCAGAGTGAAAGGAGTTTCTATTAGGTTCTACTTCAAAAAGCCAAGTTGTGGAGAGTGAGAATTCTGTAATTGCAAAAGAAGAGACAGTGAATCCTGGAGATAGCATCGCAGCTACATCATCAAGCAGCTTAGTAGCAGTAGGAGATAAATGTGTAGACACTGAATTCAGGAATCTCTGACAGTCAGAAAGGACAGTGAAAAATGGTGACAGTGACAGTTGGCCCCCTTCAGTATCAGACAGGGGCTGTTTCTGTTGTGTTTTCGGCACCTACTGAAGACCTTCCTCTTCCAACAATCCTTTTAAGGGGATACCTTTATCCCAGTCTGCATCTGTATTGGAATAGCTTTTAAATATGTTTTTTAAAAAATCTTTTAAATGTATCGAAAGATGTTTTGCTTTTAAGATGACTTTTTAAAAAGATACTTTGTTTTTAAGGTGTTTTTGATGTTTTGTCACTTGTTGTTTGCTGCCCTGGGCCCCTTCTGGGAGGAAGGGCTGGATAGAAATGTAATACTAATAATATTAATATTGTTCGCATTTTCATGAGAAACTTACGTCATTCATACTTCTTGAACTAGCACACAAACCAAAAGACATCGGTTCTGCAGTTTCACTTTTCTGAATTTTGCAGCGCAGTTCCTTGTCCAATGTACACAAAAATGCACACATTAGGAAAAAGTGTTCATTAAAATGCATAGATTTATACAAATAACATTAGAAAATGCTTTATATTTGGGGAAATTGCTTGGAAAAATGTGTCTGTTAATCAAAGCTGTATACAGAATTGTGGTTTACTGGGAGGAATTCACCCTGAAATGCTGAAGAATTTTCATGAGGATTATTTTTTTTAAAAAATTGCAGATTGCTGCAAAAATGTGGAGAACTGAATTTAGGACTGGCAAAATGAGAAACTGAGAGAAACCAAAGCTGAGCATCCCTACATAGGACATCCTCTTCCCCGGAAGATGTTAAAGGATTTCCTGTAGGAAGGAGAAATCTGATTTTGCACATACAAAAAAGTGGGTGGTTGTGGGGAATGAATGTCAAAAGGTGAGCAATCGTATACAATTTGTCCTGCCCTCTCATTTGCAGGCTCCTAAGTCAATCTGTTCAGAACAATGTGAGGCGGGTCAAAAGAAGAAACTGATTGCCACGCTATCCTGCTGTTTTAAGTGCGTGGATTGTGAGGCTGGGACGTTTCTCAATAAAAGTGGTAAGTTCACTGCTCCCCCTGGTAATCTAGTGGTTAGGATTTGGTACTCTCACTGCCACAGCTCAGGTTTGATTCCTGGCCAGGGAAGATTTTGGAGAAGTGTTAAAGCCTTTGCTTTGCATGCCAAAGATCCCAGGTTCAGTCCTTGGCTTCTCCAGGTAGGGATGGGAGAAATTCTTGCCTGAAATCTTGGAGAGCTGCTGCCAGTCAGTGTAGACAATACTGAGCTAGATGGACCAATATTCTGACTCAGTATAAGGAAGCTTCCTATCTTGTATGTTCATGCAAGTTCTTAGACTATACCATATTGGCCCTGGAGCAAAATTCCCAACATCCGTATATTTTCATGAACCTAAAATAATAAATCCAAATAGATATTAATCGTTCATAGACCTTCCAATTGCAGAAGAGAAATGTTTGACTCCATACAGTGGTGGAAATGAAAACGCAAATTACAGAAAGGCCCACTAACAGGACATTTAAAAATGGCTAATTTTTTTAAAAGAAGAAAGATTAACAACCAATGACCCACCGAGAATCTTCTGCTGAAATTGCTTATGGATCTTAACAGCTTGGGATGCAAACAATAATCTTTTACTGATTGTTTTAGTCTCAGGTTGGCTTGCCCAGGTAATGGGTGGTCAAAGGAATATGGAGGCAAGATAAAGAGCCCCTGAATAATCAGAGAGCTCTGGATTCATCTCTGATCTCACTTGGTGCCAATGTGACCATGTCAGTGATAGGCTGCACATTATCTACAGTATTTATTCATTTATTCATTCCCTAGGCTCGTTTGGGAGGAAGGTCGGGATGATGATGATGATGATGATAATAATAATAATAATAATAATAATAATAAATCGCTATTTCTACACTGGCCATCAACATATGATCACAGGGCAGTGTCCAACATCTTACGTTCTTAAAATGAATCCATACATTTTTCTAAAACCAATTAAAAATATCAATGCAAAGGACCGTATTCAACAAAGTCAACGCCTAAGTGGAATGACTTCTGCTTGTGCAGTGAAAAGTAACCTTTCTCTTCTCTCCCTGAGCACTTCTCCAGATCTCTTCTGGGGGTTCCCCGAACTCTTCAGAGCTGATTTGGGGGCGGTGCAGGAGTTTGCTGCAGGTGGGAGAAGGAGGGAAGGGAAGTTCCGAAATCCGTCCTGCTCATTCAGAGACTAAGCTGGATTCAACCCAAAGTAAACACCAGCCCAAAGTGGAGCAGCAGCAAAAGAGCACATCTGGCAGCAATGGGTGCAATTTGATGAAATAATATGATGTGCTCACCCGCTCCAAGAATGAGTTTTGGGGTCCGATAGAGAAGTGGAGGGAGTCAGGTCAATGAGCCTAGTCAGTCGCTCCATCGCTGGTAACTCCTCATCGGTGGTGAACAGTAGAAGCTGCCTGTGTCAAAAGATTTTCTCCGCCTAGACCACTGTTGACTACTCTGACTGGCTGCAGCTTTTCAGGGTATCAAGCAGAGAGAAGTTCCCGTTGCCTGCTACTTGATCCTTTTAAAACTGGAAACGTTGGGGACTGAACTCGGTGTATAAGAACAGATGATGTTGCCTTATACCGAGTCAAACCAATGGTCTACCTAGCTTATTATTGTCTGCGCTGGCTGGCAGTGGCTCCCAGCCCACCTGGAGATGCCGAGGATTGGACCTGGAACCTTCTGCATGCAAGGCAGATGCTCTGCCCCTGAGGTACAGCGCTTCCTTGCCACATAGGGAAGAAGTTCCCCAGGGCCAGCAGCTGAGACATCCCAGCCCGACCATGCCTTACAGGTTGAATTCCCTGCGTTTTTGTTTAGTAGACGATTTCACCTGCCAGAGTTGTCCGTTGGACATGTGGTCAGAGCCCGGCCAAGAAGAGTGTTTCATGAAGCTTGTGGTGTACCTCCAGTGGGGCGATCCAATCTCCATCGTGCTGGTGTCTTTCTCTGTGCTCGGCCTCCTGGCCACGTTGGGGATCTTGGCCCTCTTCGCCCGCCGCGCTGGCACCCCGGTGGTGAAGTCCGCAGGGGGCAGGCTCTGCTTCCTCATGATCGCCTCCCTTGCAGTTGGTTTCTGCAGCGTGGTCTTCTACATCGGCATGCCGACGGGGCCCAGATGCTTCTTCCGCCAGACAGTCTTCAGCCTCTGCTTCACTGTCTGCATCTCCTGCATCACCGTCCGCTCCTTCCAGATTATCTGCATCTTCAAGATGGCTGCCTGGCTGCCACGAGCCTACGACCTCTGGAGGAAGTACCATGGGCAGTGGGTGTTCGTCACGGCCGTCTTGGTAGTCAAGGTCGCCATCATAGCACTCAACATCTACTTCCACCCGCCAGTGCCAGTCCGTGCCCGTCCGAGGAACAATCCGGTGGTCCTTATCCTGATGTGCAATAGGAACTACAGGTCCTCCATGGTTTTGAACAATGCCTTTGACATGATCTTGTCTTTCCTGTGCTTTTGCTTCGCCTACATGGGGAAGGCGTTGCCCAAGAACTACAACGAAGCCAAATACATCACCTTATGTATGATCGGCTATTTCAGCTCCTGGCTGGCCCTTTTCCTCGTCATGTCCGTCTTCGAAGGGATCATGGTGACCATCTTTGACACGGCCACCATGCTGAACAACTTGTTTGCTATCTGCGTGGGCTACTTTGGTCCCAAGTGCTACGTCCTCATCTTCCACCCAGAGCGCAACACACCTGCCTTTTTCCAGACTGCCATCCAGAGCTATACCATGAGGCAGGAGTAAAACTAGCAGGATTCTTTCACACACACACAAAAAGCGGATTTCCCGAGTGCACAAACTCCCCATCAGACGCCCCACATTAAAAAAACCACAAAGCTGAACCCACACTGAGCATTCTTTGCCGCTTGCTTACATCCTGGATCAGTGATAGTTTCTCCATAGTAGTCACAAGTTCTTATCTACGGTACAGCAATGATTGATTTATGATCTCTGCCTTGGTTCGGTAACTTTAAGGGTTGAACGGTCTCCTGCCCAAAGATGAAGATGAGGAGATTTCAGCCCAAGTGAAAAAGGTGTTTTGATATGTTGTGGCCAGTTTGTTTGAAGCATGGGAAATGAGTGCATTCTAGTCTTATTTAATTTGTGTACATGCTGTCCCTAACATTGCCTGTCATTTAAGTGCTTAAAAACACATACACCTAATGTATGTCACCCCCACCCCATTTTTCAAACTGCATGTTATTGCCTTTCCAGCTACACATTCCTCCCCCCATGCCACATTTCTGTCCAACTACATGCTAAAAAAACCCCGTGAAAACTAGAGCTGTGTTGAATAAGATGGGCTGTCTGAGACATCTCTTTGGGACGTGGTTCCTGTCCCTTTCTCATAATCAGGGCCATCTGATGATGCTGAGCAATGGGAGATTCAGGACAGGCAAAACAGAAGGCCTTCTTCACACCGAAGACCTGTGGAACTCCCTGCCATAAGAAGTGGCAGTTGGCCATCAACTTGGATGGCTTTAAAAGGTTGTTTTGTTTGTTTATTTTACAAATCTGTAGACCGCTTCACAGCCTGAGGTGCTCAAAGTGGTGAACAACAGGACAAAAGTTTTAAAGATAAAATGTTTTTTAAAAATCTAAAAACAATCAAGCCACTGTCTAAAAAAAAGTAAAAACTACAACCACTCAATCTCTTTTAAAAAAAGGGTTGTCGCTAATGAAGTCCTACTCAGAGTAGACTGATTGAAATGAATGACCCCAGGCTAGCCATGTTCATTAACTTCAACTGGTCTACTCTTAGGAATAATATTGAACACAATCCAGTAAAGCATTTCTATATACGTATGATGATTATTTCATAACTGATTGGGTCTCACACATCAGGGCAAGCCTTCTTAAAGAAAAATGTCATCAGTAGTCACCTTAATGTCCTGACATGGGACGACTGTCTAATTTCAACTGGTAATTGATTCCAGAGGCAAATTCATGGGAGGATAAGGCTATCAATGGCTACTAGCCATGATGGCTATGTTCTCCCGTCACCCTTGGAGGCAGGATGCCTCTGGATGCCAATTGCTGGAAACCACAGGAAGAGAGAATCCTGTTGTTCTCAGACCCTGCTTCTCATTTGGGGCATCTGTTAGTGGCTGTGAGAGCATAAGAAGAGCCTGCTGGATCAGACCAACGGGGTCCCCTCTAGTCCAGCGTCCCGTTCTCCCAGTGGCCAACCAGATGTCCCAATGGGAAGCCCCCAAGCGGGACCTGAGCAACTCTCCCCTCCTGCGGTTCCCAGCTTTCAGAAACATACTGCCTCCCACCATGGTGGAAGAGCATGGCCACCATGGCTAGTAGCCTAGCCCTTAATAGCCTTATCCTTCATGAATTTGTCTAATAAGATGTGTAAGACTCCTTTTGGCCTGATCCACCTTCAGGGCCCTTCTGAGGCTGTTAACCACCAGATCACACTAGGCCACGCTTTGTGAAAATGAAAGCAAAAAGCAACCACCCTGTGAATGTCATTGCCAAAGGTCACTGCAGATGAAGCACGAGGATTGCGTGGGATCTGTGACTCCTCAGGCTAGCCTACTCTCTGAGTCTCATGAAAAGCTCTTCTTTTTTGCACCTCCATCTTCAGGCCAGTTTGAGGCAAGACACTTGGAGAACCTCCGCAACAAACGCTCTCAGGTGTGCCTCCTGTAAGTTGGGGCCAGAGCGTCAAGAGGATTTTTTGTTTGGTTGTTTTGAGCCCAAATTTAAAACTCCATGGCTTTCATACCTTCAAAACCAGCTCTTTAATGCTGTTGAAACACTTCTCTCTCCTTTTTTTTTTTTTGGAAGACTATAAACGCCGCTCTGAGTTGGGGAGGGAAGGGAGTGGGTGTTAGCAGGGCAGATGAGGAGAGACGTGGGGAAAAGGGATTTTGAGTGTTCCTTCCCAGCGCGTTTGGCAGCCTTTCAACTTCAGCTGTTTTGCCCACCTGTTCCATTTTGTCTCGTTGTGGGACTGCGGTACCATCTCGTCTCGTTGTGGGACTGCGGTACCATCTCGTCTCGTTGTGGGACTGCGGTACCATCTCAAGCTGGACTTTCAGGCAGATGTCCAGGGCCCCGCTCAAGAGAACAAGCCTACTAACTTAATGGGACTGTGCTGTGTCAGACGACAAGTTTTCCTGATCCAGTACAGTACCGGGCAGGTTCATAATGTAGACTAGGGATGGAAGTATCTGTCCACCTGGTTCTCCTTTTCCCCACTTTAAATTCAGTTGTCCACATTTCCGTAGCAAGTAACGATTTTTTAAAAGAAAACGCTCCTGAAAATTCTCCAGCATTTTAGTCCGAATTTCTTCTAATAAACACATTTTTCTTGGCAGTTTTGACTCATGCACACATTTCTGCAAGCGATGCCTTCTAGTGCAATGCATTTCTGTCTGTTAGTTTCACCAATATATTTGTTTTCATGCACCCGTTACCCTAACACACACATTTTTGTAAATATTGTTTGATTGGAGAACTGCATCACAAAATTCAGTTGTGTGTGAATTTAAAAAGATGGCTGTGTTTCGTCTACTCATGTTGATTCAGAGCGTGTGGACTTCATAAATTCAGCTTTAAAGGCAGAGGTATGAAGGCATGATTGGTCAGAGAGGCAGGATGCTTCTGAATACCAGTTGCAGGAAACCGCAGGAGGGGAGAGTTGCTGTTGCACTCAGGTCCTGCAACATCTGGGGACCCAAGGTTGAAGGACAGTGTTCTAGATGACCTCCAAGGTTCCACCCAACTCTCTGCTTCTTTACTGTTTTGCATGCAGAGAGTTCTAAGTTCACTCCTCTTTCTGTCCAGTGGAAAAGGATCTTGGGTGGGATCTCTGGAAATGAACCTTCTTTGTCCAAAATGCTGGAGAGCTGCTGCCAATCAGAATCAGCCAAGCATGAGGAACCCATGGCCCTGTAGCTGTTGCTGGACTCTACCTCCCATCATTCCTGACCACTGTCCATGCTGGTTGGGTTGGGTGGGAATTGGAGTCTAACCATAGGATCATAGAACATCAGAGTCAGAAGGGGCCTATAAGGCTGTCGAGTCCAACCGCCTACTCAGTGCAGTTCTGGAGAGGGCACAGATTCCTTATCCACAATGTTGTCCTCACACCCACACATGCACCTCGCCCTCCAGGCAAGAGAGAGGCATTATTGCAGTTGAAGGACCCATTCCGGCCAGGCACAAGCTCCTGAATGGGGCAGGGCTAGTCAGGGGTGTGGCCTATGGACCGTCCCGAGGGCCAGGTAGGGAGTCTGCATTGGGCCCCAGCCGTGAGTTTCCCCACCCCCTTCTCTTGGCCATTGCCTCAGAAAGGTTTCCTTGTTCCTTGCATGCATGATTCTCCTGGTCTAGTTCCGCCTTCTCCATGAGGGGCAGGAAGTTTGGTGGTGCATGAAAGCTCACCTGATTCAGTCATCCTCAGGGTAGCTTTGTCGGTTGGGTTTCTCCCGTGCTCAAGATGGTGGCTTTATCTGTAAGCATTGTTCAGTTGCTTTCGATGCAGCGTCCCCTCAGAATGACCCATTCGTAGATGGAGGAGGGTGCCTGTCGCATCTCTGGATGAGTTGCCTGGAACACTGATTCACACAGAGACAAAGGGAGCATGGCCATTCCTTTGAGGGCCTCTTACCCTGAACACCACTCTGAAAGTAAATCTTTTTTTTTTGGAGGGGGCCTTAAGAGCAGAGAGTGCCTCCAGTTTAATTCAGGCAAGGCATATCCTTGTCGGGAGACACTGCGATAACATATCAGTCCATCTGGTTTTGGTTAGCAGCTCAGTGTGAGGCTAATTGGCAAATCAAACCGTCTGACATCCCCCCCCCTTTGTTAGATAAGTAGTTATTATTACAGGCCGGATGATGATGTGTGACACTTTTTGGATAAAACCCAAAGTTGAGGGTGGGTGGGGGAGGTTTCTGTTCTCTCCCCACTCCCTCCCGATCTTCCGCCCTCCTGTCGATGTTGGCTAAGGTGGTAACTCAGACCACATGGGATGCTTGCTGGCAAAACTGGGTGGACCGACGGGTGGGTGTCCACAGCGCAAATGAGTGTCGGAACGCTTTGAACCGCTCCTGGCTCTCAGCCGGCTTTCTTGTCATGCGCTTCACGCCAAGGGAGGCTTTTTTCTACCGGTGGTCCAAGTTGGGATGGATGACTCTTTCAGTTTCAGTTTCTCTCAGGGCTCCTCCAGACTGGTCTTTTACGGGGGGGGGGGTATGTCTCTCTCAACACAACAGTAGCGCAACAAGTGGTGGATTTATTGTTTCATGAGTTGTCCTGGAAGGCTCCCCCACTGCAGCTCACATTATCGCTGTCTGGAGGGGCTACAGGGAAACACAAGCGGGACAGAAAACAAAGCAGAAGATTTGTGGTATAAAAAGTTATGGGATTTCAGCAGGAGGTTACAGACTGGGCATCAGTTGGTAATGAAGCAGCGTGCCTGCCCCCAAACGTTTGCAAATGCAAATAAGTATTAGAAGCAGGGTCGTGTGTGACCGACCCAAAAGCATTATGGGCACGAATCATCATGACATCACAATTTTCAAAAATGATGTTTGGAGGGGCCCTAAATTTCGGGTTTTCCTAGTCTTAAATTCAGCATGAGCTTAATTCCTTATCTCTCCTTCTTTTTCTTGATATGACAACTACTAACAGGGAAGCCTTTCCAGACATATAAGAATAGAGTTGTGAAGGCCCAGTAAAACCACAGAAAATTTTAGGGAAAAAATTGAGTTTTTAAAGTGTTTTTTTCCAATTTTTCTGGGGGAAAACTGGGAAAAGTAGGGAAAAACAGGCCTTCACATCTCTATGCATGAGCTTACATGCATTTTAATCTGTTTTTTCCTCAACTGTTGATGTTTTAACTCTGCCCTTTACCGACAATTTTTGACTTTTTTGGAGGGAGGAACAGCTGAGAGATCCTGTTTACAGCTGAGAGGTATATGCATTTCATTAAATAAATTAAATTAAATAATAATTAATTTCATGAATCGCCTTTTACATTTATGTCTCAAGGGGATTTACAGGCATACGATTAAGACAACTAAAAAAAAAGGTTTCATGTAGACCTTAATGCAGAGACCTTATTACCCAGCTGGAAAAACTTGTTGAAAACAAAATGTCAGCTGTTTCCAGAAAAGTGCAGGTGTGTGTGGGGTTGCTGTTATATCTCAGCAGGGATGCTCTTCCACAAAATGGGGGCAGCCACACTGAAAGCCTTGCTTCTGCGTTACCATGGAGCAGGCTTCCCATTTTGGTGTCTCAAGCAACCTGGTCTACAGATGTGAAAGTCCGGGGGGAAAAGACCAAAAAAATTAGGCGTGGGGAAAAAAACCTCCCTAATTTATCTCCAACCTGGTCCTGAGATGTATAGTGCCATTTACAAGTTAGTTCCAACCTAGTAGTTTGATAACACTTCCCCCCATCACTTTTAGACAAACCCCCATCCTTACATGGCTGCAGCCCTCCCTTTGCCAACTAATCAATAAAACGCATTTATTTATACAATAAATAGTTCAATAGCTTTTTCCCACTTGCGCCAAATGGCTCTGCCTAATTGCCTTTTTCCCTTTTTTAAAACCATTGTTGCCACCTTTTAAGCCTTTAATATCCTCTGAAATGTCAGCAATGCCCCCACTCAGCCACCCTGGAATGTGCATGTTTGGAACAACTCCGCCCTCATCTTTTCCCTTCCTCTGTGTTGGGGGGAAATTGAATACCTGGGTAGGGATCCGAAACTACTCTTTTTGGAAACGAAACGTCAGTGCCACAGCCTGACAGTAGATGGTGCTCTTTCACTCCTCCTCCCGTAGGCTTGGCAATTCCGGACTGGAATCTCAACCCTTGCCTGCGTGGAGAGGCCCGGCCGATGTGGCTAGGAGGTTTTGGGGTGCTGTTCATAAACAAAACAAAACCCATAGGATGTGAGATCCTGGCCAGGGCATCTTGTCTTCTTGACATGGTGCTGGATGCAGAAGGTGTATGCTTTCAGTCGTCCTTACAATGGCCCTGTAATGTGGGGCACTGCTATCATGCCCATATTGCAGAGAACAGAGTGGTTAGGTCCTCCTAACAAATTCATGGCCAAGGGCTGAATTCGGATTTCCCCAAAAATTCCACCGTCCCTTTGCAGGCTGACAAATTGGATGATTTCACCAAACCTTCTCCAGAGGAAGGCGGAATTCTCCATCTGTTTCGGAAAGGTGGGGGAAGAATCTGAATGCCCTTTTTTAAAGGGGTGTCTGCCATTTTCCTCCCCACAAAGCCCTGGGAGACTGTTACGTCCAGGGCATTGTGGGAGATAGAAAATGGCTGCCAGGTTGCCGACACTGGGGCCCTGCTTTTGCTGGTGCAGCTGCCTGTGGGAACAGAAGGAAAAAGGTGGGAAGGGGTGAAGGACGAAGCCACGTCACTGCTGCTCATGGCGTTTTTTCCCCCTCCCGAAATGGCTGAAGAATTTGCCATGGATGACATTCAGCAAAATAGCCTCCTTTTCCAGGCAGGCCCCTGGATTTTGGCTCTTGCTCAAACTTTTGCCGAAAGTTGTCTTCTGAGGATTTTTGCCTTGGCTCCTGTTCTATAGCTCAGAGTTGTAGATGCTCTGCCGTGCCAGGTCTGTAGGCCCGGGGTTGCCAGCATGGCACCCTCCTCCCTGAGTACTACAAGGGCAACCTTGAGACAAAGGAGGAGGAAGCTGCCAAGCAGGACCACTCCTTGGACAGGTTGAAGAAGGCAGGCAGGTGGGCGCTGGCTGACGGCAGGCTGAGGTAGATGGGTCACTGGCCCATGCACCTTAATGGCCTAGCTTCCATGGCCTGGGGGGGGGGAGTTCCCCACACTGCTTGAGACCAGACTTGGATTCAAACAGAGGATGGCCCTCTGTAAAGCAGGGCACATCGCCACCCAACCACCTTGTAGTTGGTATTGGGACCATCTAGAAAAGGGCTTCTCTGTTTTAATGAACCAGCCCACCCTCTGTGGAATGAAGCTTGGGCGCTGGGAGGAGCAGGGTGAATTTAAGCTGCCCCCCCCCCGTTGACATGGCAGAGGTCAAGGGAGGGCACTTGCGGTCTCCGGAGTTTGCGGCTCTGAAAGGGCACGGCAGATGGGCAGAGGAGACGGGTAGTGTCTGTCCTGAACCTCCTGTCATTGGAACAAAGATCTGAGGTTTCTCTCATCTGCTAACATGTAAGTAGACGGAGGAGGAAATCTTAGTTGGTGGCAGTGAGAGTGGAGAGGATGATGAGGGGGTCTGGCAGTGGGAGAGGCAACATGCCTACCCCCATATTTCTCAGGGTACTCCTGGGAGGACTTGTCTGAACGCTCGTGATTTGGAGCCAGGAAAATTTGAGAAGAGGAACAGGTGAACGGAGTTGGCGCCATCGCCCCTGGATTCCATCATCTCTGAGAGCTCAGGCCTCTTGCTGCTCTCCGGGGAAACTCTCTCCACCCCCTCCCCAAGAGATAAATTATTTGAGATTGTCCACAAGATGGGTTCATATGGCATATATATATGAAAATGAGGGAAGGCAGAAAAAGGGAGAGAAAGAGACGTTTTGACAGCCAAGTCAACCGCAGGAAAGTTGGCTCACTGCCACTTAGATTGAAGAAGGAAAACTCCACGTTGGCCAAGACCCCCCCCCCCCGGCACCCTCC
Organism: Rhineura floridana; assembly: GCF_030035675.1. Classification (NCBI taxonomy): domain Eukaryota; kingdom Metazoa; phylum Chordata; class Lepidosauria; order Squamata; family Rhineuridae; genus Rhineura; species Rhineura floridana. The sequence continues at coordinate 28,798,589 of NC_084497.1, forward strand.
GCCAGTGTTTTCTGCCATGCCAGCTGTGTGTTGCTTGTTGTGTTAAAAGTGGGTTTTGCACGGTCGATGGGGAGCTGGATTTGGAGGCTGTGTGTGTGAGGCTGAGGAGATGCATGTTCCTTTCATGCTTGACTATCAGCTGCAATGAGGGGGTGATGTCCCAACTTGTCTCCTGGCCTCTGGAGCAAGGAGCTGGAGGCGGCGTACAAACACGGTTCCCTCCCTCCCAATTTTATCCTCACAAAGAGCCCTGTGAGGTAGGTGAGGCTGGGAGACTGTGACTGGCCCAAGGTCACCCAGTGAGCATTTTGTGGCCGAGTGGGGATTTGAACCCGGCTCTTCCAGGTCCAATCCAACACTCTAGCCACTATGCCAGGGTGGCTCTCCTCAGCAATTCATGCTTAGATATGTTCTCCTTGATGTCTTCACCTTGCCCCTAAGCAACATGGCGAAGGGGGCACTGTATGAAAAATCCCACAATGCACTGAGGTCTGCTTCCAGAACTCTGGATTCCAAGGACCCAGTTCTGGCCAGTTTGGGCATGATTTGTCCTGAGATACGCGTGTGTGTGTGCTGGTCGTTTTGTGCCATCCATACTTAACACCATTATAGACAACAGGAATGGGGAACCTCAGGTCCGTGGGGCGGCCCTCCAGGCCACTCTGCTTGGCCCTCATGAGTCCAACGAGGCCATGCTCCCCCAGCCCACACCCCTCCCTTGTCCTGCTCTGCGCTCTCCTCAAGTGCTTCTTCCTGGGCTGGAATGCACTCTTGAACTGAGATAAGGCCTCCTTGCTTGCCCGGATGGAGAGTGGAATGAGCAGCATGTGGGTGCGAATCACAAACCTCTGACTTTTGAATGGCTGGGATGTTTCCCACTGTAACAAAGCAAGAGCTGCTTCCATTGCTCTGTCCACTTTTGTCTCTGGCCACATCCACCACGGGCATGTGGCCCTCAGGAGCTTGCCCATACAGCCTGCGGGCTCCGCCGTGAGATCGCCTGTTGCTCTTCGACATGTATTTGAGTATTTAACATGTGTCTGAACTCACTCTGTTGCTTTTATTACCTAGAAAGATAAGACATTTCTCTGCATGTGTGTGGACGGCGTCCAGGAAATTATTTTCCAAACAGCAGCCTCTATTTCCCCTCCTTCCCCCCTCCCCCGTTTTGGAAATCTAATATTAAAATAATCGGAGGTTTTTAACCAGCTGCTTCCAGTGATCAGCAGTGTTCCATCTTTCTCTCTCCCTGCAGTTAATTCCTTTGACTCTCCTTCCTCCCCAGCGTTGTGGTTTAGGATTACAAAGCTGGCCTTTCGGTGCCCGCCTTCCAGTGCCAACCTAGCTACGTTGCCTAAAACGATCCATTTTCCTTGCGTGATCTCCTGGAGACATCCAAAACCACTTGACTGATGTGAGATCAGCTCTCCTTTTCTCTCTCGCCTTCTTCAGCCTGCCCCCATTTCAAAATCCAGGCAAACCAATATCTAAGGTAATGTTGTCCCCTGAACGATTCCCGCTCTAGAGGTTTTGTCAAGGTCTTTGTTCCATTTTAGGTTGTAAGCTCTGTGGGGCAGGGACCTGCTGCCTTGCACTCTGTAAAGTTCAATATGCCTTGGTGGTGCTATATTATTAAATACGATGATAAGAATACAGGGTGGGGAACTGTTTTCAGCTTAATGGCCACATTCGCTTCTGGACAACCTTCCAGTGGTGGGCGGGGCCAGAGGCAAAGGTAGGTGGAGCAATGAAAGTAAATGTTACCTCTGTACAGCAGGGTCGTTTCTACATGCGCTCACACACACCTCTCCGGCCTCCATCCAGGCTCGGGATGGAAGGTGTGTCAGTTTCGGTTCTATCAATTTCTCATTTTTTCCAGTCTTAAATTCAGTTCTCCACATTTCTGCACCAACTTGCAATTAAAAAAAAAAAAGAAATCGTTATGAAAATTCTCTAGCATTTTAATGCAACTTTCTCCTAATCAATGCATTTTTGTAGACAGTTTTCATTAATGCACACTTTTTTGCAAGCCATTTCTGGTCATATAATGCATTTTTTGAATGTTATTTTCACTCATGTATTCATTTTTATACACCCTTTCCCCTAACATGTGCAAACATTGTTTGGTTGGTGAACCACATTGCAAAATTCGAGGAAGTGCGAATTTCAAAGGAGGGCTGCGTTTTGGTCCTCGTTTTGTTTCGGAAAGTGCAAATTTGATAGATTTGGCTTGAAATGTGAACTGAATCGAATTTCTCGCCCATCCCTAATCCAGGCAAGCAAGACTCACGATCAGAGTTTGAGCACGCATTTCAGCCAGGCAAAAACTCTCATGGAGCTGCATGTTGTCTACACTGACTGGCAGCAGCTCTCCAAGGGCTCAGGCAGGGATCTTTCCCAGCCCTACCCGGAGTTGCTGCCGGGGATTGAACCTGGGACCTTCTGCATGCAAAGCAGGTGCTCTGCCACTGGTCAGACCATTGTCAGGCTACATGAACCAATGGCAGGTTCTGATGCTCCTGTGCCGGGTGGAGGTGCTCTTTCAGGCAACCTGGTGTCAAAGCTGAGCAGTGGATCATTCAGAAGGCCCTGCGGTCAGGTACTTTGGGTCTCATGGAACCTTGAAGGAAAAAAAAGAAGATGACTAACATTTATTTGCACAAATCATCGATGCCTAATTAACCGATACTGAAAAACACAACAGCCTCTCATTTGCCCCTTGCCGACCGTTCTCTCAGGGACGTGCTGACTTCTCCCAGCGGCATATTTTCCCCCCTGAGAATCCCCAATAATGGCATGCTGGTTCTCTTCCCCCTCCTTTGGGTGTCAGATTGCACCCGTCGGTGAACCACGCAAAGACAAGCCCACACCCCGCTTTCAAGTTTTTCAAACACAGTGCGGTCGATTTTCCAGTTCATGAGCAACCGCGCGAGGAATGGGAGGCTGGAAGGCCTTTGCATTTGTAAAAGCAATAAAATAAAATAAGAAATAAAGCCATGGTGGTGGAGCATCCATGCATGCCCTAAAACAAAAGGAGACAGTGCCAAGTTGACGTATGTTACCCAAGAATGCATTTGAGCCCTCCCCCCTTGCTGGCCCATAATCCCACAGTGGTAACAGACCGTCTAGAGACAGCTGTTTGACTTCCGATAACCCCCTGACTTCAGCAATGAATTCCAGGAACAAGCTGTGGCAATTCTCTCTCTGTCTGTCTGCCTTTTTTTACCGTTGAAATACAAATTTGGGTGAATAAGAGGAAAAATGTGGGGTGCTGTTAGCTCCAGATCCCATCAGGCTTTGAGGGAGTGCATGGGTAAATTGAAGTTTGTGACGGGAGGAATTCAATTCAGTTTGCATTTAAAGGCAAACGTACCTAAATCTCACTTTCTGAAGCAACTTTCCTTCAAAATTCACACTTCTCTGAATTTGGCAAGGCTCTTCCCTAGGCAAGTAATGTGGACAAAAGTGCATATATTTGGGGTAAAAGTGTACATAGCAATCCTCATATAGTTGACAATAACATGCACATGTGCCCTGCATTAGGGAAAAACTGTTTTGCAACAATGTGTACATTAGGCAAAAACTGCGTACAGAAGTGTGTATATGAGGAGGAATGTGGACGAAAGCGCTGATGGATTTTCACGAGGGCTTAAATAAAAATGGCAGTCTGATGTGGAGGACCGAGGTTAAGGCTGGAAAAAAGAGGAAATGGAGGCAACCTGAAATTGATGGATTTGGCCAACCCAATGTGGAGGTGAGCTAGAGGCAATCATGATTTCTCTCAGGGAACGCGGGAACAGAGAACAGCTTTCTGGTCAGGCCCATCCAGTCCAGCCTCTGGGCCTCACCGTGGCCAACCAGATACCTCAAAGGGAAGCCCACAAGCAGGACCCGAGTGCAACAGCAGCACCGTTCCTACTTGTGATTCCCAGCAGCTGGTATTCAGAGGGATCTTGACCTGGATCTTCTCTTTGTAAACAAATCCCCAGTAAAAGAATTCCTCAGAAAGTCGGGGAACTTCCCCTAGGATCAGAAGAAGAAGAACATTAAGAAGAGCTCAGCTGGATCAGGCCAAAGACCTATCATCTAGCCCAGCATCCTGTTCTCACAGTGGCCAACCAGAAGGTTGCAAGCAGGACCTGAGCGCAAGAGCACTCTCCCCTCCTGCGGTTTCCAGCAAATGGCCTTCGGAAGCATACGGTGCCTCTGACTATAGAGGCAAAACTTTGGATTGTGTTTGGACATGGACCGGCGTCAGCGCAGATCTTGATATCCCGCGGTAAGAACATCCCCGAGCTGGCCGTCAGCTCCACCAGCAACCTGGTTTGGTGTGGAAGATTGTGGCTTAGCACTGAAGTGGGCCATGAGTTTGAATTGCTTTTAATATGTTTTCTTTAATAATACGTTTTTCACTCTTTTTTTAAAGATGTTTTTAAAGCTTTTTAAAAATGTTTCAACGTTGTTTTGTTTTAATGTACTTTAAGGTCTTTTTATGATGTTTTAAAGTGTTTTTAGTGTTTCTGTTTGCCGCCCTGGGCTCCTGCTAGGAGGAAGGGCGGGATATAAATCAAATAAATGAATGAATGATCCATTTGGGGGACCTGACCAAGCCAAACCTTTCTGCCTGCTTCTTCCTTCCGATCATCTTCTTGAGCAGGTTTGAGCCCAGTTTTCTCCAGCTCCTTGCCTCCTTTTCCTCCTCCCCATCTTGCCATCTTGTGTGTCTCCCAGCTTGAAACGCAGCCTTGGCGTGACTTATTCAGTGGGCATGCGGTGGGTGCACCGTGAGCTTGGCCCTCGCAAGAGAGACACAGCTGTACGGATCCGGAGAGAGGAAGCACACTGGCTTTACCCGCCTCCTCACAATGCATTCCTGCAGCCTGGCGCGGTTTCAAGACCTCGCGGGGCTTTGATGGGACATCTGCCCCAGTTCCTTCAAGGAGGCCGTGCTTGCTTTTGTCCAACTCGGTTCAGGAGGTGAGCAACTGGGTTGAGAAATCCCTCTCATTCCCTTCTGGCTCTGGCCATCCTTTCCCACTGTAACGTCTTCTCATCGCACTCTTGTGGTCACAAGGCCTGGGGAGGCATCTCTCTGTGGTTTTTGGAGCTGCAGATCCACTCAAAAACATCCACCAGGGTTTGAAAGCTAGCTTAACTGTTGCTTCCTGGGAACTAGCGTCCTCCTGGGGGCTTGCTGAGATCTCCTGGTTCCATACGGTTCCTGTGGTGAAGGGGTGCCACGACAGTGGAACAACTCACTGGATCAAAGCAAAACACTTTGCCATGCAGCTCAGATTCGCTCGCAGGCTGATGGGCATTTTGCCATGTAGCTCAGCTCACACGAACTTGCAAGAGATGTCTTTGTCGCAGGGATGGGGAACCTGTGGCCCTCCAGATGTTGTTGGACTACAGCTCTGGTCACCCTGGCTGTTGGAGTCCAACAACATTTGTAGGGCTACAAATTCCCAACCGCTGCCCGAGTGCATTTATTCCACATTTGTGTATGTGTATGTGTGAGAGAGGTTCTCCCCAGTCAAACGGGCTTGACAGGTTTTTGAAACCCTGCTTGGATGGAAATACGCACCACAGTCATGTTCTTAGGTCAGAGGCGGTCTGCTTTTGAAAGCCAGTTGCTGGATACTGCAAGAGGGGAGAGTGCTGTTGTGCTCAGGTGCGGCTTGTTGGCTGCCCACTGGGATATCTGGTTGGCCACTGTGAGAACAGGATGCTGTACTGGATGGTCCACTGGCCGGATCCAGCCGAAGCCTTTTTTTTCTGTTCTTAATCAGGGATCACTTTCCCAAAACAGCTCTTAGCTGGTGACTGGCTTTCGGAATGATGACAATCCCATGTCTCTTTGGCAGCCAAGAGGAGTCCTTTGGAGACCTACCTGTGTGCTGGATAATACCGGCTCCTCCACACGCACACCCCCATTGCCCTCTCAGGTTTTCGTGAGCTATTCATCACTAGCTTGCTTATGCAGGTTCCCTAAATCAGCAGCCAGCCATCTGCATTTGTGAGCAAACGGTGGATTAGAGAAGAAGAATAAATCCGCGGGAGGAATAAATGGAACGCGCACCGCGGAAATGAGTTGGAACCGTTGCCAGGGCTATCGGGAGTTGGGAGCAAGCTGATGAAATCAGCATGGGCGTACGCTGGGAGAAGGTGCTGACTCTTGTGTCCTCCAAAGTCCTACCCCCTCCTTTATCCGCCTGATTCTTGGAAGGTTGTGGGCGTTGAAAATGAGTTGAATTTGCAGCTCTTCCCACTGCAGAACATCTCGCAGGGCAAAATCCATGAAGGAACTTCAATGTCTCCGTCTAGGTTAGGATGGGGAACCCCAGACCTGGGGACCATATGTGGCCCCCCAGGCCTCTCTATTTGGCCCTCGGAACTCTCTGCATGCCACTCCCCTCACTGGCTTTCCTTCACACCATGAGAGCTTTTGTCCACTGGCAGGTGCCTGACCCTGAAAGGCCCTTGATCAGGGTCTATCTAATCCAGCATCCTGTTCCTCAGTACAGCCAATCAGATGCTTCCAGGACAAGTAGAACGTAGAGGTAATAGCCCTTCTTGACTCTCTCTGTCCCTCTGGCATCTGGGATTCAGAAGTTAACTGATTCAGCGTTCAGAGGTCCCATTCCAAACTGTATTGGCTAGTGAGGGCCTAAGAAAAGCCTCTCCCAGAACAACAATAAAATTATTGTACTAGCCAAAGGCCATGACAAAAATTAAAATATACAAGTGAACAGAAAGCAATATTTCAAACATTACAAAGTAATGCAGGTAAATTACCATAGGCAAACTCAGCATCAACAAAACCCTGAATCTCCAAGACAGTTTATGACAATTTTGTCTAATTCTGTCTCCCTAATCTTTTTTTTGCTGCCAAGGCAAAGAGCCACGGTATGTGTCACATAGCTGTTCGTGTCATTCAAAACAAAAAGAGCCGTTTTGGCAAGAGCGTTCCTACTTTATTTTTTAAATTGTTTTCTATGCAATTGCTATTAGATACACACTTGTTTTAACTGTTTTTATATACGTAATTGCTTTATATACATTTTCAGTGCATTGTAAATCGCTTTGAGATACCCCAGAAGAAACGATCCAGACAAAATAAATATTTCAAGTTTATTTCATAAATAAACAAATAAAACTCCTGAATTCCAGTTGCTGGAAACCGCAGGAGGGGAGAGTTGCTCTTGAGCTCAGGTCCTGCTTCTGGGCTTCCTTTTAGGGTATCTGGCTGGCCAACATGAGAACAGGACGCTGGCCTGTGATGGGCCGCTGGCCTGATCCAGCAGTCAGGCTCATCTTACGTTCTTAAATAATAGCTCAACGCTATTTGGTTCAACATACTCTTTTGAGGGACTACACACACACACACGTGTGTGTGTGAGAGAGAGACTGTTTCTGGTAGAAGCAAGCCCAGCCGGTTGACTTGTCTTGACTTCTGCCCTAGGTCAACCACCTTCCTTTCCTTCTGGAACATTCCTTCCTGCCGCAGGGAATTCTTGCCTCTTTTGATTCATGCCCTGGAGCTGGCCATAACTCCTTGGTGACACCTGTGCCGAGCGCTCACCCAGTAGCAACAAACTCCCAACTGGCTTTAAAAAAACACAACCACAAAAGAACTTCAGCCTGATGCTTGGCCTCTGGAACGCTCTGTGTGTGTGTGTGTGTGTGTGTGTGTGTGTGTGTGTGTGTGTGTGTGTGTGTGTGTGTGTGTGTGTGTGTGTGTGTACGTGTACTTGGGGCTACAATTCTCTTCCCCCGCCTAGCCTCTTGCTTCAGTTGCCAGCACAGTTCAGCAGCAGCTGCACAAGGGGAAAGTTTCAACTTTCTCACCGAGGCCGGGAAAATCCTTTGCTAACCTCTCAACTCTCTCTCTCTCCCCCCCCCCGCCTCCTCTTCTCATTTTCAGTGCAAAACATGGATGGCTTTGGCAAAGGGTTCAGGCTTCTCCGCTTTTACCCGAGTAGGCCACCAGCTGTGAAGCCTTCGTCCAGCCTGGGAAAATACTTTGTGGCTCAAATTTTTCCCTGAGATCCTGAAATCTGAGTGGCCCTCTCTCTCTCTCTGTCTCTCTCACACACACACACACACACACATGCATGCATATCTTTTCCAACTGTTTAAAATGTCCATCTATCAGTGGGACCTTGAAAAGCAGAGGCATTGTGCTGCCTGAAGCAAAGGGCAGGGCCTCAACCTCAGCTGAATCCCAATTAATTTCAGTGGGTCTACTCTGAGGAGGGGAGGAAAGAGCTGTCCGTTTTGGTTCTTGCAACGTCTCATTTTTCCAATCTTAAATTCAGTTCTGCAGCAATTTGCATATTTTTTTTAAAAAAAGTCATCATGGACATTCTCCAGCATTTTAGTTCAAATTTATCCTAATAAAACACATTTCAGAATTTCTGCCCCATCCCTAATTCTGAGTAAAACTTGGTTGGATAAAAAACAATGATTTGCGTGCCTTCCTAAAGGCAAATAGGCCTTACCAATAGCTATTAGCCATGCTAGCTAAATGGAACCTTCATATTCATATTCTTTCTCCCTATATATATACAGTATTTATCTCTGAATACTGGGGGGCAGGCCAGACTAGAGCAGGGGGCTGTTGCTCTTCCTGCTAGTATGGTAGCACCATACTGGATAGAGTTCGGAACCAGTAGACTTGCATTTGAACCTGCCCTCCTCAGCCCTGAAGCTGATAGGACAACGCTGGGCCAATGGCACACTCTTAGCCGAGCCTACCTCGCAAGGTTGCTGTGAAGATGACAATGTGATTGGACCCACATCTAGGTGTTCCTTCATAGGATACAAATATGAGGAAGGGATTAAAAGGAGCCCAGGGGTCTTTTTATGACCAGGGTTGGAAAGAAGAGGACTTACTTTCTTTTTCTGAGTATGGCTCAGTTGCCTCCCATTTGTTGGGTTAAACTTAGCAGAGTTGTTGTGACCATAGCTTGGAAGGTGGCCGTACATTGAACACTGAATGATCAGACTTCCCCTTTATTCCAAGCACACAGAGACTTTTGTCACGGACAAAATAAGAAATAAGCAACCCTTAAGAGCATCACTCTAGCACCTGAAGGAAGATCAGCACAGGTTAGGTCAGAAAGACAGTCTAGGAACCTTAGAGACTCACCTCTCTATCTGCTTTTTCCCATTCAAACTCCCAGCAAGCTGAATGTCATCCCAACGCTTCCCTCCCTCTCTCTCTTCCTGCCACAGGGTCTAAACTGTAAGCTCCTTGGGACAGGGGACTAATGCCAAATGGATGATCTTCTCAAGCACCTGTCTGATGCATATCAAAGGAGACTCAACCCTGGCATTGATGGTGGATTTTTTTTAAAAAAAATTGTCCAACAGAAAAATGCCAGGCAGGATTCCTTCTGCTAGCGGGGGTGAACATGTGTGTGTTAGACGCTTCATAAATTTACTTTAGAAGTTGGAGGGGCCTTTTAGAAGAATGAACAAACAAATGTTAGTGGCCAGGATCCTGGCATTCCCAATTTTCGCACCTATTTGGTACAGTTTCCCCACTGTTTCACTCTCCTTTTATCTGAAGCTCCTTTTGATTTTCCCTCTTATTTTTTTTTTAAATGGCCTCCTTGCCAATGCCACCCGGGACCCAAGAAACCTCCCTCCCTGCACATTTTCCTGGCAAGCAAGAGCTTGCTCTGATCTCCAATCCTTCTTCTGGGAACAAAACATCTGTCCACGTGGTGAGGAACAGCCAGGGACGGGCCTTCTCCAAATGTGGCCAGCTGGCACCAAGAGCCAGGTTGAGGAGGAAAGCAGGGGGGGCTTGGCACTGGCCCACTGCGGGTGGGATTAACGGAATGCCTCCTTTCAGCCCACTCTGGGCTTCAGCTGGGAATGTGCCAAGGAGACCATCTCTGAGCAATGAATAGCACCGAGGGATGAACAAAAAAACCTGCCCATTTTGGTTCTCTCACTTTCTCATTCTTCCAATCTGAAATTCAGTTCTCTGCATTTCTGCAGACATTTGCAATTTTTAAACTTTTTTTTTTAAAAAAATCCTCATGGAAACTCTCCACCACTTTAGAGTGAGTTCTTCCTAGTAAGCAAAGTTGGGTGGGCAGCTTTGAGTAACATACACATTTTTGCAAGCCGTTTCTGATCCTATCATTCATACTTGTATCTTGTTTTGGCTCATGTATTCATTTTTACGTACACTTTCCCCTAATATATGCATTGTTAATCATGGTTTGGTTGGCGAACTGCATTGCGACATTCAAATAAGCGCGAATTTCGAAGGATGGGTGTGGTTCGGTTCTCATATTGTCTCAGAAAGTGCAAATTTGATAGATTTGGCTTGAAATGTGAACGGAATCAAATTTCTCGCCCATCCCTTTTGTTTTTTTATTCGCAAGCTTATCTGGTCATTTAAGGAGATGTGAATTTTGTTCCAGGAAACTGGAGCTCTTTGGTCTCAACCTCCCTCCTCCCCAACACACCCCTCTCCTGGAAAGGTGATTCAGGGAGAAAAAGGGTCCTGGCTTCTTTTCACACCTTCCAGCTAATTGAATTTACACCCAACAAAGTAGAAACAGAAGCAGAAGTTCTTCCTCCTGGACCCAGCGACAATTGCAATAGGCTGTGTGGAAAACTAAACACCCACAAAAGTATATTATATTTCTTAGGGAGCAGGTGGTGATGTGGGGGGTGGGGAGGAGGAGGAGGTGGAGGCAGAAAGCTTGTGCACATGCTGTCAAAGGAAATGGTGCAGCAATAAAAGGTCACCTCTCCTGGCCTTTTCTGAGTGGGGGGAGCCTTTGGCAGGCTGGACTAGCAGCCAGTTAGGAAAAGAGGTCTCTGCCAGAGAACAGGATCGGTCCAAAGCAGAGTCCGTGCAGCTTCTCCCCCCTCCTGAGAAGCCTGGCACCCCCAGATTCGAAGCCTTAAACACGTGTGCCATCATGCCGTCAGAGGAGGCAGCTTTAACCTCTGGAATTCACAGCCACAAGATGTTTGGGTCGGGCCACTGGTCCAGATGGCTTTTGGTACAGGGCCACTTTGCAAGCTGCATAAAGGCACACAAAATATTCCTAAAATTGGGCAGCTGGTAACATACATTCTTCTCCTGTTAGCCAAGGTGAGAGGCAAAGAACATTGAATTAAGCACCATCCCTCCACTGGAAACCTTGCACACGTTATGGAGCATAGATTGCACATGTTCATGACCACAGACACACACAGACGCAATATCACTGTTTGAAAAGGTCCTTGGCAGACAGTTTTGTTTCTTCTTTCCTGGTTTATTCCTGATTTCACTCTTTTCGATGGCTGTTTTGAAATTATTATTGTGTTTTAAGGGTTGTTTTTTACGTCAATATTGTGATCTAGGAATCGGGATTGCACTCTGTTTTAACGCTGGGTGACATTTGGCCTTGAATTTCCAAATTAGGTAGGACATAAGCTCTTAAAATAAATGAATACCAACCGAGCCTGTGGCTACTGAGATTTCAGCAAGCCCTCCTCACTTTTTATCTTCACAATGTTAAGGAGTGGAAACTTGATTTTTTAAACTTAGTACATTGAAATTGTTAGGACACTTGTCTTGCATGCAGAAGGTCCCAGGTTCAGTCCCCAGCAGCCTCTCCAAGTAGGGCTGGGAGAGACTCCTTGTCTGAAATCCTGGAGAGCCCCTGCCAGTCAGAGCGGACAGTATTGGGTTAGACTGACCAATGGGCTGAAAATGGTTCAGTGGGCTGGCTAGCCCAAAGGCCTGCCTAAGGCAGCTTCCTGTGTTCCTATGACTCTGATGGACAACCTGTTCTCTTGAGCTGGTCTCATAGAATCCTAGAGTTGGAAGGGGCCTATAAGGGCATCAAGTCCAACCCAGTGTCCTTGATTTTCCTTCCTCTTCTCTTGCCTGGCATCACCTTCTATGATTCCCCCTCTCCTCCTCTTCCCCCTGCCTAAGGCCCATACCATTTTCTTAGCCTGTCTCAAATCCACTTCATTAGGCCCTGGGCTTGCTTGTTTACTGTGGGGCATTTTGTGCGCATTCGCGTATTCGTCGGAGGGGCTTCTAATTTAATCAAGGTGGAGAGGCACCGTTTCTGCTCTTTGTTTGCTTGGCGCGCCGCTTCCCTGCTCTCCGATTAAGTTGCTGGGCGTCCTGAGGGTGTAGAGAGGCCATGAGGTGCCCCCACGTAAAGCAACAGTCCTCAAAGGTCTGGGGCAACGGGCCAGGCTTAAAGGGGACCCCCCTATCCAGTGGGGCAGGAATTTGGCCAGGGAGGAGTGGAAGAGAGAGACAGAGGGGAGAGTCAGAAGTGAGGTCAGCAACCCTAAGAATATCGTCTAGCACTGGAAGGGAGACCCACACAGGTCAGAAGGAAAAGGACAGTCTAGGAAGCACAGCAGTTCCTCTCTCTGCCTACTCTTCCCAATGAGTTGCTCCCCAACACTTCCAACAAATGTACTCTCACATCCCTCAAGCAATGATGCAGGATCAGAGTTCAAAGGCACATTCTAGACACTCAAGGAGGGTGCAGAGCAGGGCCAGCAAGGGGAGTGGCCGGAGAGAGTCCCGAGGGACAGAGAGGCTTTGAGGGCCACATTTGGCCTGCAGTCCTCAGAGTCACCATCCTGGCCAAAGGGAGAGGTGAAATGAAATCTCCCTCTCTCTCCCTCTCTCTCTCTCTCTCTCTCTCTCTCTCTCACACACACACACACAAACACACAAACACGTATGTATACATCTCCCCACCCAACATAGCCATAAAAGCCACCTCTTGCTGATCTATTGCATGGGTATCTTCAGATCAGGGCTGATTTCTGCCTCCCTCTGTGTGTGTATGTGTCTTTCCGTGGCCTGAACATTGCAAGCCGCGGAAAGACACACAGGGAGAGGGGCAGGAGCTCAAGGAACTGGATGCAAAGGACCCAACCCCGGTATCAAGGGACAACCTCTTCCTTGTGATCACCTTGGTATAAACTTCAGCTTCTCAGCTGCTGCTTATGACAAGCAAATGTACATGGTCCTAGCCCTCGTGACGGTGGAAGAAACCATGATTTTGTTCCGTGAAAGGGCATGCTGCGCTTAGTCTTGAGCATGAATGGAAGAGAAATGGCTTTGAGATCTTAGTCTGCATCTGTATTGGATTTGTTTTTAGATGTTTGTTTTCAGATGCATTTTCATTGCTGTTATCATTTAAGTGCCTGCTGCCCTGGGCTCCTTTGGGAGAAAGGGCAGGATATAAATGAATAAATAAATAGGGTGAATCTATGCCTAATATCAACAGGGTGTCCTTGGTGGTGGTGCCGCCACCGGGGGGGGGGGCTGCCCTGTTGGCAATGACCTGTAACAGTGTCTTTGCAGTGGTGGCTCCCTGTTTGTGGAATGCCCTCCCAATGAGGTGCATCTGTCTCCATCACTACTGACTTCCAGGAGGAAGTTGAAAACATTCCTGTTCACCCAGGTATTTGATGGCTGAAAGGGACCATTCCTGTCCACCTGGAGACCACTAGGTGGAAGAATTTCCTGCAATTGTGTTTCAGCATGTTTAAACGGTAACTATGTTTTAGAATGTTGTTAAACTAACTGTGTTTTTAGAATATTTTAAGCTGTTTTTAGAATGCTTTTCTTTTTGTTGCAGTTTAATTGTTTTCTTGTGTTTGCCGCCCTGGGCTGCTTTGGGAGAAAGGGCGGGATAGAAATGTAATCATAAATACAAACAAATAAATGTCAGTTCTTTCCTTCTTTCTTTTGAGATAAATGATCATTCCTCCCCCCGCCCCTCTGAGAACATCATCTTGACTCTGGGGTGGTTGTAAATATTTCTTTTCTTTTCTTCAGTGTGGCCAATGGGAGGGGGGGAGAAGCACTGCCATCCATGCCCCTCCCTCCCCTCCCTCCGCCACACCATCGAATTTCCAATTTTCAGCTAATATCAAGGTCGTGGCAGCGAGCGCAGAGGGCCTGGTAGGACATAATGGCAGAAGAATTGTAAATGCTGCTTTTAGCGAATGCCGAATGAGGTTGGACTAAGGGAAGGGGAAATTTTCCATTCACTGCCGGGCCCCTGAATAAACGAATACATTTTCTCCCTGAGTGTGTCGCATTAAATTTCCAGAGGTCCTGGGTGCCAGGTAGATGTCATTAGTAACAGTTTTGCGTCGTAATGAATGCTTTTATTTTTCTTCCAAGCAGCTCATGAATACATAAAGAAGCTGCTTTGGGTTGCATCTGGGGATCTGCAGCGGAAGCTTAATTTTGCATCCCCTCCACTAACTCTCTTGGCATGCCCAGCTGGGCTCAACTTTAAAGGAATCTGTTGCAACCAAAGGGTCACCTTCCTCCTCTTTTTCTTTTTTTTTCCTTTAGGGTTGCACCAGAAAAAAACACAAATAAACCTAGAGACTGTGGGTTGTGTATTCAAGTCCTACTCAGAGTAGACCCATTGAAATGTAGGGCCCTGAGTTAGTCATGCCCATTCATTTCAGTGGGTGGCACCACTCTAAGCCTTGCTGGGGGCAGACTCACTGAAATCAGGGGACTTATTTATTATTATCAAATCAAATTTTATTCCAGTCAACAGACCATTGAGATAAAAACAGATAACATTATAACAAACTCATTTAAGAATATAAATGGAATATATATAAATAAGTGAAATAATACTTAAAAAATTACAAAGGACAAAATAACACAGTTTCTTTGGAGACTATCAAATAATCATTAATGGTCTAATACAAATAGCAAAGTTCAAGAAATTAATGGACTTTCTTCTTCTTCTTTTTCTTCATCATCATCATCATCATATTACCTGCCCTTCACCAGTAGGACCCAGGGTGGTCACAATGGTATAAAATACATTATTACAAACAATTTAAAACAAATTAAAACAAGTCACAACTAGAGAGGGTCCTAAAGTATATATATCTCAAATGTCAAAATAATGATTATCATCATTATAATCATCAATACGTTTATATCCCAGTTTTCCTCCCAGGAGCTCAAGGTGGCCTACAAACATCATTCTCTCTCTCCTCATTTATCCTCACAACAACCCTGCGAGGTAGCTTAGACTGAGAAAAACAGTGACCAGCCCAAGTTCACCCAGTGAGCTTTATGACCAAGTGGTAATTTGGACCCTGGTCTCCCAGCCCAGCACTCTAATCACTACGCCACACTGGCTCATAATAATCATAATAATTCCCTAGGCTCTTTTGGGAGGAAGGGTGGGATAATAATAACAATAATAATAGGGCTCTATCCAACTAAGTGCAACTCACAGTAGACCCATTCAAATTAATGGACCTAATTTAGTCATGTGCATTCACTTCAGGGGGCCACCTTGGAGTAGGACTAACTGAATACCACCATTTACAATATAATGTCAATGTCCTGCCTTCAAGTTGATTCTGACTGATGGCGACCCTCTGAATAGGGGTTTCATGAGGCTGAGAGGCAGTGACTGGCCCAAGGTCACCCAGTGGGCTTCATGGCTGTGTGGGGATTCGAACCCGGGTCTCCCAGGTCGTAGTCCAGCACCTTAACCACTACATCACACTGGCTCACCCATTTACAATATAATTACATATAAAAACCATTACAAATATAATAATTAAATATAATAACAATTAAAACAGCAAACCTCACACTCAAAATCCATTCACATCACATGTCATATCCCAGACAGATAGAGACTGCAATAAATATTTTGGAAGCCTAGTCGAATGTGTGGCCTGTGCTTACTCCAAAGCAAGTCCTATTTAGTTCAATGGGGTTAATTCTCGGGCAAGTGCCCTCAGGCCCACCCTTAGCATGTGTGGGGCCCTGGGCAAAAGCATAGTTGGGCCCCCCCACATTCTTTCTCCCTATATATATACATTGAGAGAGAGATTTTATTTATGAATATATGTAATTATAATATTTACATATGAGACTAACAACCTATTAAATACAAATATGATTACCTTCACTTCAGGGACTAGGCCTCTAGTCAACCTGTTCCATACATATCCATTTCTTCACTGGTCTCTCGACATCTGTCTTCCCTTTGTTGATATCTGCTAGATATGGCAGTCTATTTCTAGGCATATTTTCCCATCTTTATCTCCCTAACTAAACAATTGAAAACACTTTGTGCAGAACCATTGTTTTAAATATCGAGGATGACAGAATTTAATCATTTCTGTAAATGTCTGGGCCTGGCTGCTTTGTTGATGGGCAATTACTTTTGGATTAAAATTAAAATAATACAAATATAAGAAACTATATATAACTTCACAGCTGATGAGCGGCAGCAGCACAGGGAAGCCATGACTCAGACACGCAGCCGAAGAGCAGGCTGGGGATTCAAACCTCCTGCCTAAAATCAGCTTGGGAAGCGGCTGGCGAGACGGCCGCTGCACGGCTGAAGGGAGAGGAAAAACCCTGCCGCAGCCCAGCTTCTCAGATCGCGAAGCGTGGGGGGCCCCCAAAGCATGGGGCCTGGGGCAACTGCCCCGCTTCCTGGTAGGTGGCTCTGAGTGCCCTCATTCAAGGCACAAGTGGCCTCAGTGGTGCAGGGTGGTTAGGGATAGCTTGGCTACAGTAATCTCTGCTCTGATGACCTCACAGTTGGGCTACTGCAATGCGCTTTTCATGGGGCTGCCTTTGAAAACAGTTCGGAACTTTCAACTACAGCAGAAGGTGGCTGTCAGGCTGTTGACAGCTATGGACCTTTCTCTATAGAAGTGTTATATCAGATGAACAGAGAAAGCTGTCACTTAGTCTACACTGACTGGCAGCCGCTCTACACTACATCTACACTGACTGGCAGCCATTCTTGAGGGTTTCAGATAGAAGTTTCTCCCGGCCTTACTTGGAGATGCTGAGGATTATTTTTTTATTTATTAAATTTATATCCTGCTGCTCCTCCCAGGCTTCTTCAATAGGCACTGAAAAGGCAACATAAATTGATTGAATTGACTGAGGATTGAACCTGGGACCTTCTGCAATCAAAGCTCTGTGCTCTCCTGGCTGACCTGTTGGCTTTACCTATATGGGCTAAATAAATGAAACGAAACGGCATTGTCCCTTTGGCTTAAAATGGCTGCCCCATTTGGTCTTGAATGGGCAGCAGATTTTTCTGAATATGGCATTTGAGAAGCATAGAGATGAGTTGAGTTGTATGATCCATCTCCCAGGTTATGGTCTGAAGGCAGATGAGGCCACCACCTTGCTGAAGGTAACCCAGTCTGGGGGCAGTTCAGTGTCTGGATGGGTAATTGTCTGGTTCCCCATCTGTGAAATGCACTGCCCAGTAAGGTCTGCCTGATGCCTTCATTGACATCTTTTTGGCATCAGGTCAAGACTCATAGTTTCCCCCAGGTTTTTGATAGACTAAGATGATACTTCTTGTGGTTAGTATAAGAACATAAGAAGAGCCTGCTGGATCAGGCCAGTGGCCCATCTAGTCCAGCATCCTGTTCTCACAGTGGCCAACCAGGTGCCTGGGGGAAGCCCGCAAGCAGGACCCGAGTGCAAGAACACTCTCCCCTCCTGAGGCTTCCGGCAACTGGTTTTCAGAAGCATGCTGCCTCTGACTAGGGTGGCAGAGCACAGCCATCACGGCTAGTAGCCATTGATAGCCCTGTCCTCCATGAACTTGTCTAATCTTCTTTTAAAGCCATCCAAGCTGGTGGCCATTACCGCATCTTGTGGGAGCAAATTCCATAGTTTAACTATGCGCTGAGTAAAGAAGTACTTCCTTTTGTCTGTCCTGAATCTTCCAACATTCAGCTTCTTTGAATGTCCACGAGTTCTAGTATTATGAGAGAGGGAGAAGAACTTTTCTCTATCCACTTTCTCAATGCCATGCATAATTTTATACACTTCTATCATGTCTCCTCTGACCCGCCTTTTCTCTAAACTATGCTGCCAAAGCTTCTGGTAGCTGTGATGGGGGTTGTTGATGATGGTTTTTGTGTTTTTAGCAGTGTTGCAAATTGCCTGGAGATCATCGAGTAACGATCAACTAACAGCTCTGATAAATCATTATCATCATAGGGTCTGTGCTTGAGGAAACACAGGATATTAACATGATTAATAAGACACAGAAATAAATAAATCTCTGACATTATTTGGAACTGGTCTTGGTCAACTCAGCCTTAAGTACGTAAGTAAATAGAAAAACAGTTCAGCTTATTCTGAGCCCACTCTGAACCCCAAAGAGGAGATGATGAGGACTGAACGTGAAACTTTGTCCTCTCACATTGCGCTATTGACTCCATCACACCACTTAGACCTTTCTCCACCATGCAAGAATCCTGCCGGAGCTCTGCTCCGAACCACATCGCTCGAAAGGGCCTGAGCCCCTCTCACAAGGTTGGGAACAGTTTGCTGTGCAAGCTGACTTGGCCTGGGCAGGACTTTGCCCTAGAACAAATTGCTCTCTGATAAGAACAGGAAGAGAATGTCAGGCTGATCTTAATCCTAAATTCTTGCTTATTTCCCTCCCTCTCTCTCCACAAGTTCCCTTTAATAACATTCTCTCCTGTTTTGTTTTTGTTTGACGTGGGATGTGTGTTGGGAGGCAATAATTAAACGATAGGTGTCCCTTGAACTCATTTACATCCACTTGCTTGTGCCTATAATGTATTCCACATGTTTATTTACCTTTTCTTTTTGTGTGTGTGCAGAGTACCTTTTTAACCCACGTACCCCTATGTCTCGTTCCACAATGGCCATTTAATTCGTTACGGCCCAAATCACAGGTCAGGGGGAACCAGGTTAGGGTTATGCCCGAATTGCGTTAGTGATGTTTGGCCCTGAGGCGCTGAGTGAGGGTCTGGGGAAACATGGAATTGTGCTTGCTGATGAACGCTGGGATAAGGTCACAAGGTACATATCAGCCTTTATTGCCGTCCGCGGCACTTGGAAAGTTGCAGGCACAGAAACAGAAGTTGTGGATGGTAAGTGCTGGAGACAGAGGGCTGCATTGTCCTACTCAGAGCAGACCCATTGAAATGAATGAACCTAACTTGCTCATGGCCATTCATTTCAATGGGTTGCCTCCAATCTGTACTCCAACTTGGAGTAGGCCCATTGAAATTAATGGGCTTAAGTTAGACATGCCTGTTAACTTAAATGGGTCTGTGCTGAGGAGGACTAGCACTGGTTACAACCCATTCTCTGCAATACAATGTGCAGCTGTGGGACTCCAACTCCCATCTGCCTCAGCCAGCATGGCCAATGATCAGGCATGATGACGTCTCTCCAATATTTTGGACAGAGAAGGGCCATTTCCAGAGATACTACCCAAGAACCTTTTCACTGGACAGAATGAGGCTTGGGACCTCTGCGTACAAAACATTAAAGATCAGACAGTTGGAAGGAGTCTTGGAGGACATCTAGACCAACCCCCTGCTGAATGCAGGATCTACAACACAGGATGCAACTACGGGATCCCTGTTAGCTGGGCATCCAGCAGAGAGCCCACCGCCTCCCACTGTTGAATAACTCTTACCCTTACAATGTTTCTTCCAATGCTTAACCGAAATCTGCTTATTTGATCCAGTTCTGCCCTCTGGAGCATCAGAGAGCAAGAGCCTGCTCTGACTTTAGCTTGACAGCTTTTCAGATATTTGAAGACCGCTATCAAATCTCCCCTTAATCATCTCGTCTCCAGGTTGAAATATCCAGCTCTTTCAGCTGGTCCTTTCCGGACCCATGACTACCCTGGTCACTGTTCAGTAGAGCAGATACTGGAATTTTGCAGAATTTGAATTTGGAGGTTCCTCTTCAGACTAAACAACTCCTGTTCCTCCTCATCCCCCATGGATGTGTTTCGGTTCTCATATTGTTTGGGAGGGTGCAAATTTGATACATTTGGCTTTAAATGCAAACTGAATCAAATGTCTCTCCCACCCCCAGTTCTTAGATGGGTCTCCTGGTAGTAGTGAGTGATCTGCCATAAGAAATAGATGGACCGTCCATATCTACAGGTACTCTACCTCCAAATCCCAGATGCTAGGAATTGCAGATTGGGAGAGTGCCATTTCACTCAGGTCCTGCTTGCATAAACATCTGTCTGGCCACTGTGAGGACAGGATGCTGAACTAGATGGTCCTTTGGCCTGATCTAGCTGCAGGACTCTTTTGAGGTTCTCTAACACTCCAGAATGGGGACTCACGCCAATGGAACAGATGGGGAATGGAAGCCAGCAGGCCTGGAGTTTACTTCACAGCCTGGAGGAAAGCGCTGTGCTCCTTGAATGTCTCCAGATCAAGCTGCCCTTAAATGCACAGGAGCAGGAGACTGAGTGAAATTCAGCAACCTTCTAGATGTGGCATCCTCCAGTCTAAGATCCTGACAACCAGATTTGGAAGCTTGGAGAGCCTTTGTTTCACACAGCCAAGCAACCATTGTTACGACATGTGCTCTTGGGAACCTGAGTGTGTGCATTTGCCACCCTCATGTCCCATGAAACACACCTCCTTGAGAGGAGGGGATCTTTTGCTAGGGATAAAAACAAGCGCTTTGCCCTGAAATGTGCTTAAATGGTGTAGATATTTAACCCAAGAAATGCAGGTCCAAACCAAAATAAAGCAAAGCTTGATTTTTATTGAGAGAAAGAGTAGGAAAGCATTACAGAATTACTTGGGTGCGTGGCAGCATTTATCATTAATATCCTAACCCATTCATAACTTTAAACTAAAGAAATCAAAGGACCCTATTACTATAAGAGGTGAAAGGTAAGAGAGAGATTACCTATCCTATGCCCTGAGTGGGCGGCTGAATACAGCTGAAGCTATGTGGAAGAGCTCTGATCCAAAACCAGGAAGGAATCTCTTGGTCTCAAGGTTTTGCACCAAGACCCAGAGTCTTCCCGGTTCTGTCCCTGCAGTCCTTGATGCGTTCCTTGAGAGCGTCGTACACGTGTGTCAGAGCTCTGGAGTTCCTCAGCCCCCCTTTTTCTTTCTTCCTCTCCTCCCTCTTTTTTTCTACCTTCAAGCCTCGGTTTTAAAATACTTTTTTTCCTCTCTCCCCCTCCTGCCAAGGAGGGTATGAAAGTCTGGTGATGTTGTGTATGTGTGTGTGTATTTCTAACTGACCCTGAAAACTAAGCTCCTAACAAACAATGGGATTCACTGTGGGTGAGGGAAATTTGCCAAAGGACAAGATAACAATTATGCAGAACATTTATGCTGTAGCTTTAGTTTGTATCTTAATTTCTGCCCTTGTTACTCTTCGCACAAAACCTCGTGGGAAAGCATCACCAGCCATACCATTAGGTGGGGTGTGTGGGGTGGGAATTGTAGTTTAGCAGGCTCCATGGCCCTGCCTCGTAACACCATGTTGCTATTCTTGTGCCATAAACCTGGCTGTTCAAGATGGCTGCCCACTTGCTGGCTCTGCTCTGTTTTCCTCCTCTCCCCCTCCTTCTACAGATAATACATTTTCTTTTTCTTTCTTTTTTAGCAGAAAAAGTTTCTTCGCCTTTCTGATTCTTGTGTAGTAATCTCCCCGATTAGCCCTTGCAACTCCAGCTTTGTATGAAAAGGACATAATGGAAAAATAATTAAAAATAAAAGACTGAGGAATAAGGGAAAAAAATAATCATTTGAAAGCGAGGGGAGGGGGGATAAAGAGGCAGATCTGCGAAGCTGGTAGATAACCAACAGATGTGATTTTTGCAGATAAGCGTGGCAATTTAGATGAGATAAATCTGGAGGCATTACCAACCTCCATTGCAAGACTCTTTTCATCAGGCTGATACATTCCCCCCCCCCAATTTTAGCTAGCAAGCTGGAGGGAGGGGAGTGTGGGGAGGAGTGAATGAAAGGGGAGAAAAGCTTAATCTTTGGGTAATGATATTTTCTTTTTAATGTGCCTCCCACCCTCCCAGAAGATGGGATAATGCAAAAGCCAAATACACACACGCATGCACACCAGGGCTATGTTGTCTTTTTTCTTTATTTCTGTTTTAAAAAACAAAACACACGGCAGACGCGCAGACGCACTCACTCCCGTGCACGCGCGCGCACACAGAAATCCAAAATATTTGAAACTGTATTTCATGGCAATTATGTCATATTTCATGGACTGATGCCACTACTGAAAGAAAGACTGAATGCCTTAATTTGTATAGAAATTGTAATCATTTGTTCATTTCAAGGTGAAAATTGCATTTTTTAATTTAAATTGTATCCTGCGTGATAGTCTATTATCTAGTAAAATTCACTCCTTGTCTGAGCGCCTTTCTATGCAGCTGGAATAGCTTGTTGCAAATCCAGTTATATTCATAAAAGCTTTGTGGGCGTCTTGGGGAAATGAGTTTTCTTGTGGCTTTCGTTTGCATTCCCCCTTTCTGTCTTTCTTTTACTCTCTCCCCTCCACACTCTTCTCCACTCCCTGGTCACCTCCCCCATGCCCCTCCTCCTCCTGTAGATTATTTCCTGGTTGAAATAAACCCATATCTACAAATACAAGTAATTAGTTGGGATATGTTCTGAAGACAATCAGAAAGCAAATTATGGGTAGGGCCATAAAATAAGCCCTTCTCTCTTCACCTCCCTCCCTGTAAAATCTTGTTACGGGGGGAAAAAAGGCAATTAGATTCGTTGTGCTGACGAGGACCCAAATGGATCGGTTAAATCCAAGACCCTGGTTTGCATAAGGTTGTCAGCTCACTAGGAGAACACACCCAGCCTGTTTTGTTCCTGTGTCCTTGTAACATGGAAACATAGGGCTGCCTTATACTGAGAAAGAACATTGGTTCATTGAGTTCATTATGATCTACACTGACTAGCAGTAGCTCTCCAGGGCAGTGGCAGCTGAGGCTCCATGTCAGTGGGGCAGTGGAATCCACTCCGGGTTTCAGTCCAAATTTTCAAGGAGCTGAAACCAGTTCAGCATCTTGGACAGCTCCTTGAAAGTTCAGACGAAGACCCAAGGCGGAGTCCACTGGCTCACTGACATGGATCCACAAGCCTTCACTGCTCCAGAAGTTCAGATTTGGGGACATTCCCAGCCCTATCTTGAGATGACGAGGATCGAACCTGGGACCTTCTTTATTTATTATTTATTAAATGTGTATCCCACCCTTCCTCCCAGCAAGAGCCCATGGTGGTAAACAAAAACACTAAAAACACCCTAAAACATCTTAAAAACAGACTTTAAATATGTTAAAGCAAAACATTTTAAAAACATTGAAACAAAACATCTTTAAAAACTTTAAAAAAATCTTTAAAAACATATTAAAGAGCAATTCCATCACAGACACAGACTGGAATAAGGTCTCTGCTTAAAAGGCTTTTTGAAAGAGAAAGGTCTTTTGTAGGCGCCAAAAAAACAAGAGAGATGTCTAACATATAAAGGGAAGGGAATTCCAAAGGGTTGTTGCCACAGCACTAAAGGTTCACTTCCTATGTTGTGCGGAATGGACCTCCTGATAAGATGGTATCTGCAGGAGGCCCTCACCTGCAGAGCTCAATGACCGATAGGGTATATAAGGGGTAAGATGGTCTTTCAGGTATGCTGGTCTCAAGAGGTATGCATGCAAAGCAGAAACTCTGCCATTGATCTAAGGTCTCTCTCAGCCTCAAAACAGTCTAGATCTTTGCAAATCAACCCTAGAAGATTCTTGAGGTGCAGAGAGTGAGCAGAGTCTCCTGTTCCTGTCTTCAGATCAAGTGGCTGAGCTATGGCTGGAGGTTTTCCACTGCTGCTCTACGTTGAAAAGACAATGGATACTTTATAGATCAATCATGTGGGGAACGTGTGGCCCTCCAGATGTTGCTGAACTACAACTCCCATCAGCCCCATCCACCATGGCCAATTGCCAGGGATGATGACGGGGGCTATAGCTCAGTAACATCTGAAGAGCCAAAGGTCCCCTACGCCTGTTATAGATGGATGGAGCAGATATAAGGAAGCTCTAACTATTGAAATTAATTTTCTTCACAGACAGCAAATGAATAAACAGTCAAGCACTGCATGTTCCCAGCTCCTGCTTTTTTTTGCTTCCAGCTGCCTCACAGCTTTGATCTGACAGTGATACCAGGCACAACATGGCATATAGATGTTTGTAGCGATAAGAACATCAGAAAATCCATCCTGCTCTCACAGTGGCCCACCAGACGACCCAATGAAAAGCTCACAAGCAGGACTGGAGCGCGACAGCAACTCTCCCCTCTTGTGATTCCCAGCAACTGGTATCCAGAGACTGGGTACTGCTCATCCTGGAGATAGCATACAGCCACCATGAGATAGCCGTCATTGATCATCTTAAGAACATTAGAAGAGCCTGGCTGCTGGATCAGGCCAAAGGGGGCCAATCTAGTTCAGCATCCTGTTCACACAATGGTGGTGTAGATGCTCCAATGGGAAGCCCATAAGGAGGACATGAACAGAACAGCATTCTTTCCACTTTTGACATATGGCGACTGGCAATTCAGAGGTTTGCTGCCTTTGACAGTGGAGGGGAGAGCAGCACCAACATTCAACCTCAACATCCTCAATGAACTTGTCTAA
The DNA here is from genome assembly GCF_030035675.1 of Rhineura floridana. Lineage (NCBI taxonomy): Eukaryota > Metazoa > Chordata > Lepidosauria > Squamata > Rhineuridae > Rhineura > Rhineura floridana. Next base: position 28,823,094 of record NC_084497.1, read on the forward strand.
TCCTCTTTTAAAGTCACCCAAGATGGTGGCCCTCACAAAGTCTTGTGGGAGCGAACTTAAACTATGCCCCGTGCAAAGAAAAACCTGTTTTCGTCTGTCCTGGATTTTCCAACATTCAGCTTCATTGGATGTCCCGGAGTTCTAGCATGATGGGAAAGGGGGGGAAACTAACTCTCTGTCCACTTTGTCCACACCAGGCATAATTCTATGCACATCGTTTCTTCCTTACTTGCCTTCCCCGCCCCCCCGCCCCGAAATGAAAAAGTACCAAATGCTGCAACCTTTCTTCACAGGGGAGTCGCTCCATTGATCATTTTGGTTGCCCCTTTCTGCCCCTTTTCGACCTCTGAAATACCCTTTTTGAGGTGAGGTGACCAGAACTGAGCACAGGATTCCAGGATACTGCAGGCTAAAACAATTATTGGGGAGACATCGCTTCCCTCCCCCCAATTTACAGTATTTGGAAAGTTGTTCTTAAACAAACGAACAAAAGGAATTGACAACCTGATAGGATTTGATGGCATAGCCAAACAATTCCCCTTTATGGTGGTGAAAATATTATAATGAACTAAAGAACTGATCCTTTGATAACAGTACTCCAAAATCTGCTATCTTACCTAGCCTAATGGAGTCAGGGTGCTTGTTTTTTTAAATAAACCGAACGTAGTATTTTTCTAATCATACCCACAGCTAATTTTCTCTCCCTCATCGCAAACACCACTGCAATGCCCTGCCTCGTATTCCTGCTATTATGCCAAAAATGTCCTTATTTTATGCAGGCCCATAGCCTATGATAATAGACTGCTTTATGCTGATACGGATAGAAAATTGATCAGGGAATGCTTTAATGCTAAAATATTCCAAGCTTGAATTGGCAGCCCAGGAGCTTCTGGAGAAGATAGTTAAAATGAAGCTGTCCTATCCTGTGTTGACTAGATACAAGAACACATGAAGCTTTCTTATACTGAGGTTGGCCAATTGCTAAATTGCCTGCTTTGGATGGGGTCGTACTCCCTCTGAAAGAGCAGGTTCATAGTCTGGGGGTGCTCCTGGATCCATCATTGTTGCTAGAGGCCCAGGTGAACTCAGTGGCTAGGAGAGCCTTTTACCAGCTTTTGGCTGGTAAGACAGCTGCAGCCATTTCCAGACTGGATTGCTGTAATGTGCTCTATGTGGGGCTGCCCTTGAGGTTGGTCCAGAAGCTGCAGCTGGTGCAAAATGCAGCAGCGGGACTGCTCACTGGGGTATTGCCAACATGTCACCCTGTTGCTGAAAGAATTGCACTGACTGCCCATTTACTACCGGGCCAAGTTCAAGGTTCTAGTTTTGGTGTACAAAGCCCTATGCAGCTTGGGACCAGGATACCTGAAAGACCGTCTTACCCCTTACGTACCCAGTTGATTCCGTGCGCTCTGCAGGCGAGGGCCTCCTACAGTTACCATCTTATTAGGTCCGTTCCGCACAACATAGGAAGAGGACCTTTAGTGTTAGTGGCTCCTATCCTTTGGAATTCCCTCCCCTTAAGGGTCGCCATAAGTCAAAATCGACTTGAAGGCACATAACAACCACAAAATATTAGACAGGTGCCATCTCTGTTATCTTTTCGGCGCCTACCGAAGACCTTCCTCTTTCAACAAGCCTTTTAAGTAGAGACTTAGTCCCAGTCTGTGCTAGAATTGCTGTTTAAGATGTTTTTAAAGATGCCTTCTTTTAATACATGTTTAAAGATGTTATGTGTGTTCTGCAATCATACCACGGTTGTGTAGATGATAGTACAGGCCCCAGCATCCAGTATTCTGAAACATGCCATTTTTTTAAAAAAAAGATCAAGTTTCTGTCCCTAAGAATCATAAATGTTGGTTCTTGAAAGTGTGTAGCAAACTCTCGTTTTCAGTGGGCAAGTGATGGCGTTTCAGTATCCCACAATATCCTTCCCATGAGCGTCCAAAATGGGGCGGGGCGGGGGAATGAGACGTGATGATTTTTTGCCTATTCACTATAATGTATTAGGGATGGGCAAATATGTCAATTACAGTTCCTCTCAATTTCTCATCTTTCCACTGCTAAGTTCCATTCTCCACTTTTCCACATCGGTTTGTGATTTTTTTAAAAAAAAGTCATCAGGAAAATTAATCAGCCAATATCTCCTAATCTACATATGTTTGTATTCCGTTTTGCTTCATATACACATTTTTTGCAAAGCAATTTCCTTTAATATCACATGTTTTTCACAAATATATTTATGTTTATGCATCCTTTACCCTAGTAATACACATCACTGGGCTGGAGAACTGAATTGCAACATTCAAAGAAGCTCAGATTTTGAAGGACGGCTGTGTTTGGATTCACATATTGTTTTGGAAACAGCGAATCAGGTAGATTCATGTTTAAATGCAAACTGAATCCAGTTTCTCCTCCCATCCCTATAATGCATGATTTACACAGCTTGTGGATCTCAGGTTTGTTTGTTGTTTTGTTTGAAGAAGAAGATCACCTTGGGTAGTGTTAGTGCAGAATGTTAATATTTTCTTACCAGAGCCATGATTTATGACTTAGGGTTTCTCCATTATCTTGGATTGAAAGGAAATTAGATCTATTAGGAGCGATGGGCAATTCATTCTGTTTCCAGTCTGGGTCACATTAGCTGGCGGTCACCGATAAGCCGGTTCTACCCCACACCTATCTGAAATAGTCTGGCATGGTTTCTTCTTTGTTCCAGTGGGACACTAGGAAGGCTGTGGATCCTGTTTTCATGATGCACAGGGATGGCCACCACCAAGGAAGGACTGTGGTCTGAGCAAGGGGAGGTCAGTAGTTTTCTTGTAGGCAAGGCGAAGCAAGGCAAAACAAGGCACAAGAACCAGTACCTTACACCAGAGATTTGCAAACTTTCCCCCCTACAGACCACTTGAAAATTGCTGAGGGTCTTTTCTGCCTGTCGTACCAATTGCACTGTGCATTACACATTTTTAAACATATTTTAGTTGCTTCTTTATGTAGGTTGAATTTTACTATATTCCATAGACTTCACATTGTAATTCAGTAAAATACTATATAACGGTGGCTCCCAATCTCCCCCCCGCCCGACCCCCAGACCACTTGAAAATTGCGGTGGCTCTTGGCAGATCACCTGATGATTTTCCTGCCTGTCATAGCAATGGTGAGGCGCTGTCCTGTATGCTTTTTAATTGTATTCAATTGCTTTTATTTCTTGTGCATTTTAACGTATTACAATTTGAATTCCATAGAACATGCAAGCAATAAAAGTACAATTAAAAATCAATATGAATAGCTAATGTGATCGATGTACTGTCTTCGACAACAAACGCAGAGAGAAACCACTGGCCAGCTGAATGACGCTTGGGGACCACAGTTTGTGAACCTCTTCCTTAGAGGGTGTTCAGGACCTTGGACAGTGCTCCCACCGCTGAGGCCAGACTTCTAAGCTGCCTCAGCAAGGTCCTGGAGCAGCTGGCTGAGTTTTATAGTAGGGTGAAGTAGCCATTGACTGGTGGCCCCACCCCCTGAGTGGAGGCCCCACCTCCTGGCCTGTTAAAGGGCCAGTGCTTTTCCTGCAGCCGTTTCCTTCCTGGAAACAGGGTTGTGGGGAATCTCTCTTCAGGGCTCTCTTGAGCAATCAAGGACTCTCTGGGCCAGGCAGATTCAGCTTGCAGGCTTGATGTATAAGATTGCACAGTAAGTTGAATGAAACGTCCAAAATAGCATTAATTCTTTTTTAAAAAATTTTAATATATAACAGTTACGCCTGAGTTACAGAGGGAGACACTTACAGGCAGCAGGTAGTTAAAGCAAATACCAGTTCTGTTTCTCTAATCTACTACTCCATATAGCTGAATAAATTATGGGGTGATTATGTGTATATATATATATATATATACACACACACATACACACAGTCTCTCGCAAACGCTCTCCCTGCCACGCACACAGACGCATTCATACATGTATACATATGGAGCAAAATTAGCTATGACTCAAACACAGAAGCAACATATCTGCAATTACTAGGGATAAGGTATGTTAATATTTGCTCAGGTTTTGGGTATATGGCGTGGTTAGGGGGTGATGAGTTAGAAACATGAAATACACACCCTCTGAGCAGTTGGAATTTCTTTTTTCCAGGGGTACAGGAGCATAGGGGTGAGTGGAAAATAAAGAATATGCAAATTTGCTATTGGAATGGTGTCTAGAACAGAACATAAAGGGGGCAGGACGGTGAATCTATTCCTGGCTTTCTTGTCCTATCCTCCCACATAAAAATTAATAATTATTTTTAATAGCTATTGTTTCACAGGACAGACAGAGAAGTGCTTGCACCAAATTCTCCCTCATGAGAAAAATTTCACTGTACATTTCAACAATTTCCTGGGCATTTGGGCCCAGATGCACACTCTTGCAGGGAACGGATAAATCTGTGCATGCAAGAACACTGATTGCACATTCAGGGCCCACATGGAATTTGAACAAGGCCACATGGGCTGGAATGATCAGGAAAACATGGAATGTGTCACTGCAGTTGGGTAGTTTCAAGAACAGATTTTGGGGGTGGGGGAAGGTCCCCATTGCAAAGCTTCACCAAAAGTTTTAGATGTTGAGGGCTTCTTTGAAAGTAGAACGTCCGAAGCAGTTGATCTGGTTATGAAAAAAATAAGATTCACCCTGCTCATGTCCTTCTGCTGTTGCTCAGTTCTCCTGGTTGCTTGCCTCTTCCTCCTTTGCCTTCACTGTCCTTTGCTTTCCCTGCCCTCATTGGTCAATCTGTTGGCTGTGGTCAAGTGTGCTAGTTCACTTCCAATCATCTGAAGTATCATCATATGAACAAATTATGACACCACCACCACCACCAGGATTTACAACACAGTGTAGGCAAATGAGGGCAGGGAGAGTGAGGGCGAGAGAGATGATTAACAGGAAACAGCACCAAGGAGAAAGAGCATCAAAATCCATGCGTTTGCAGTAAGTGCTGAAAAAGCAGCCAAAGAAGTCATTTCTCTGGTGCTCATGAAATGGGATGTAAAACAATAAAATCAGTTTGGGTACAGTCCCTATCGGATAAAAATAAATGAATCAGAGCTCTCAATGTCACATCTGAATCTCCTCGGTCGTACTCTAATTGTGCACATTCTGGTAGGTCAAACACTGCAGTCAGAATGCAGTGGGAGTAGTCCTACACACCCAATGGGGAAGCTTTGGACTTGTGTGTCCCAAATAATGCCCCCCCTTTCCACAATTCACGGCATTTACATTCAACGGTGAAAGGTTTACAAAACCCCTTTGTAGTATGGCTGGGGAGAGGTGTTGTTTAAAGAGGGCAAAAAGTAAAAAAGTCTCATCAAGTGCAAGTAAGCCCTTCGGTGTGGTAGAAGTGCACCTTTCCCCCTGCCCTTCGGTTGACCTTGACTTTTTGGGTTGCCTTGTAGAGTGTTGTCTTTCACCTGACCTTGGCTAGTCTTCTACCCCAGAGTTTTGCCATTCGTAAAATAAAGCAAACCCCAAACAAATCCCCCCCAATTTCCCCCCTGTAACTTCCATCCATTAATTTAAAATTTCTTTAACAAAAAAATGATAGAAGCAGTTTTCCCTTCCCATCCCCTGAAGCAAACTCATCCCACCCCCCAGAAGACCTTGGAATGTATTTTGAAAACATAGAAGTCACAAAAGATCCTACACTGTTCTGCCTCCCAAGACTTTATATATATATATATATGTATATATATTTATATTTATATATGTGTATTTTTAAACTACCTCAGCATTCATTGTGTTCTTAGGAATAAAGAGAGAAAGACAGAGAAAACAAAAAAAGCCATCTTTCTATAAACATACACCACGTGACCAAGTTTCCAATTAATTTACATAAGTGCGACCTCAATTCCCTTTTAACAGTCCTTCTGAGCTCTATATTTACAGCTTAGATGGCTGTGCACTTTTAGGGCAAAGGGAAATGGCAAATAATATTACTATGGACGAGCATAGTCCCATAGCTCCTATAGCATTTTTGTTATGGTGAAGATGCCATTTTAATTTTTAAAAAGACATCCATTTCTCATTCCATTAGGCTCGATATCTCTCCATCCCTGACTGACTTGGAAATCTGAGAGTCTGTAGGAGCAATGGCTAGGGATACGTCACAGTCCGGGTGCGTATGTGTTTGATTCTCTTTGTATGTACAAACACAAAAATTAGACATGGAAACGGGGAGAGGTGGGGAAAACAGGAAGTGGCAGTTTTGAAAGGCACCACTTCCTGTTTACCTAATATGTTTGTTTCTTAATTGTTTCTCATTGGGGTTGTGCTCTTTGCATTTTGTTGGTTGTGGTTGCGAGGGAATTGGGTCAGGAGAACTCGATGCCATCCTCAAAACCGCATCAATTTGAGATGGGAGAACAATCCCAGATTAAAACATCGCTTTCTACCATCTGAATGAATTCACCCTCAAGTTATGAACTCTTGAATGATGAATTCTGGTAGGTGGGCTGGGCCTGTGGGTGGAGCCAGATGTGGAGGCAAATTATGTATCTTGGTAATCTTTAAAAACATTCTAAATAGTCATTAGTCAAGGGGAAAACAAAAGAAAAGGGAACTGGTCACCCATGGTTTTAAACTCAGAAGGAGATCAGACGAGCAGCTGAAAGGAATTCAGAACAATTGCTCTGAACTTGAAATTGGTGGAAGATATTTGTTCCCCAAGCCTTGCATTTTCACTAACCTTCCATTTCTGCCTGGAATGTTTGCCTGCTTAACAACACACTCATTGCCTCCTAACTTTGGAACACAATACATAATTACATTTTTAAAAGTCTGTCTGCATGCCCAGTGATGGATGCTGTTGAACTTGACAGTGTTGGGGGAGAGAGGTGGTGGACACGTGTGCGCACACACACACACACACACACAAGGGTGTGTGTGACAAAGCGTGTAACATTAGCAAGGCATTCTGAACATCAGAAAGGGTCCTTACATGGAGCTGGACCTTTTTTGGGTCTGTATCCTGGAGTTGTCCTCCCTGCCAGTTGTTCTTTAAGATCTTGGCTAGACCCACTACCTGAGATGTTTTTAACCTGAAGTGCCACAGATTAAACCCAGGATCTTCTGCATGCAAAAGAGGTATCTCTGCCACTGAGTTCCAGCCCTTTCCCAGGAGGAAGAGTTAGGTATCCATGCTGTGGAATGCTACCGGTTTTGGTAAAGGAACATTGAAACATAGGAAGCTGGCTTCTACTGAGTTAGACCCTTGGTCCATCTAGTTTGGCACTGTCTACCCCACTGTTCTTCAACCTTGAGTCCCCAGACGTTGTTGGACAACAGCTCCCATCATCCTTGGCCATTGGCTACACTGGCTGGGGTTGTTGGCAGTTGTCGTCCGACAACATCTGGAGAACCAAGGGTGGAAGAGCAGTGGTCTACACTATGTTGGCAGTGGCTCTCCAGGCTTTCAGGCAGGGGACATTCCCAGCCCTACCTGGTGATACCTTCTGCATGCAAGGCAAATGCTCTAGCACACAGCCACAGTTCTTTGAGGACGTATCCTTGTTTGGAGAATTGGCTACCAGCGCCAGTCAGCCTTTGCATTCTCCTGTCCCTGGAAATTCTCCTACATTCTTTCCTATGAAGCAGTATTGAAGAGGTAACCCTCTTATTTGGGATAGGTGCTTCTAGGGGTGCATTAGTGCGTGCCACTTCCCCCCACATTTTTTTAACAGGGCAACTGGGAGCACTACAGAGTACAGTGCCAGTGAAACCCCATCCATCAGCCATCTTAATATGTCCAGAGGCGTTTCTTTTCATTCCAATATGTACGTAAGGAGCTGACCTTCTCAAAAGATTGCAAGTGGGATGGAGGGCCCAATCCACATACAATGCCCGGTGCCCAGAAAATCCTGCTGGCACACAACAGCTCAGAGCAAACCCTCACAGCTAGAGATGGCTTTTTGAACTCAGAGTCAGCCTCAATGTGTATCTAAAGCAGGGATGAAGAACTTGTGGGCCTTGACATCTTGTTGGACTCCAACTCCCATCAGGCCCAGCAGACAACATCTGGAAGGCCACAGGTCCCCAATCTTCAATGGGTACATAGAAATTTTTATAGGTGAATTTTATGCAAAGTGGTGTCTCAGGCTTGTGTTCTGAGTCTTTTAAATACCTAGCAATGTCTCTCACAGAACACTCCCTGTGGCAAGCTAGATGCCACTGGCTCTGTCACAATCAAAATCTCCCAGAAGGAGAATTTAAATGAAGAATTCCTTCCTTGTCTCCCCACTCCCAAACACACACAGTTTTTACCAGTCATCATATGGTGGTCTTGTAGAGGAATCAATTCATTCAACAGGACCCCATGCAATTTGAAGCCAATGTTTAGAGGCGTGGGATTTTTTGACAGCCCAACCAACAAGGGATCCTATGCCTTTTGATGAACCTGGCTTCATTGATTGCCAGAACATGGCAATTTCAAAAGCCATATGCTGTCCCCTTTTTGTTTCAAATCCAGGCTGCTACATATTCTGTGACCTGCCCTGGTCCTACTGAGCTGTTTTATTGCTCTTTGAGCTGAATGGTTTCAATTCATCTTCACCCAATCCCAGCAGAATGGCAAAGGAAGTTGCAAGACTTCCATTGTGTACCTATCTCTCTAGCTCCCCCAAAATTCCATCCCATGTTCCTGCAGATACAGTGGTCCCAAAACTGGGGGAAAATGTTACAACATACATCAAATTTTCCCCTTCCCACATGCTCCCCTTACACCCATTAAACTGGTCCCTGGTCTTGGAATGTAACCTCACCCTTTTTAGGATAACATCTTCATTTTTGGTCCCATTGTTTCCCCCAATTGGGTCCCAAGATCAACACTTATCAATCAACAGGATTCCTCCTCCATAGGCAATGTTGACCATGTACAATAACAAAATGGAACTGAGGGTGAGCAAGTGGGCAGATAAAAGGAATCTACCTATCTACCTATATAATTATGAAGAAAACAGAATCCACAGTGGCTAAGCCCAGGACGACATCCATGGAAGGTCCATCAGCGTTGGCTGTATACAGAATTGGCTAGGAGGGCTCCAACATTGAACAACAACAAAGAAAACCCCCACACCATTAGACCAGACTCATTGTCTCTGGCCTTTGAAAGTGTCAAAGTCACCATTGGCGTGCATATGCACAGTACGAATTTGGACTGGTGGAAAGCTCCTCCTCCCCTCCCCAGTCCTCTTTGCCATCCAAGTGGAGGCAAGATTTGGAAGGTCTGATGCTTAAGGTTTCAGAAGGAGAAGGCTGTGGATAGAGGTGAGTCCTTGGAAGGCTGGTGGCAGTGGTGGGATTTCCCCCCCTCTCATTGGTGGTAGACTATCAGTGTAGGATAATTTATATGGTTGGATCCATCAGTAAGCTTGGCCCGTTTCAACTGGTAGGAGACCCAGCACAGCTGAATGTTCCCCAAACTTCATTCTGCGCTGTGTAGAGAGGCTCACGTTCTTGGTCAAATAGTCAACAGCAGCTGGGAAAAGCAAGCAAAGGAGAAATGAGCAACACAAGATAGAATGTGCAAATAATCCTGCAGAAGGAACATTTGCAGTTTAATTTTTAAAAAGTACGCTCCTAGTCCTTAAGGCTATGAAGTGTGAGTATAGATCATGTTTGGTGAAATCTAGGAAGCCAACGCTGAGGTTAAACATGATTTCCAGTGATTAGGAAGATGGAGCTTCAGGGGATAAAATTTGCATATTTTCTCGCTCCATCTGTCGAGAAGTGAAAAAATATTATACAACAAAATATACATTTTGATTTTTCACTTGGCATTTATCAGCACATCTTTCAGTCTTTCTTGGCTGTCACATTGTAAGCCTGCTTGGGAAATTTGCTGTGGAAGTCAAAGCATCAAATGCCCAGACCCAATAAACAGAGGTCTAGAAACTTGGTTGATTTGAAAACAAAAGTTGGGATTTGACCAGCATATTACGCCCACATCCTGTATTTTCCCTGTAGCGTCAACGCAAGCCAACCCAGAGACCTTGAGTTAGTTTTGGAAAGTGCTAAAAATAAGATTTTGATCAGGCTGTAACAAACAGAATCATACAGGGGCCTTTCAGATTGACTGGGAGATCCCAAATTTGTTTGTCCCACCCCCCAAAAAAAGTTTGGTGAGCAAAAGTTCTTTTAAATTTTTTATTCTATTTTATTTTACCAGGTCATCCCAGTAGCTGACACTCCCAATTAGCGGAGCTTCAGTCAACTTCTGTGCCCACCCGACTCATTCTAATGTCACAAATTAGATTAATAAGGAGCTGGCAAGGAAGGCACCGTCGGTGCCAATGGGTAAACAAATTTCAGCCGTCAGCATCCTGTCAGCGTCCTGCCCCAAAGGGGGGTCCCTTCCAGGCAAAAAATCTTATTAGACCTGTCACATCCATTAGGAATCCTTTCACGCTTCTGCGTTCCATCACCAGCATCATTAGCACAGCCTTGGCCTCTGGGAATGGCCGGGAGTGCTCTGATCTGGCACCTCTCCATTCATCTCCTCCCTGTGTCCCCCCCCCTCTGCTGCCATCATCTAGGACAGAACGGGAGACTTTACTGCTTCTGGTCCTGAGATCACAGCTCAGCTGGGGCACGGCCCTCCCCCCGCCCCTTGGAAGAGGCCCTGATGGACTTTAGAGGTGATTTCAAGCTGCACGTAAAAGTCTGATTCTGCCGTTTCATGACGTCAGGCTGGGGAATAATTTTTAGGCTGGCCTGGTCCTACCGTTAGGCCAACCTTTTTAGACCTCTTGGGGCACAATTTTGGATTTTTAAGTGAGTACTGTAGGTGCCACCCCCTCTAGCCACCTCCAGCCAAATTAACCTGAGGCTTGAAAAGTTCGTAGAGTTGAAAGAGGAAGTGGGAAAGTGCGTGGCTTTCTCCACTTCCTCCTTCACCTCTACGCACTTTTCAAGGGAGAGAAAGGTAACGATCCGTACCACCTCATGACCAAGGGGACAGTGAACGCATGTGAGGGGAACCCAGAGGTTCTGTGGGCACTGGGAAAAGACCTCAAAGGCACCATTGGGCCCATGGGCACCACATGGATGATCCCTGCATTAGGCAATCACCTCAGGCGGATGATAATAGGGGACAGCAAGAGGAGCCCACCCTTTCCCCCCCCGCCAATCCTCTCTCATCATCCACTCTGTAAGCTACCAGGACCCCCAGAGCTCCACTCAGGTTCAATGAAGAGCGCTACCCCGTTGAAGAAGGTGCATTCAGCTCCTGCATGTGGAATTGGGGTGTGTGTGTTTCATGTCAACCTGCCCTTTGTGTCAGGTAGCCAAACGTCTTGGGACAGCTCTGCATTTTGGGGTTCCTTAGTAGCTAGTGCAAATTTCCATCCATTTGCATACCCGGATGAAGACAAACATCCTGTTTGGAGTACAGGAGAGTGGATGCAGGAATTGCTTTTCTCCATTGAGCTCAGTATTGTCTACACTGGCTGGCAGCAGTACTCCAGGATTTCAGGCAGGGGTCTCCTCCCAGCCCTACCTGGAGATTGAAGCTAAGAGCTTCTGCGGCCCTTTCACTCAAAATAAAATAAAATAAAATAAAATATATAGTCCAAGCAGGTGGTTTCTCCTCCCCGTTTTGGCCAAGCTTAGATTTTGGGAACTCCTATGGAAGGAGGAGATCAAACAGGACAAACTGGGGAAATTAATTCTCCTTGGGAATTAATGCATTCCGAAGCGTGGTCAGACTTTTGCTTAACCCGCTCTAGGCGTCACTTAGCCATTGGTGGCTTAATTTAAAAAAAATGGAGAAAGAGAAAGAAAGAATTCGCCCCTCCCCTCCACAAGAATTCCTTCTCTCCTTGCTTTGGATGAGGTTCCTGTCAAGGAGAGAGGTCACAGAAAGGCAGCAATCAGAGCTGGTAGAGGGAAAACTTTGCCTGTGTTGTTCATTTCCAAATTCTGTGCCAAGGCACGGCAGCAGATGCTGCAAGAGATTTTTTTGGGGGGGGGTGAGGCAGGGGAGGTGTTGCTATAAGAAATAAAGAAATCAAAAGCTCACAGGAGTCCAAAACAATATACAGACACAGAGGAGGTCCCTGCTGCATCTCTGTATGAGTCACTGCTCTGGCTTTCCTGCCTCACTGTCTCATCTATGATTGCAGCATTCAATCTCTCCTAATGCAAAGATGCAACAGAATCAGCTGCTTCCAGAAGAGTTGTCCCTGGATGATACACTGTTGTGTCCTTGGAAGCTATACTGGTCTCAACCTGTCTCCTTCCAATCAACCTGTGGCCCTCCAGATGTTGCTGGGCAAATTTCCATCATCATCCTTTACTATTGGTTATGCTGGTTGGAGCTGATGGCAGTTGGATCCCAGCATCATCTGGAGGGCCACAGCTTCCCCATCCCCGGACAAGAACATCACTTGCCTTTACTGCCCTTAACTACTTCCATTACAACTCTGCTGTCTTTTAATGCAGAGGTGAGGACCCTGTGGCCCTCCAGTTGTTGCTGGGCAAACTTCCATCATCATCCCTGAATACTGTTCCTGCTGGTTGGAGCCAATGCCAGGGCTACCACAGCTTCCCCATCCCTGAGCTAGACCATCGCTTGCCTTTACTGCCCCTAGTTACCTCCAACACAACTCTGCTTCCTTTTAATGCAGAGATGAGGAAGCCGCAGCCCTCAAAATGTTGCTGGACTCCAACTCCTATCATCATTCCTGTTCATCACGGGCCATTCTGGCTGATGGGAGCTGAGCCCCGAAACTTCTGAAGCTACCCCTAACCTTCTACACTCAAAAAAGTCAGTATTTTGGGCTGCAATTGTACCTTAATTCAGGGATTTTTTTTTTTTTAAAGAGAGAGTTCCTTGCTCATTTATCAGAAACTTTGGGGAAGGGAAATTAAGGGGAAAGGCATGGTTTTCGCCCCTGCCACTCATCAAGTGGTATGACCTATCCCCCCTTCCCCTCCTGCCCTTGCACTTCCTTATTTAAGTACTGCTCTCTCTCTCCCTCCCCCCCTCTCGTCCTCACACACACATAGGGTGTGACTAACGCCTGGCCCCAGGGCGTCTTTATTGGAAATACATGGCATTGGAATTTGTTTAAGATTTTTATCAATAGCACGTGCGGCTGGCCTTCCCATCCAGAAGCGAGGCAGAGGTCAGGGGGTCACAGATCAAGCACTGCTCCTTCACTCCCACCCCAAGAAAAGAAGGAAAGAGCAGGGGGCCGGGGGGGGGGAAAGCAAGGAGCCATTCAAGCCCCTCCCTCTGAAGTGGCAGACGGTTTTCATTTGGCCGTAGAAGTCGAAGCACATTAAAAAGGGAGGTCACCCTGGAATGGGCCCTGGGCGAAAAGGGGAGCGCTGGAGAGGGGAGGGGAAGGACAACCCTTCAGAAACCTCCGAGGGGTCACACACTTCTCCCTGGCTTTGACAGGCGGCAGGTGAACTGTCTGGCTGAGAACCTCTTGGGCTGTTTGGCTGACCCCGGCCAACCGGGAGGCGAGCTGACCCTCCCACCTCCCTGGAAATGACCAAGAGACCTTGCTTCGGGGACCTCGCTGCTTGCTTCTAATCGAGGCCCCCTTTGGGCGTCCCATTTCCTGGGTAATTTTGCGTGAAACCTAAGATGCTTGTCGCATTAAAGGCAGAGGGGCGTGGCTGTAAGCAAGCAGGCAGGCAAGTGAGTGCAGGCTGAGGTTGGCAGGGCAGGCCCTGCCTGCCCCAGTGGCCCAGCTGCCATTGACCAAAATCTACCCTCCTGCAACTCAAGCCTGTTAGATCTAGCAAAGAACAAGCCTTTGCCCTCTTCTGTACGACTGCTCTTTGGGTGTTTGGAGAGTGTTATTGTTGTTGTGGATTAAATTTGTTACCCAAAGGTCTCCTGGCCACCCAACACACTTCTATTTTCCAGGCTAAACACATCCCAGTTCATTCATTCGTATCTTTCTTTTGGCCTTGAACATTTTCTGCTGCAAACTCTGCAAGGCTTGATGGAAGCCACGTGTTGTCTCTCTCTCTCTCTCTCTCTAAGAGCCATCATGGCTAGTAGCCTTCGAGGAGCCTATCTTCTACCTGGTTATGCAGGTTGGACTTTCAGGATGCATTTGGAAGTCTAGGAAAATAGGGGCCACTTTACACATCTAGATAGATAAAGGCTCAGGTGAGCCAAAAATATCCTGGCTCAGAGCTAGTGTGGTGTAGTGGTTAGAGTGCTGGACTAGAACATGGGAGACCAAGGTTGAAATCACCCATTCAGCATAAAGCTCTCTGGGTGACCTTGGGCCAGTCACTGTCTCACAGCTTAGCTACCTCACAGGATTGTTGTGAGGACTAAAATGGGGCAGAGGAGAACCATGGATGCCACATCAAAAATGTAAACATGCAGTTCAATAAATCTGAAAAAGCTGTCTATTCATTATTTCGTTCAGGAAATAATGTCTCCATTGCCCTCCAGTATGGTTCTCTGTACCGCTCCCTTTCCATCTGCCTCTGGAAATGCAGAGGAGGTTACCTGTCGCCCCTCTGCATGACCACCTGTGCTGAACTTGCCCTCCCCAATCCAGAGGCACAGAGCGGAAGCAGAGGCAAGTCTTCATCCTCTGGTGGATACTTACTTTGCCCGTACTGTCCATACTGGTAGCCAGCCACCGGGTCCACGCTGTAGCTGGTAGTGGTGTAGGTTGGGGGGCAGTAGGACTGCGAGGTGGGGAGGCTGTCAACGGACTTGATGGAGTCGCTCCTCTGGCTACAGCTGGCCGAGATGGAGTTGGCAGTGTCCAAGCTGCCATGGAGGGGCGAGATGGAGAAGTCGGCTTGCGGCTGTGGGGGGACCCCACTGGGGTTGCTCAGGATGCTCATCACCTGTGGGGTGGTGAGGGGAGAGACCGGAGTCAGTGGTGAGCACACTGAGACAATGTCAGGGATACGGGAGCCAGACGCTGAAACAGTGCTGAGTGCCAGGAGGAGGAAGGCGTTAATCATGTGGTAGATCAACAGAAAAGAAAGACCACATCCACACTATACAATGAAGGCATGATGAAGCCACTTTATAAACAGCCATGGCTCCCCCCCTCACGAATCCTGGGGATTGTTGTTTGCAAAGGGGGCTGAGAATGGCTAGGAAGGCCCCCTTATTCTCCTCCAAGAGGTGGTTTAACAATCCATCCCTCCTCCCCTGGAACGGAGGGCCTATTAAGACGACACGGCACTGCACCAGGCTCAAAGCCCTAAACAGCTTCAGCCCAAGGAGGAAGGGAGAAAGACCCGATTCCTTCTGCTGAGATAAGGACCTTAGAAGAGCCTGGATCAGGCCAAAGGGCCAGCCTCCTGCTCTCACGTGGCCAGCTACCTGCTCATTATTGGAAGCCCACAAACAGGGCCTGAGTGAACCAGCAACGCTCTCTCCACTTGGGATTCCCAGCATGGGAATTTGGAGGTAGACTGCTTCTGGATATGGAGGACCCATCCATTTCTTGTGGCTGATCGCTATTACTGGTAGGCTTAAGAACATATGAAGAGCTTGGCTGTAGGATCAGGCCAATGGAGGCCCGTCTAGTCCAGCCCCCTGCTCTCACAGTGGCCAACCGGAGGCCCCAATGGGAAGCCCACAAACAGAATCTAAGCCCAACAGCACTCTCACCCTCACCTCCCATGTGCTATTCCCAGCAACTGGTATTCATAGGCACACTGTTTCCTACAAAGGAGGAAGATCATTTGTGGCCAGCAGCCATTGATAGCCTTCTCCTCCATGAATTTGCCTAATCCTCTTCTGAAGCCATTTCCTCCTCCGGTGACACAGGACTCCTTTTCAAACCCCAGGCAAGTCCCCTGGCAATGCTGGGGCCTCAGGAAGCATCGGTGGCCACCTTGTTTGGTTTTGGCAAAGTGCCGAGGAGTTGGCGGTCACCTTGGGAGGCCAGCGGTGCAACTTGAAAGCCTCTTTATGGAAAGAAAAGAGAAAAATCTGAAAAAAATGTAGCATAACCTTATTGACCTCAATTAATGCACTAAACTGAAGATATTTCAAGCCCGGCAAGAGGTGGAAGGAAGCTATCCTCCTATTGGGAGAACTTTACTCTGTCAAAACAGGTGTTATTTCTCACCCGGCAAATGGTCTGAGGACTCCCACTTTCCTCCAGTCGAGTGACCCCTTAGCCGAATCAGCTAGGCAGGACTCTGGGTATTGACCTTCAGTTGCCTGCAGGATTTCCTGTACTCTTAGGAACATCACAGATGGGGCTCCGAATATAGCTCAGTTCAACCCTATGTCTAGGCTAGGACCATAGGAAGAGGCTTTATCTTGAGTCGGACCCTTGGTTCATCAAGCTCAGCATTGCCTGCCCTGACTGGCAGCAGCTCTCCAGGGAGCCAGTCAGGAGTCTGTCCCAGCCCCATCTGGAGATGCTCCCAGGGACTGAGCCAGGGACCTCTTCATAGCTCAGTGGCAGGGCACCTGCTTTGCAGTTAGAAGGTCCCACATTCAACCGGCAGCATCTCCAGGCAAGGAATGGGGTGCCTGTGGCCCTCCAGATGTTGTTGCTCCCATCCGCCCCAGCCAGGATGGTGACAAGTCAGGGGAGATGAACGTTGGGGTCCAACAACGTTTGGAGGGTTCCTGGTTGCTCTTCCCTTGTACAGACAGCACCGAGTAGACTGGCCAACGGTTTGATTCAGCAGCTTCCGATGTGTGTAGGGGCCACTCTGAGCCAGTCGGCCTTGACGCCACTACAGTCCCAACTACTGAAGCTCTTCTGAACTTCCCTGCTGGTGTTTTTTTTTTTTAACTTGGAGAGCTGAACTCTAGAGGAAAGGATTATTTTCCCTGCCGCCCCTCTTCCACATTTGACCTTGCTTCCTATAATTTATTACTTCTTGGAGCGTATGCCGTCACTAACAAAAAATCAATAGCCTCTCTGCCTCCAAAAGGGGGTTTATCAGGGGAGGAAATTGCTCATCTTGTCAATCAGGGGGATTGGCAGCCTCCCTGCCCTCACCACCACCCCGTTCCCGCTTCTTATCAATCGGTCCCTTCAAATCCCCCCTTTAGGCTTCCAATCAAGTGCTGGCATGAAGTTAGGTTTGCCGTTTGAGGAGGGTTTGGGTGGAAGCAGTGACAGTCTGGGGGAAGCAACACAATCCCTTTGGGAAGCTCACAAGCAGAGCACAAAGGCAACTGTCACACACACCCCTCGATGCTTATGGCATCCAGTGTTCAGAGGTAGACTGCTTCTGAAGATGGAGGCCTCATCTCCTCTTCATGTACAATAGCTACTGGTTGATCCAGCTAAGAACACAGGAAGGGCCTTAGTGGCTCTGATCCAAGGCCCGTCTAGTCCTGCATCCGGTTCCCCAAAGCGACCCACCAACATCCTCATTACCCCAGACCTCTTCTGCCTCATTTTCTTCTTAACAAATGTCTTAGCAAAGTCCATAAGAACAGCCTGCCTGTAATCCCTAGTCACTGGTATCTAGAGGTACACTGGCCTTGGATATGGAGGCT
The DNA here is from genome assembly GCF_030035675.1 of Rhineura floridana. Classification (NCBI taxonomy): domain Eukaryota; kingdom Metazoa; phylum Chordata; class Lepidosauria; order Squamata; family Rhineuridae; genus Rhineura; species Rhineura floridana. Next base: position 28,840,603 of record NC_084497.1, read on the forward strand.
TCATCTTACTCACATGGCCATCACCAGGTGGTGGCCCCATCTATGAACATCAGAAGAGCCGTGCTGGATCAGTTCCCCAAGGGGGCCAAACAGATCCCTCTGGGAAGCCCAAGTGCAAAGTCGGGAGGCAACTGACTCAGTTATATCCCTAATTGTGGGTGGGTAGGTGAGGCCGAGAGGCAGTGCAGCTAACTGGCAACTTGACTGTGCCCGCAAAGGGTGTATTCCAGAGGTAGCCAACATGGTGCCCTTCAGACATTGCTGGACTACAACTCCATTCATCCCTGACTGTCGGCCATGCTGGTTGCTGGGGCTGATGGGAATTGGCAGTCTAGTAGCATCTGGAGGATGACAAGTCCCCCATCTCTGAACTAGACCATTACTTGCCTTTACTGCCCCTAGTTACCTCCATCACAACTCTGCCTTCTTTGAATGCAGGAGTGAGGAACCTGTGGCTTTCCTTGGGTTGATGGACTACATCTCTGACCATTGGCTATGAAGGCTGGGGCTGATGGGAGTTGGAGTCCAGCAGCATCTGTAGGGCTAGCTATTCCCTAACACAGTGCAACGATAGATACAAGGCATGGCTTTAAGATTTCCAGTAGTGGCTTCCAAGAGATTCATGCCACATGTTTGCAGGTTCACGGAAGAGAACCTTGCAATCTTCCGTGGGCCTCCACTTCAGATGTTAATTCATACATGGAGAAATAAAGAGACACATCTTTCAACAACGTTACCGCACACCTTGGCTCTGGGATGGAGAAAGTAAGGTTGTGCTCAAGAGCCACCTATAGGGAGAGGAGGAGAAATTCAACTCAGTTTGCATTGAGAGAAAAATCTATCAAATCCACACTTTCTGACAATCGGAAAACCAAAGAACATCCATCCTTCAAAGCTCGCACCTATCCGAGTGTTGCAATGAGTTTTGCCAGCCAAGTAAATGTTTGCACAAATGCATATATTATGGAAACGTGTGTACAAAAATGCATTATAAACGGGAAAATTGCTTGCAAAAGGGCACACATTAGTCAACACTGCATGCAAAACTATGTTTATTAAGAGAAATTCACACTAAAATGCTGATTTGTTTCCTTTTCCTTTTTAAAGCCAGCTGCTGCAGAAATGTGGAGAACTGAATCTCCACAATGAGAAAATGAGAGAACTGAAAGGGAGATCATTTCATTCCTAGCCACCTAGTGAGAATCATTGTCGTGGTGAGATTCAAACCGGAATTTTTCTAAGCTGGTACGGCCACCCTTTTCCAGGAGCCCAAACCAGGGGGTCACTCAGAATAGAAGGGGGTTGCAGCCAGCTAAATTTTGCTCACAATAAACCCACTGAACTAAATGACCCTAAGTTAGTCATGTCCATTAATTTCAATGGGTCTGCTCTGAGTAGATGTGACCAACTTTAGATGCAACATTGTGAGGGGAAAATACGAACTAGACAACATTTTCTGACAGACTTTAATAAGATTGCCTTCAATGAGTCACTGTCTCTTCTCCTTTTTGGGGGGGAGGGGCTTTCCATCCCTCCCCCCTTGCCACCATTTCTACAGAGCCCCCCACATTCTTTCCTCTGGGGTTACATCACTCTCACTTTCTCTCTCGCACACTTTAAAAAAAGGGGGGATTTTCCTTTTCCTGTTTCAAAATGTAATTAATTCTCTCCATTTCTGAGCTGGCCCTTAGGGCCTGTGGACGCGGAGGCTCAAGCCGCGAAATGTGTGCCCTTTACGATAAAACAGAGATGGCTTTGGCACGCCAAACACAATTAGGCAAACCAATCTTGGCCATCGATAGCTTTATTTTAGGTTTGGAGGTTGTGGGGGGAGGTGGCGCCGGGCGGGGAAAGCCTACAAGGTTTTGAGGGCAGGTGGGTATTCGAGGGAGGGAGGGAGAGAGAGAGAGCATAAAACCAAATCATTGGTGCTATATGAAGATTACATTCCTGAATGATGGCGGAGGGCAGAATCTGGAAGCTTCACTGGCAACAACTAAATTGAGGCACTGTTTTGATTGGCAGCCCTTCCTGTTCCATGCCAAGCACTGGCCAGGGAACTGCTTTTAAGCACTAGAAATAAGATACTCTGGGGCGCATCACTCTATTTCGTGAATGAAAGGGGCACCTTGTAGGCCCAACTGGACAGGGCTATCCACCACAACTAGTGGAAACCCCTCCAGAAGGGATGGGGAGAGGCAGCAGATGTCCAGAAGGTGTTGGGCCCCAACACCCATCATCATCCCTGACCACTGGCCATGCTGGCTGGGGCTGATGGGAGTTGGAGCCAGCCCACCAACCACTGGAGGACCACAGGTTTCCCATCCCTGACCATCTCTTGCCTTTACTGCCCCCTTGCTACCTCCATTACAACTCTGTCTGCTTTAATGACAAGGTGAGGAACCTCTGCCCCTCCAGAGGTTGTTGCACTACAACTCCCATCACCTGTGAGATATCTGGGGCTGGAGCCCAAACAGCATCAGGAGGGGCACAGGTCCCCATTCCTTCATCTACTAGAGATCCTTCTGCATACAAAATGTGAGTTAAACCACTGAGCTGTGACCCCTCTCCTTATAGTTTATTCTTCGGGGCACAGAAAGCTGTCTTATTCTGAATCATTTGTCCATCCAGCCCAGGATCTAGCTGGCAGAAGCTGTCCAAGATCTCATGCAGAAACATCTTGTAGCCCTGGCACTTGGAGATTCTGGAGGTTGGACCTGGGGTCATCATCTTCATGCAACGCAGGTGAGCCACAACCCATCCCCATCTTTGGAGGAGGGCTGTAGTTCAGGTGTAGAGCACATGCATTGTATGAAGAAGGCCCCAGGGTCAATCCCAAGAAGGATCTCCAGGTAAGGCTGGAGAAGACCTCTTGCCTGAAATCCTGGCCAGCCACTGCCAGTCAGTGCAGTTGACACAGAGGGTAGATGGACTCACGACCTTCTGGGTTTTATTGGACTACAGCTCCCATGAGCCCCAGCCAGTGCAGCCCATGGTCAGGGATGATGGGAGTTGTAGTCCAACAACATCTGGAAGGCCACAGGTTCCCCAGCCCTGGGCTACATGGTCGTATGGTCCTATGTTCCAAATCTGCCGAATTCATCAGAAGACCATTGGCCCACAGAGCTGTTTTCCCAACGTGCCCCGGGGGGGGGAAGCTTTGGCCTGCTGGAGCATCAGACCAAAAGTCCCATCTAGTCCAACATCTTGTTCTCACAGCAGCCAACCAGATGCTCCGCTGGCAAGCTTGCAAGTGCAAGGGCACTCTCCCCTCCTGCCATTTCCAGCAACTGGTATTCAGAGGCATACTAGAGGTATCATTTAGCCATCATGACTAGTAGCCATTTGGCCCTTCTAAGCCAGGCACCAAGGAAACGGGGGGGGGAAGGGGAGAGGAAGAATCCAACCCCATTCAACTTTATAAGAGGGAAATCCTCTCTCCTCTCAAGGTGATGGGAAAACCACCAAGCTCTTTTCAGTTTCTTCTCCCTATCTCAATATTTGCAAAGCTGGGCTGGAATTAGATTGGAAAGGGAGATGTTTCGGGTGGAGACAGATAAAAAAAAAAAAGCCCATTAGGTCATTGATGCAGAAAGCTCCATCTTCTGCATGGAATCCCTTGATGAGGGATGGATCTTGCTGTCATTAAAGGGGATTCTTCTGCCTTGTGTGCCACTGCATCCTCTAATCCCCGGAGAGTATTCAAGGAACGCTTCTCTCACACCTAACTTAATGTTTCCATCTCCACGCGGAGATCCTTAAACCTCATTTTATCCTTCTCTCAGCTACAAGGCAAACTCCTTCCTTCTCTCGCCGATGTGTTAATACCTTCTACATAATCACAGGCTGATTCTGACACACACACTCCTGCTCCCACCATGAGAATGGGCAGCAGCGGCTACCTTAAAGAGTATAAAAGGGAGATGATTAATTTAAAAAAAAAAAACTATTGAAAAGTTGGCCTAGCAGATGCAGGGTGGAAGATTCCGCTCTTAGTTTGCTGCCGGCTTTTCTTTGTTTGCAAACCACCTTGGTATTTCTTCTTGAAATGAAAGGTGGTATATAAATTCTGGATTTATGTATTAAATTCAAGCACTGCTCCCCAAATGCGTACTGGATCCACTTTAGCCATAAGAACATCAGAAGATAACTGTATCATGCCAACGGGAGGGGGCATCTAGACCAGCATCCTGTTCTCACAGTGGACACCCAGATGCCCCCAAGGGAAGCCCACAAGCAGGACTCTTGGGGAGCAGCTCTTCCCCCAAATGTGATTCTCACATGTGGCCCTTGGCCTGAAAAAGACCTCCCATCCCTGCTGTAGTTGCATCAGTAGCAAATTTTGGATTAGATGACCTTTATGGGCCCTTCCAACTCTAACATTCTATAATTTGATGGGTGCCGGGTTGGCTTAAATGACCATTTCATTGTCTTCAGTTTCTTTAAGTTCCTCCCAATCTACTAGGTCATGGGGACGAAACCACCGTTCCAACACCCTGCGTCACTTTCACAGACCACCTGAGGTTTTAAACGTTAACAATGTAAAAAAAAAACACAACCGGTTTACTGTTTGAGAAAGCTTTTTCACTCCCTTTAGGAAATCACTAATTCAGACAACTAGGGGCAGACATTGAACAAAAGGAATGTCCAATGTGCTAGGAATAAGTTTAAATATTTCATCTTTATCCTTGAAGGAGCTTTGACCTTGCCAAATTGCCCCTTAATCGTAGCTATGTGGGGTTTTTTTTACCTCCTGTGGTCACCTAGCAATGATGGAAACACTCTGCACATGCTCAAAAGATCTCAAGACACCCAGTGGAAGAAAAGGAAAGGGAGGAAAGGAGGTGATAGGGTGTGGGGGAGAGGAAGAGCCTTACAACTGAGGGTTACTGGTGGCTGGTGGCTCCATGTTAGTGGAGCAGTGGACATCTCCTCAAAAGCTTGGACTAAACCTGGAGCGGATTCCACTGCTCTACCAACATAGAGCCACCAGCCGAGTCCTCCTCAGAGCAGGCCCATTGAAGTTAACGTCCATGACTTGAGTTGATTAATTTAAATGGGTCTACTCTGAGTAAAAAGCAATTGGCTATAACCCAGGGATAGCCAACGTGGTGCCCTCCTAATGTTGCTGGACTCCAACCCTTCATCAGTCTTGGTCAGCATGGCCAATGGTCAGGGATGATGGCAGTCCCTCTCCTGCTCCAACCATGCTAAGAACCTGTCACAGCACATCAAAGCATCCCACAAATTAAAAACACCCAAATGGTTGGATTTTTAAAAAGAAAAATCACCCACCATCTCCACTCACTCCAGCCCCACACCAGCACAAATCAACAAAGCGGATCCAAAAGGCACCCCATTCTCTGTCCCCCATCACCCTCCACTTCTCAGCCAAGCAGATTTGCCCCCTCTCCCCCTATCGCCAGCCCCCTGCCGACCCCAGTAATGGAGTGAGGATGGTGGCTCATTGCTCACAAACAAGATTTCCTTGAGATCCTTTGAGGCTCTCCCTGCACCCCCTTCCTTGCCCCTTCCTTCCCTTTCCCTGGGGATGGCAAAAGGCACTACAAAGAGTCTGCAGAGCAGCATATCCCAGCCTGCGGCTAGGCTGGTTGGCTCACTGATAGTCTTCCAATCTCCTGCATAACTCTTCCTTCTCTGTGTCCCCCTCCCTCTCCCCACTCCTGATCAAGAGGATGCCGCAATCAGTTAAAGTCCAGCTTAACAACAGTGTAAGATACACCAGTTAAGTCAAGCCAATGCCTCTGGGGTCTTCAATCAGACCTGGGGGGGGAATTGAGAGAGAGAGAGAGAGGTCTCAGGGAGATGAAATAACCTCGATAAAGTTCACCAAATGCGGTGACAGCCGGCGAGGTTCCAAATCAAGGACTGAATGAACTCTGGATTGGCATGCAAATGGGGGGGGAAAGGCAATAAATTTAGAAGCAGCTCTACACCACCAGCCGGGCATACACATTATACCTTTAAAGCACATTCAAAGCACATTTATTTCCCCTCAAAGAATCCTGGGAACTGTAGATTACCCTTCACAGAGCTAAGGTCCCAGCACCCTTAACGAACGACAGTTCCTGGGATACTTTGAGAAGGGGATGTGCTTTAAATGTGTTTTAAAGGTATAGTGCGTACCCATATTTGCTGTTTGGTTAGGAACATAGGATACTGCCAGATCCTGAGTTGGACCAGTTTTGTCTACACTGACTGACAGCAGCTCTTCAGAGATCTTTCCTACTAGGAGATGCCAGCGATTGAACTTGGAGCCTTCTGCATGCAACGCAGGTGCTCTGTCACTGAGCTGTGGCGCTTTCCCTTGAAAACAAAGTAAGATTCCAGTCCTCACCGTTCTGAATATAAGGCCGATTCGAACAGAAACATAGGAGGTTTTCTTACATCACATCAGGCCATAGGACTATCTCATTTGGTATTGTCCACATTGACTGGTAGTGGCTCTCCAGGGTTTATTTTACTTTATTTATGTACTTATTATTTGATTTATATCCTGCCCTTCCTCCCAGCAATCTCACCTGGATCTTTTCATGCAGAGAAAGTGCTCTACCACTGAGCTACAGACCTGCCTTTTATAGAGTTGGGCCCTTAGTCCAAAGCCAATAGGAACCCCAAGTTTTCTATCGTGTGTGTAAGAGCTGAAAATATGAATTCTCCCCAAAACAAGCCGCAGTGGTGTACTGAATTTAAATGCATTTTTTTCCTTCAGGGCTTGAATTAGAAATGGTCCTTCCAGGGTCAAAGAAAACGGTCTGAGGTCCGTTGCATATGACATGACCCACTTACAGGTGGATCAGGTTTAGGACAAGGGGTCTTAGCACAACAGATCATGCAGAGAACAGCCCTTCTCTACTTAGAAGGCAGGTCCACATAGGAAACTCGACCCAGTTTAACTGTTTCCACTTCTCTTGCCTGTTCCCAGTTGAACCCTGGATATCAGACAAATTTGCTTAAAGCAATGTGCGCATTTTCTGCTAGCACTGAAACGAATGTGCTCTCAAAGCCCAGAACTCTGTAAATTTAAACGTGAAATCCCAATTGGTTATTCTTTAAGTAGTCACCAAAATATTGGCATGCAACACCCAGCGTTACTGGATATTACTGACAACACACACTATTTCCACCCCACCCCCAAATATCCTCTAATTAAGGCTGCAGTCCTAGCCTTACCAGAGTAAGCCCTATCGAATTCAACAGGCTGACTGGTTAGGATTGTGCTGCAAGTTGCAAAGGGATGATTCTAGGAGGTTAACAATCAGCACCGTGGACAGCTCCTGTTACATTATAACTTCTAAGTGTGAAGGGATCATTCAGAGGAGGGGAAGATTTGGGGAGCCATTCTCCCCCCCAAATGTCACAATCTGTGTGTCGGAGCCTTTGAATGCAGGCAGTTTACTCCATGGAGACAGCCACAAGACTATGTCACTGACGGTGACTTGCTTGGAGCGGTTGATCCACATGACCGGCCTATAGGGGTTGGGAACCTCCAGACCTCCAGATGTTGCTGGAGTCCAACTCCCACACATTTTGCCCTCCTAAAATGGGGGACTGCTGAATGTGTTTATTTATTTCTAAAAACCCTGATATACTACTTTTCATCTGTATGTGGCTATACCGCAAAGTGGTTCGCCGTATATGTAAAGCCATTAAAATTGATAACCAATGCCAGGTACTCCCAGCAATAGCTAAAACACCCGAAGGGTCAGAGAGTTTCAGCAATGAGAGCAGCGAGTAATCCTATAATTCCAGGAAGAAAAGATGATGCAGGCCTCACCATCACATCACCAAAAAAAAAAAAAAAAGAGGAACCTGCCTTGTACTTTCGGTCCATCTCGCTCAATACTGTCTACACTGACTGGCAGCCGCTTTCCAGGGTCTCAGACAGGGGCCTCTCCCAGCCTTATCTGGAGATGCTGCCAGGGACTGCAAGCAAGGCAGAGGCTCTCCCCATGGTCATAGACCATCACTGCCACAGCACACATCATGCAATGACTGCAAGGGTGTTCCTGTCTACTGTTTCAGAAGCAAGAGTTTGGGGCTCCGTCTGCACTGCAGAGTTTGCAAGCAGATAAGAGAGGGCTGATCCTGAGATGAAGTCTAGGAAGAGGGGTGGGATTAGAACTACTTAGCGGAGGAGAAGGAAGGCAAAGGAAAGGGCTGATTATTCTGCAGATATGACTATTTAAAGATAATGATTGCATAAATTTAATTAATGCTTTTTCATGCTGCAAATGGCCATTTTGTAATTAATGTATCTAGCCTCGCTAAGCACGGGAGATCACATCTTCTGTCTCCCCCACCCATCCTCCTCCTCGTCTCCCCTCCAGCCCAAACCCCTCCCTCCCTTCTCCTCCTGTCCTCCATCTTCCCATTTAATGAAAGACAGAAAACAGATGACAGAAACAATTTATCAGCGGGTTCGGGTGTCAAATGCCTAATTGGGTGCACCAGGTTAGCGGAAAGTGAAAAGAGGACGGGCGAGATGTGGGGAGGGCTAGTTCCCCCTCGATCGCTGCAGCACCGGGCTGGGTGCACTTGTCAGCAGAGTGGGGAGGGGGAACAGAGGGGATGGAGTGTTCCTCATTAATTGATGGAGATTAGGATATAGATTGGCTGTGGCAGGGACTGGGCAATGACAAGGAAGGGACAGGCAAAGCTGATTAACATCCGCACAAACAAGCTGCCAGATCTCACAATGCGTTAAGTCCCGCCAGTGGTGACAACATTGACGGTTCCGTACTCATGGCTGGGGGGGGGGGAGTTGTGGAGCACAGCGGAGCGCAAGCCACTGAGGCTGCCTCCCATATTGGCTAGGAGCAGCCTTTCTCCAAGGTGGTGCCCTCCAGATGTTGTTGGACTCCATCATCATCATCATCAGGGCTTCACCCTAAGGTCCCAGGACAGTTCATAACAATTTAAAATACAACATTAAAAACAGTTTAGTAAAAATCACAATCACAAGAACAGAACTTAAGAAGAGCCCTGCTAGATCAGGCCAGTGGTGCATCTGGTCCAGCGTCCTGTTCTCACAGTGGCCAACCTGATACCCCAAAGGGAAGCCCATAAGCAGGACCTGAGCGCAAGAGCATTCTCCCCTCTTGCAGTTTCCAGCAACTGCTATTCGGAAGCAGAGCAGAGCCATTGTGGCTGCTAGCCACTGATAGCCTTCTCCTCTTCCATGAATTTGTCTACTCCTCTTTTAAAACCATCCAGTAGTTTGATTAGTTTCCAGCCCTTCACTCTAAGGTCCCAGGGCAGGTCACAACAATTTAAAATACAATATTAAAAAACAGTTTCATAAAAATTGCAATCACAAGGATAGGGGAGGCCCTAAAAGTATAAATCTCACATGTTAAAGGCCAGGGTAAAGATGTGTGTCTTCAGCATAAGATGGAAACTGCATCATGAAGGTGCCAGGTGCACCTCTGTGGGGAGGGAATTCCACAACTTAGGAGCTGCCCTCTCCTGGGCCACCCCCCTGAGCTTCTGATGGAACTACCCAGAGGGTCCCCTCTGCTGATCTCACCGCCAAGATCTGCAGGGAAGGAGGTAGTCTCTCAGATATATGGGGCCTAAGGCATTTAGAGCTTTAAACACGAATGTGAGCATCTTTAATTAGGCCCAGAAATGAACTGGCAACCAATCACAGTCCCTGACTGTTGGCCATGGTGGCTGGAGCAGATGGGAGCTAGAGTCGAACAACATCTACTGGGTACACGGTAGGGGAAGGTTGTGCTGGGTTGCTGAGGTGGTGGAGACACAGGTTCAGGTTCACTGGTGCTAACGGGAGGTCTTCTCCCAGCGTTAGCTCCAAGGTTTGGAGGGCCCTTGAGCAAGACACCCAGAGAATTGACCTCTTCCCCTCCATTACTACCAGCAGCCACCACTCCTCTTCCTCATCAATGCTGCCGTCTGCCTGCTTGGCCAGGCAGAGAGCCAATCATTACTTTATGGAATAACCCTTGTACAATCTCAGACGTGGTTTCACTCCTTTTTCTTTACTGAACTTGTCATCTTTTGCACTTTAATCTTGTTTTATGGTAGTAGACCGCTTCAGTAACTTTTGGTTGAGAGGCGGTTGGCAAATCCATGAAATGAAATGAGCAAAGGCAACAGGGCCTCTCCTCCTCTCCACCCAGTCATCTGGTCCAGAGAGAGGAGGAAGGGGGTGAGGGGGAGGAGCAGGTGTAAGGGGTGGGCCTCTTGTCAGTGGGCCCTTGCCGGATTGTGGGCCCTCGGCAGATGCCTGAACGTACCAACCCTTCACACCAGCCCCCACTGCAGAGAGCAGCCTCAAAAGGGGGATGGTCAGGTTGGTGAGGGGAGGGCTAAGCATCCTCCTCCACTTATGGTCCCAATTCTGCTCAGGTTCTACCACCACGGTGCTTCTCATTAATGTTTTTTAATATAAAAAGGAGAGCGTATGTTGAATGTAATAAATAATAAAAATACATTGGGTTGTAGCCAGTATTACCCCAAGTCAGAGTAGACCCATTGAAATTAATGGAAATAAGTCAGTAATGTCCATTAACTTCAGTGGGTCTTCTCTGAGTAGGAGGAGCAATGGAGACAAGCCATGAAGTTGGGCTCTCAGAGGCAAGTGGTGGATGGCTACTGGCTAAGATTGCTTTAAAACTGCATCAAATGTCGAGGGGAAAAAATCGCACCGACAGTCTTTGGGGTGTATTTTCTACCTCAATGAGATTTCCACTGTATGATGGGCTGATACCTTGACCCCAGATAACATTTGGGTCCGTGGTGCCAGAAGATGTGTGGTTGGCCATACCCAAACAGCCGGACCCAGAAAACACTTATTCACAGGAGTTAGAATGTTTCTGTGCATATAATTCCTGTGCTCTTTGGGACATTCTGAGAGGTCAGGTGCCAGTGTTTAGGTGGGGATGTTGGCCCCCACCAATGCTCCCCCACTTGCTGAAATGGGACAAGCCTTGGACCTACTAAAATCCAAAAATATCCTCTCCACCAGCCCGGCCTCCTTGTGCATCCTGGCTTTCTGGCTGATAAAGAGCGAGCCACGGGTTTATAGTGGATCCCGCGTGCCGCAGAGTTATCACCAAAATAACGATGGATTGCACACAACATATTGGCGACGAATGGAAGAGGCTGTCACGGTTTGTTTCGCCGTCACATTGGCCGCCAACGCACCCTAAATGGGCAATTGATATTTATTAGGGAACATACAATAACTGTCTCGTTAAATCAAGCGCTAAGCGCGGGCTGGGAGCCTTAATTTAAAGTGTCACCGGTTGGACAAATTATGGAAAAGGGGTAGGCCGCAAGAGGAGGTGTGTGGAATGCAACAGCTCAAGCGTTCCAGTGAGCTTCCCAAAGACCGGCTGCCATCAAGATGGGCCTTTCAGCTTCGGCACATAAATGGCGGGCCGCGTTTTAAAGGCAGCCTCGAAAGCAAAGGTTAATGCTTGAGATTGCATTGCAATTGAAAACGCAGCAACCGGTAAATTCAGTTTGTGTTAAGTGGAAATGCTTGATCTGCTATACTATCACTGAAGGGGGGGTGAATGGAGGAAAAGAGGGGGTTACAGTGGCATAGGCAGGCAAGAAGCATTCATGGGCATTTTTGGGGGGGGGTGTTGAGGCACATGCAGTTCTCCCAGACTCTCGCTCTCTCAGACAGAATTAAATTTGAAAGTTTAATGAGTTGTGAAGGAGACACCTGGATGAGGACGATCCCAAACCTTGCCAAGGATCATATACCATACTTAGTTTGTGTGTGTGTGTGTGTGTGTGTGAGAGAGAGAGAGAGAGAGAGAGAGAATGGGGAGAGGGAGGGGAAGAGGGGGAAAACCCATCAGGGTATAGAGCAAGTGAAAAATGTCAGGGTAAATTGCTCTTGACAGTGTTAATGTCTGCACCTCATAGCAATAATTACATGTAGATAAATAGTGAAATAGCTCTCAGCTGGAGCCTTCAGGCTGAGTGCAGATGCTTCTAACTGCCAGCTGGGGACCTTTTACATGTTTTTATTTTTTGTGTGTGGTCTGCCTCCCCTGCCTGCACTTTCTGTTGCTTTCGGCTGAAGACTGGAGAGAGTAACACTGCATTAAAATGACTCTTAAAGCACCACCATTCACACCTTCAAACCTGGCATCGCAATCCTATTATTATTATTATTATTAATTATTATTATTATTATTATTACTATTTCTAGAACCCCCTGCTGATTCCTGGATGAAACTGCAAATGGCTTTTGCTCCCTTTCCTGTCAGCTGGTTCCAGAGGTGAGGATCATTTCGGGCAAGGCTGGGGAACCTCCAGCCCGGGGCCCAAATATGGCCCTCTAAGGCTCTCTGTCTGCTCCTCAGGATTCTCCCCAGGCCCAGCTTTTACCCTCGTCAAGAGCAAACATGTCCTGGCTGGAATGTGTCCTCCAACTCTGATTGCGCTTCCTTGTTGGGAAGATAGAGGCGGTTGTGAGACTACCTATAGAAACTGGCCTGATGTACACAGACAAATGTTACTCTTGGTGCTCCTCCCTCTTTTGCCTCTGGCCCCGCCCACACTGTCACGTGGCCCTGGGAAGGTCGCTCCAAAGGGAATATGGGTTTCCCTGGAGATGTTGGGGATTGGCCTTCTGCATACAGTGCATGTTCTCTGCCGCTGGGCCTTATAGATTATTCTGCTTCTGAGAAGTTGCCTTAGATGAAAACAGACCACCGGCCCATCTAATCCCTAAGACTGTCTGCCCCACCAACCTCAGCCTGCTCTCAGCCAGCCCACATTGGCCTGCCTTCTTACTTGCAACCCTGGCAGCCAGATTCCTCCTCCTCATTTTCAAGTGTTGTCTCTGTAGGACTCAACAGGAGTGAGGATGGGAAGAAAATAAGAAGCAGCTGTCGCTGCCTTTCATTGGCTCTGGTTCCACCAATCATTTGCTCTGGCTCCACCTACTGTTGGGATCCCTGCCTTCCGCCCCACCAGTCCCAATGGGCACCAGCCTCCACTGGAGGGTAGAAGTTGTGGGTTGTCTCCAATTCAATTCTACTCAGAGTAGACTCACTGCAATCAACTGATCTGAGTTAGTCATGTCCATTAATTTCAACAGGCCTACTCAGAGTTAGGCTAACATTCAATACAATCACTTTAAAAAAAAACTTAATAGCTAGAGGTGCAGGGAGTTGGAAAAAACTGTACAATGCACTCTCTTTTGGCTTCTGGTATTTGCAACAAACTGTTCCTCTCTGTGAAGCGCCATAAAAGAGAGAGAGAGAGAGAGAGAGAGAGAGAGAGAAACACAAGCAGAAAACACAGCTCCATTCTTTGGAAAACAAAAAATATGTTCATTGGAGCTTCCCAGTTGTCAAACACCTTTTTTGTTTAGCTCAACAACTAATCCACTTATCGGCGGATAAAGCTCTCGGCACATCACCGGGATGATAAGAAGCATACTTGCACGCACGCACATACAAAAATTAGCAAAAAAATTGCCGATGGCTGCTTTACATTTAAAACAGGCACTGAGAGAGAGAGATAGAAAGAGAGGGGGAGATAGGCAAACAAGACTTGAAATAAAATGACAAAACCCAACTCCTGACAAACTTGGTTTCCTCGGGAGAGATTCTGGCAGATGTTAGTGCATTATTTTATTTTTTTGCAAATTCCTTTTTCCTAGCACAGAGTAAACAAGCTGCAGAGCGATGGAAGATGCTCTCACAGAGGAAAAAAGACAATATCTGAATGAACGGTGGTTGCAGACGACATCCCCCTCCCCTTTAAAACTAGATGCAGAAGGTTCTGTGGGAAGCTAGAGTATAAATAGCTTCCAATCCCTCCTCTCTCCCCCCCCCACTGGCACAATCCATGTCCAACTGTAGGAGAGGTCAGAAGAGCAACATCCCCATCTTCCAACCTGAAGGAGGTGGAGTGTGTCATCATAAATAACATTCATTGCCTAGAAGCTGCCTCAGATGTACTCAAATGGGCAGGAATGAGGAACCTCTGGCCCCCCAGATGTCACTGGACTCCAACTCCCATAATTCCTAATTCACTGGCCATGTTGGCTGCTGGGATGCTGGGAGCTAGAGCCCAACAATGTCTGGAGAACCACAGGACCCCCATCCCTGACTTAGGACCATCACTTGCCTTTACTGCCCCAAGCCACCTCCATCACAACTCTCCCTGCTTTTAATGCAGGGAGGGCTAACCTGTGGCCCTCCAGATCTTAGTGGTCTCCAATGCCCATCATCCCTGGTCATTGGCCGTGCTGTGTGGGGCTAATGGGAACGGGAGTCCACCAACATCTGGAGGGCCACAGGTTCCCCTGTCCCTAACAGTATCTGTGGGAGATTCTGTGCCTGGGGGCTTTGAGAGCTGCTGTTGTCTGGAGCAGGCATTACTGGGCTGTTTTGAACAGGTCAATGGGGATGATCCATGGTGTAACACAGAGCACCTGCTTTGCCTACAGAAGGCCCCAGGAGCAGACATCAATAAGTCAAAGACTGACAGGTCAAAAGGCTAGGAAAATCCTCCGCCTGAGGTCTGGGAGAGCGCTGCCAGTCAGACTAGACAATACTGTATGAAACGGGCCACGCGCTGGAGATAGGTCCAGTCCAATAGTGTAGTTGCAAATTCAGAAGTACAGAGTCCCTTCATGATAGTCATGGCATGTCCCCGTCACAGCCACACCCCTTTTCCTCTTGCCTTTGTCTCCCTTACGCCCACTGTTGTCTTGCGAGTCTGAACTGCATGTTTGGATGCATTTGGGCACCATTTTGAATCAAGATGGCAGACTGAAACTTTCAAAACTGCCCCGATTTTAACCACTGATTTCAAAACTGCCCTGATTTTAACCACTGATTTCAAAACTGCCCTGATTTTAACCACTGATTTCAAAACTGCCCTGATTTTAACCACTGATTTCAAAACTGCCCTAATTTTAACCACTGATTTCAAAACTGCCCTGATTTTAACCACTGATTTCAAAACTGCCCTGATTTTTTTGGTTGGTTTCTTAGAATACCCAAGCGATGCCAGGTACGATGAGGCTGCTAGTATTTTCATAGTTGCATAAACTGCCTCACTTTATTATTGCTTTTTAACTGTATAGTTACATTCTTGTAACCCACCCTGATTCTTTCTGGCGAAAGGCAAGAACGAAATCTTATGAAAAAAATTAAATAGGTACTTTCAACATTTTGCCGCAGAAATATAGTACAACATGGGTCGATTTTTATACATAATACACATATAATATCCATATTTATTTGTATATAATTGGCCTTTTTCTCTTTTTTAAACTGACAATGCATGAGTGTTTCCTCAGTTTGGAAACAGGTGTCAATCTCATTTTTATCTTCTCTGCCACCCTGCGAGGTAGGCCCTTTGATGTAATCATTTCCTTAATTGAGAGGTTCCCAGGCCACACCCTTCGGTAAAACTCTCGGGCTGAGGTTGGCCCGACAGAGTAAACCAACAAGCGTATAAAAAATCGCATCCAAAACATGAAAAAAGCAGGCAAAGGAATATCAAATCATTTGCAATGGAGTTCAGCAAAAGAGTGGAAAGCCAGGCTGAAATGCCTGGGCAAACGAGCATGCCTGGTGCCAGAATGACATCACAGCTGACGCCAGGCAAGCTTTGGTGGGGTGGCCTTGCCATCGCCATTAGGCTGGCAGAGAGCAATTTGCCCAGCTGGGGACTTCCAGAGGGCAACAAGGATGTGAATCCAGGTCCTCTTTGCAAGACCAATACGTCAGCCTGCAACCCTACCAGACTGAGCACAATTATATGCCCCTCTCCTTGCTTTACCCTGCAAAGGATGTTACAGGGAGCTGGGAATTAATCAAGAGGCACACCTGTCAGGCTGGCATCTGGAACTAAACAGAAACACTTGCCAGTAAATGACCTTCCACCTCCCGCCCTCCCCACCCCATTTCCCAGACAAGGTGGTGTCTCTCTCTGGCTCTTTGACAAAGGGGTCTTGCCGTGGCCAGACCTAGGGTCAGAGGGTGAACAGCGCAGCAAGGAAGGTAAAGCAGAGGGCAAGAGGGAACGAGTTTGCCTTAGATCGATGCACAGGGCCCTCCAGATGCTAACAGCCCCAGGAGGCTGGAGAGGTGGCGTGCACGGGATTGCATGCAGCTACGTCCTGCTCAGAGCAGACCCACTGAAACTGATGGAGCTAAAGTTAGCCAAGTCCATTAACTTGAGATCAGTGCCTGTTTCCAACCTCGCTTGGAGGTAAAGCACAGTGCAAATATGGACATGGGTCTACCCTGAGCAGTGGAGATAAAACAAGTGTCTAGCTGGTCAGGCAAAAAAGAAAGATTGTGTTCTCTTTTGTTGTTTGTCCCAGACTAAACAGCACAAAAGGTTTTTTAAAATAGAGCCCGGTGTTAAAAGTCCATGGTCATTGATCCCAACAGCCATTGATCCCACTGTGGGTTTACAACAACTGCTTGGCAAGGTCCACACCTCACAGGTGGGTCCTTTTCTGCACTCAAAGGTAAGATGGGTACACAGCGGTCAACCACTTTTAAGAATCCCCCGCTGATTTATCCACCTGTATTTTAACCAGCTTAACCCAACCATTTCAATAAATTTTCCATATCTTAATATGTGTATCTTTTTTGGGAGGGGGGGGCAGTGAAGATGTGTGAGAAATCAGAGTTGAACAGCATGCATTTCTTTTCATTTTAGTTTCACTTATGAAGGCATTAACTAGGATCTCATTCTCAATCCAGCAGCAAAAAGGGGTGTGTGGCGTGGCTGTGACTACCATGAAGGGACCCTGCACTTCTGAATTGGCCACTATGGAAACAGAGTGCTGGGCTAGATGGGCCTTTGGCCTGATGCAGGAGCCAGGCTCTTTTCATGCTCTTGGATTGGACTTTGAGTGACTAATAAGGAGGTGATGCTCCAGAAGATCTGCAGGCTGGTTCAGGCCTTGAAAAAGGCCCGAGCCCGGGGAGGCCCCTGAATCTACCACCCTGCAAGCAATGTGACAAAGAGGCCCCAATGCAGCGGCATGCGATGCAGGGAGGTGGATTTGAGGCAACGCAAGTGCCTGTCCCGAGCAGGCTTGCTTTGCCTTTCGAGCCAGTAGCCCTCCTGTGGCTCTTCAGCTTGGACCTAGGTGGTTGCGCACAGCTGCGCATGGAAATCGCTGATTAAAAGGTTCCCTGACCTTTCCTGAGCAGTGGTTAAGAAGGATCCCATGCGCCAATCCCAGGAACAGGGAGGGGGAAGTGTCTGTGCTACAATTATGCTTTCAACTCCCACCTCCCTCTATGAATAGCTCCCCTTTCCAAAGAGTCTGATCCAGGAAAACACAAACAAACCCACAAACCCCTTTTACCTCCTACTCAAACAAATCTCTCCCCACCTCTTTTATCATCCCCTTTCCCTGCAGCATTGTGTCATAGTCTTCATTTTTATCCCCCTTTCTAAAATGCGAAAATACCATTTGCACCTTCTCTCTCTCTCTGGCTGAGGCTGGCCATATCATCTGCAGGGGGCTTAGAAGCTCGTCTCCTTGGATTTAGACTGAAATTTTGATTTTCTGCAGCTCTCAGATAATGTGGAAATCCCGTTCCCCAATATTTCCTGTTTATCAGTGAAGTGCAGTGTGGTTCAGGAAGGGAAAGGGAGAGTGATGAGTAGGGGATATAGTCTCTCTCTCCCCCCCCCTTCCCATCTCAGTCTGCACCACCTTTTTTTCCAGTGTGTCGCTTCCCAGCCCCCCCCCTTAATGGAATTCAACTTTGGGACCACTGATATAACAGCAGGCTAATTATTTCAACCCGAGGTTTAACTATTTTAAAGGAAATGGGTGGGCTTCTCTGATGCACCATATCTACTTTCCAGTTATCTCTAATTTACGAACACGCAAATCTTGCAGAGGAGAGGACATGGATTGTGACAATCGCCTGCACAGGGGATCCTGGAAGCCACCGTGCACTGGGCATCAAGTGGAGTAGTTCTGAAAGGGTCAAAAAAGTAAAACATAAAAGGCTGCTGTGTATCAAGTCAAACCATTTGGTCTGTCTAGCTCCATTTGGTCTGGCAGCAGCTCTCAGCTGTTTCAGGCAGCGGACACTCCTAGCCCTGTCTGGAGATGCTGGGGATTGATCCCGAGACCTTCTGCATACAACGCAGGGGCTCTACCACTGAGCTACAGCCCAGGCTGTAAAGGCCTGCCAGTTACTCCAAGACAACACTGAGACAACTTGTATGTTGTGTCTCAGATGCAAGATTGCTATCCGTGGTCCTGAAACCCAGACCTTGGCCCTTCTCCCAGGTGCTGATCCTGCCTTGCTTCACTTCCCTGTCTGTCTGGATCCGGAGTCCTCTCAATGCAATGCTGATGCCCTATCCCAGAGAGGAGACTTTTCCATCTTTGGCTGTGTCATTTTGGTGACATGGTTGGCAACATGGGTGAATTCTTGTCACTGTCTTGAGATTTGTGCTGCGTCACACCCACCAGTATTCCAGCCACCACCCGGCCCGTCAGAACTCTCTATAGACACACAAACACTCCACCCCATTCTCCATCCTCCCAAGCCAGAGGCATTCCCACGGTTCCAGGCAAAAGCACTGGAGGAGGGGTATCACACAGGGCCAGGGGAAGACATGGCCTGAAGAGAGTTCCAAGGGCTACCTGGGAGGGCCTGGAGGGCCGTATTTGGCCCTTGGTTCCCTGCTGTGCTCTGCAGCAAAGGAAACATCAGTGAGAGCCAATTCTTGCCTACCCAAAATGTAACGCTCAGTCATACTAGGGAATGACTTGCAAAAAAAGATATATTTTTCTTGTAAGATAATGTAGAGGATCCTCCCCCCCCCTCCACCGCCATATCCTTTTCTAGTCTCTGGCTCCCTTTACTAAATGCCCCTTTCAACGCAGGTGTTTCCCTGTGGTTAGGGTCGAAGATAATAAACCCAACGCCCGTCCCGGCCACCTGCAAATTCAGCAAACTCTTTTCTTTCCTGCACATAATTAAACTGGCGCTGAGCTAACTGGCAGCATCCGACACAGTGCATTAGATAAGAGAAAGAGAAGGTGGCAGGGGGGAGGTGGTGGTGGGTGGGGTGGAGGGGAGAGAGATTTTTGAAAAAGAAAGGAAAATGGGAAGCAGGTGAGATGAGAGGCTGGCTTGCCGTCATGCTCATCTTTGCAAAAAATAAAATAAAAATAAAATAACGCTTGGTCCGTCCTCTGGGTTTAAAGCAACGCTGCTTCTTATTAAAAAAAGAAAGGATGGCAAGGGCGTGTGTGTGTGGGGGGGGAACCCAAGACACACAGCGCTGCCTTATCACAAGGAGACAGTTGTCAGGAATCACTTTGAGTGACTCGTGTTGTCTCGTGGTTTCTCCCCCACTCTCCCCCCGCTGTCAAGCAGGCCTCAGGACATGGATCAAAGGAGAGGCGCCGAAATGCTCTCTGAAATTTCTGATCCCTTCTCGGTAGAGAGAGAGTCACCCGAATGGCAGACAGCTCTTTTCGATATCAAACGGAGAGGAGGGGAAGAGTGAGAGGTACAAATGGGCAGAGAGGGCAAGGGAGAGCGAAGAGTGGGGCATCAGGCAGAGAGGGTTCTGGGTGCCACATCCGGCTCCAGAAGATGCGGGCAAAACATTGGCGTCTAGAGCACAGTCGGACTGGTTCCGTCAGAAGAACGCTGGAACAGCCCTGAAGCATGATCAGGCCAAAGGCCCATCACCATCCTGGGTTGTAGCCAACTAGGTTCTGCTCAGGACAGACCCAATGAAATTCAGGGACCTAAGTTAGCCGTGCCCATTAATTTCAGTGAGTTTACTCTGAGCAGGACTAACACAATGGTAAGATGCCCTCAGAAATGTCTCAGTTCCCCCCCATCTTCTGAAATCACTAATGTTCCCAGCCCATAAGAATATAAGAAGAGCTTGGCTGCTGGATTAGGCCAATGGGGGCCCTTCAAATCCAGCACTCTCTTCTCACAGTGGCCAGCCGGATGTCCCAATGGGAAGCCCATAAGCAGAATCTGAGCGCAACAGCACTGTCTCCACTTTGGATGGGGAAACTGGTATTATTCAGAAGCACGCTGCATCCAATGGTGGAGCTAGACCATAGCCCTTGTGGCTAGTAGCCGCTGATAGCCTTATCTTCCATGACCAGTTCCTGCTCCCCCAAATTTAGAGGTGGTGTGGTGGGCTTGTGGGGCTGACAGGCTGTAGTTCAGTGGTAGAGCACCTGCTTTGCACGCAGACGGTCCCAGGTCCAATCCTCAATGGCATCTTCCGATTGGGCTAGGATAGCCTCCCTGTCTGAAATCCTGGAGAGCCACTGTGGGCCAATGTGTCAGCAACAATGCGCTCGATGGACCAATGCTCTGACTCCATTGAAGGCAGCTTCCTATGTCTTCCCCCTCCTTTGCAACCCACTGTCTCTTGACTGTGCAATTGTTTCTTTCTGTCTCCAGGCTGGACTCCAGGGCCTTCTGCATTTCAAGCAGCTGTTAATCAGTCTAGGGCTAGTGCATGCCAGAAACAATTCCCTTGAAACCAGAGAGCTCGGGTGGGGTGGGCTTTTGGGGAGGAAGAAACCCTGTTTAGTTCCCTTTGTCCAATTCCCTAGTGTGCACCACAGATTTGTCTTCCTTTGGCTGCCTAACTGAGATTAGATCCCATGCTGCCCCCTCCATTTCTGCAAGCACCTCTCTCTCCACACACACCCTATCTCTCTTGCAGCTCCCAGAGCGGCCCACGATCCCTTTACAAGCCCTTATTGACTGCAACGAGATCCCCCTCATTTGCCAACCCTGATAAGCTTAAAGACCGGGGCTTATCATCAAAGCCCTTGCCGTTGACACCTTTGATCAATTTACTCATTTGCTGACCACAGACCCCGCTAGGGTTGCTGATCGCCTTCTGCCTGTGTGCCAAAGATTCGTGTATCTGTGCAGCTATATCAAGGGAAGCAGCTATTCAAAAGGGAGTCTGGCAGCACCCTATAACACCCTCCTTTCAGTCTACATGGTCAAACTCATGGCTTTCTTCTCCATTTGCTAAAATCGCAATGACATTCTCTGAATAACATTAAGAAAACTTCTGATGGATCAGACCAATGGCCCAGCCCATCTCACAAGCCTGTTTCGCCCCAGCAACCAATGTGATGGCTCTATGAAACCTGCAAGTAGGGCGTGAAGGTCACCGCCCTCCCCTGCTGTTTGTACCCCAACCAATTGGTTTTCAGTGCTAAACCAACTCTAGAGATGGAAGAATCAGTCAATTTTGCTTTCTCATTTTTCCAGGCTTAAGTTCCCAGTTGGCAATTTTTAAAAAAATAAAAGCATGCATGGAAAATTCATTTGCATTCTTGTGTGCATTTCTCCTAATATACACATTTTGGTATGCAATTCTGCTTCATATGCATATTTTTGCAAGCAGTGTCCTGTGACACAATCCATTTGCATATGACATTTTCATGAATGCATCCATTTCTTTTTGCTTGCACTTTCTTTTCAAATACAATATATATATATATTTATATATATATATACACACACACATATATATTGTACATAGTTTGGAGAAAATCGATGAGTCTTGTATCATGTTTTCACAAAAATCCAGAAGACAGAATAAATGTGAAGAAATGCCACTGAATAAGACTTCTTAGTTAACACACTTCTGGCTATTTCCAGTAATTATTTCCACTCTTCTGTTCATGGCTAGTCACAGCCATTCTCACTAGATAGATAACACAGAACTAGATAAGCCCGTGGTCTGACTCACTGTCAGACAACTTCCTGTTCTCTTAGAGCTAATGTAGAACTAGCCACTATCAGTTAAATCAGGAGTGGGGAACCCATGGCCTTCCAGATGTTGGTTGGATGGCTTTAAAAGAAGATTAGCCAAATCCGTGGAGGATAAGGCTATCAGTGGCTATTAGCCACGATGGCTACGTTCTCCCTCCATGGTTGGAGGCAGGATGCCACTGAATACCAGTTGCTGGAAACCGCAGGAGGGGTGAGTTGCTGTTGTGCTCAGGTCCTCCTTTGGGGCTTCGCAGAAGAGGCATCTGGCTGGCCACTGGGAGGACAGGAGGCTGGCCTAGAGGGGCCACTGGCCTGACCCAGCAGGGCTCTTCTTATGGACTGCATCTCCTTCCCTCCCTTTTGGTCCCGCTGTCAGGGGCTGATGGACGTTGGAGTCTAACAACACCCAGAGGTCCTCAGGGGCCACAATAAACAAACACATTTATTATATTTAAGTAAATACAAAGACGTCTCACCATCATGGGGAAGACTGTGGTGGCCGGGGGACCTGTGTG
The DNA here is from genome assembly GCF_030035675.1 of Rhineura floridana. Lineage (NCBI taxonomy): Eukaryota > Metazoa > Chordata > Lepidosauria > Squamata > Rhineuridae > Rhineura > Rhineura floridana. Next base: position 28,862,915 of record NC_084497.1, read on the forward strand.
TCTGCTTGACCAGTCCTCTGTCCAGGGGCTGACTGTCGATGGGCAACATCAAGGCAGCCATCCCTTCAGCCCCCCCAGATTGAGGCTCCTCTTCAAACTGGACTCAGGACTGGAGAGCACGTCAGACAGAGGATTCCCCCAAACAGAGCAGAGGGACGTGGGGAGCAAGTTGCTTTATACAGAGTCAGACAACTGCGTCCATCTAGCTCAGCACTGTCTACACTGACTGGCAGCAGCTAGCCAGGGTTTCGGGCAGGGGACATTCCCAGGCCTACCCAGAGATGCCGCTGGGGACAGAGCCCGGGCTCTTCCACATAGAAAGGCTGAAGACTAAGATGGCCTAACAGCCACACCCCCTTCCTAGTCCTGAGGTGGCGGACCTTGGGTCAAGGGGGAGGACAAACGGGGCCCGCTAGGCCTCTCTGCCTGGCCCAGGGCACTCTCTTCATGTCACAGACATGCACACACACACCCTCACTGGTCCTGCTTTACAACCTTGAGTGATTTCTGCCTGCCTAGAAAGCATCCTGGAACGTCTGGCAAAGCCTCTTGGGTGCCTGGATGTTGCAAGCAGCTTCCTGCACAAAGGTGGACATTTGCATGTGCTGCCACACCCGCTCTTGCCTCTGGCCCCCGGGAAGTTGCCCAGAAGGGAATGCGGCCCTCGGCTTGAAAAAGGCCCACCACCCCTGAGATGCAGGATGGTCCTCCGACAGCTCTGCAAAGAGAGGCCTGTCCTTGGGGAAGCAGGACCCACGGTCGCCCTACCCAGAATAAGGCGGCTTCCTCTCTTCCCTGTATCCCTTCTGCCTCTGCGGCCCCAATATTTCATACGGCAGGAGCGACACAGAAAGCTGCCTTATATAAAGTCAGGCACCTTGGTCCATCTAGCTCAGTATTGCCTACCCTGACGGGCAGCGGCCCTCTAGGCTATTATGCAGGGGAAATTCCCAGCGTTACCTGGAGACGGTAGCAGTGGCAGCTGTTAGCTCCATGTTAGTGGAATCCGCTCCGGGTTTTAATCCAAACTTTCAAGGAGCTGTCCAAGGTGCTTCAGCCATTTTGAACTGAGACGGCCGGACGAACCTTTCAAAGCTGCTTCAGCACCTTGGGCAGCTTCTTGAAAGTTCAGGCAAAACCCCGGAGTGGATTCCATTGGCCCTCTGACAACAGGGCCTCCAGCTGCCCCTGGATGGCAGGGATTGAGCCTGGGGCCTTCTCTATGCAAGACACATACTCTACCACTGAGCTATGACATGGAAGAGAAGACACAGGAACACAGAAATGGCTTTATTCTGAGTCAGACCCTTGGGCCATCTAGATCAGTATTGCCTATATGATGAGTGACAGAGGATCTCCAGGGTGTCCGGCAGGAGACATTCCCAGCCCTACCTGGAGATGCTGTTGGGGATTGAACCTGGGACCTTCTGCGTGCAAAGCAGGAGCTCTCTACCACAGAGCGACAGCCCTCTCGGTCATGAATCCCCTTTTTGTCTGAATCGCCCCCATCCTTGGCAATTTCTTCCAGGGATGCGGCCCCTGCGTCTTGTCCTGTTGAGTCCTCTGCCATTCTGCTCCTGGCTCTCTGCACCAGCAGTCTTTCAGTTGTTCCAGCCCATAAGAAAGAAAAAGCACATTTGCCTCTGAGTTCCAGAGGTCGCCCGGCACTGCCTCGCCACACTCCCCACTCCGGCATTAATTGCTAATCTCTTCTTTTCTCTCTCTCTGTCTGGCCTCCTTGAACTCATCTCCTGGGCTCCCTTATTAATCCGCATAAAGGAGGACAAAAATCCTGCATTTCAATTCTCCGTGGTCTGCAACTCTCAGTCAAGGCGGCACCTCGGTCACTCTTTGGCACCCCGGCACATAAAAAAAGGCAGAGACAAAACCTTGCAGAGATGGGGTTGGACTGAGCTCTCCGGACCCCAGCAAGACAAAGACAAATCCACCGTCCAAAATATGAACTCTAGAGGCTGACTAAATAGGAATTTAGGAAGCTGCCTTTTACAGAGTCAGACCATTGGTCCCTCTAGGCCAATATTGTCACTCTACACTGACTGGCAGCAGCTCTCCAAGGTTTCAGGCAGGGGATACTTCCAGCCCTAGCTGCCAGTGGTGTTTGAACCTGGGACCTTCTGAATGCCAGGCAGGTCCAGAGATTCCTATCTCCTTGTCTTTAAATAACTCATCTGTTAATCACGGCTCTGACTTCACTCGTTGACTAAACACTGAAAGATAGGAGCAACCAGGCTGTCTAATTTCGCAGAAATCGCTCAGAAGGGTACCTGCACATTTTGCTTCATAACTTTCTTTCTAGGATGGCTAGACACTTACTTTAAATAAAATAAAATACAAAAAAGCCCTGCAGCCACATGTCAGTGGCCCTGGCTAGATGGATCAAAGGCCTGACAGAGTATAAGGTGACTTCTTATGTTTCTAAAGTCTCTGATGTTTTCAATGAAATATGCTACGAGGTCTGAATAGAACCTCCATGTCCAGAGACAGTCTATTATACATACTAATCATAAGGTCGCTTCTTTGAGAGCAGATCCTTTTGTAGCCGAAAAGCCCCCACAACACCCCAGAATAAGAGGGAGGTCTCAGCAAGCTTCGGGAGGGGGAGATGTCAAGGTTTTAAAAAGTACAAAAAGATCTTTGGGGGGAACCCTAAAGTATATATGTGTTTGTGTGTGATTGCGTGTAATTCCTAAAACAGCCCAATGACTACCAAGCATGCTTAGTGTCCACAGAACTGTCTATTGGAGGAAGGGAAGGGAAATCAAAGTGGTGATGGAATGGAATATCCTAGAAAAGGGCATGGCTGGCTGGCTCCCATTTTGTTGCAGGTCCCGCTTGGGTACCTGATTATCAGATGCTAGGAAGAAAGGACAAGATGGCAGTGGTGGCTGTTGCCCATTGGGACTGGTGGGGCGGAAGGCAGGGAGGCCCCACAGTAGGCGGAACCCAAGCAAATGACTGGCGGAGCCAGAGCCAATGACGAGCACAGCCAACTCATTCTAGTTACCTCCCCACCCTCCTCCCTGCTGAGCTTTAAAAACATCTTAAAAAGCAATGCCCACACAGATGCAGACTGGGATAAGGTCTCCGCTTAAAAGGCTTGTTGAAAGAGGAAGGTCTTCAGAAGGCATCAAAAAGACAATAGAGATGGCGCCTGTGTAATATTTTATATTTTCACAAATATATATGCATTTATATGCACACGTTACCCTAGTGCATGCATTTTTGTATACATTACTTGGTTAGAAAACTGCACTGCAAAATTCAGAGATGGACAAATCTTAAAAGATGGCTGTGTCTTGGTTCGCATATTGTTTAGGAAAGTGCAAATTAAGTAGGTTTGCCTTTCATTGCAAAAGGAGTGAAATTTCTCCTAAAGATGTGAAGGTCTGGAAAAAGAAACCCAGAAAAATTGTGGAAAACCCATTCCCCCCCACAAAAAAAATTAAAAAAGAAAACCTCCCAGAAAAAATGGAAATTTCCCCCAAACTTTTTCCATTCCTCCCCCCCCCGGCCTTCACACCTCAGCGACCACAAAATCATTCAAATCAAAACAGCTACATCAGCAGGGTCTCTAAAAAAAGAGAAAAAAATAAAGTTGGATATCGATGTCTTTGCACTTAACAGATCATAATCATAAAGTCTAAAAGGCTTTCAGTTCTGAAACAAAAAAAGAGATTTTTTAATGCCAGTTCCAAAACACCTGCAGGAACCCCCCTTTTCTCTACACTCAAAATCCCAGGAGCCCAACCCTGGAAAATAAACTTCTCTCTGTTCACATAAGGAAAAAAAACCCGTCATGTTTTGCTCTATTTTTTTACCAGTGCCTGCTGGCCAGGCATCGAATTGACAGGAGCAGATGGCTTTGGGTGGGGGAGAGGGGGGTGTCCTGGAAAGAAATGCCAGCTTTGTGGGATTGTGTAGGTTAAAAGTTAACTGAGCGAGAGCTCAATGCGATATTGAGTATTTGGGCATGCCAGAAGGCTCCCAGAAAAGTGGCGTCTTTTTTGGGGGGGGGGGAGAAAAGGAAAATGAGAGCCTCCATTTGCTCTTTCCAAAGGCCTTGTAGAAATAGGAAATCCATTTTATACAAACATCAGACGTGTGTGTGTGTGTGTGTGTTCAGGCTCTGTGTAAGTCAGTAAAATATCAGGGTGTTTCCCTCCCCCTCCCATCCCCCTCCCTTAAAAATGCAAGGCATCACATTTCTGCCTCCTGTTACAAAGGCAATTCAGCAGGGGCTGGTGGTGGAAGGGGCTGGTGTCTTTCAGGGCACAGGTCTTCAACTGCTGAGTTGCTCGTCCCATGGCGGTAGGGTTTAGAATGGAGCATCCCAAATGGTAGCCTGTGGACCCCTGGTGGCCTGCCAGCTTCATTCAGGTGGTCCGCAACTCCACATCAAATATTCATATTGATTTTTCATTCTATTTTCATTGCTTTTTCATTTCTTATACTGCATTTTATCACATTTCAACACACACAATTTTTATTACATCGCAACTGGAATGCACACTGGAATGCAATAAAATGCAATCTAAAAAAGGAAAACAACAACAATGGAAATGCAATTAAAACCGTGCAGCATCTAGCACAGGGCATCATAGTTGCTACAACAGGCAGCAAAGTCGTGGAGTGGTCAGCCAAGACCACCAGCAGTTTCCAAGTGGTCTGTGGGAAAAAAAGGGGGTTTGGGAACCACGGGTTTAGAATTTACGATTTTGTATTGGACACTAGTTAACAATATTAAGAAAATTAATAGGCATCTGTTCGGCCACTGTGAAAACAGGATGCTGGATTAGATGGGTCTCCTTTGGCCTCTTCCAGTGTGGTTACTCTTACATACTCTCATGGCTTCCCACAATCCTTAGGCACCAAAAAACCAACCAATATCTTTATATATCTTAGCATATATCAGAAGCTCACTGGTTGACCTTGAGCCATTCGTTGTCTCTCTCAGCCTACTCTATTTCACAGGGTTGTTGTGAGGATGAAATAGGGGAAATGGGAGAAGCATGTACGCCCCCCTCCCCACTTGAGCTTTACGGAGGAAGGTTGGGCTATAAACACAATAACAAAATATCTACCTACCTACCCATCTGAAGTTTTGTATTTTCTAGAGAAAGCCTGACGCGTTGGTGAATGGCAATGCATCCCAGAATATGGAAGGACTGTAGCTCAGTGGCTGAGCGCCTGCCTTGCATGCAGAAGGTCCCAGGATCAATACCCGGCAGCATCTCCAGGTAGGGGTTGGAATATCCCCTGTCTGAAACCGTGGAGAGCAGTGGGTTGGACTTGATGGCCTTATAGGCCCTTCCAACTCTACTATTCTATGATTCTATGATTCTCTGCTGCCAGTCAGTGTAGGCCACACTGAGCTAGATGACCTAAGGGTCTGTCTTTGTTTAGGGACCCTACCTATGTTCCTCTGAGTAGGTAGTGTCACATCCCATGCCCGTGAGTCCTAATGCTGGTTTGACTTCCTCTGTTCCACATATGATGCATATGTTGGGGAAGGGTCACAGCTCAGTGGGAGAGCACTTGCGTTGCACGGAGCCGGTCTCAGGTTCAACCCCCAGCATCTCCAGATACGGTTGGGAAAAGCTCTGAAGAGTGCTGCCAGTCAGTGTGCAGAATGCTGACCTTAGATGGACCAGCTTTCCATGCTCGTATGTGCATTCACGGTGTCCCCAAACCGGCTGCATTCACAAGAAATACGAATCGCATCTCCGACAACGCTGGCCCGCAGTTGTTCAAGGGTGCTGCGCCACCAGCACATAGTGCAAGTGCCTGAGTGCAACTGTGTCAGGTCATTTCATGACATGGATGGCCCCCGTCTCCTCTCCCCCCACCCCTCTCTCTTTGTCCAAAGGTCTGTGAGTATAATAAGCATTTAAAATGAAGTCTTGCCAGGCCAGGGGAAGGGAGGAGGAGGGAGAGATTTGGGAAGGAGGGGAGAAGAAAAGGGGGGGGTTGAATAGCAAAGAATTAGGGAGGGGAAAAATGATCAGATGCAAATCACTAGTGGAAAGAAAATTATGTGCAATTACCCAAGAAAACCGGGCTGTGCTGCCCACCCCAGCCAACAAGATCTCATTAATAAGCAGAAAATAAGATTGAAATGGTCTGTAAAAGAGCTGGAAAAATGAATTTGAATGCCGCATTTGTCCACAATTGCCCCCTCGTTCACACATATCTTATTGCATTTTTATTCTTCTTCTTCTTAATCTTTCCATCCCTCAAAGCAGATTGGGAACATCCTGGCATTAGGGTTGCCGAGGGAGAGGCATTACGGATTCCCCTGGTTTCCCCTGAAAGAGAGAGAGACCCTGCTTGCTCTCAGATTTGCAAGGGCCAGGCTGGCGAGGATCAGCATTCACTGCTTCGGCTTATTGCCGTGTAGGAACAAGTCCTAAAAAAAAAAAATCCTGCCCTTCGGGTGCGTGGCAAGGCCAGTCTGCAAGCCTTGATTGTCTTTTCTTTCTCTTTCCTCCATAGAAAGGAAGGGAGAAACACAGGAAGCGACCTTACGTGGAGTCAGACCATTTCTCCACCCAGCTCAGTGTTGTTTACACTGACTGGCAGCAGCTCTTTGGGTTTCAGGCAAGGACTCTTTCCTAGCTCTACTTGGAGATGCTGCCAATGAACGAACCTTAGGCCACTCTCTGTCTCTTAACCTGGCCTACCTAACAGGGTTATTGGTGAGAATAAAATGGGGGAGGAAGGAGAACTACATACACCCCTTTGAACTCCTTGCAGCAAAAGGTATGATAGGAATGTAATAATAAATATTTAAATAAAACAACATAGCACAACCGACACCAAGGGAGAGACTAGATTTGACACTCATTTTTATAGTATATTTTGCCCGCAGTTCTATACGCGCTTACCTGGGTGTAAGTCCAACTGAAGTCTGTGGGGCTTACTTTTGAGCAGACAAGGAATTGATCGCACCAATCTTTTTAAAGCTAGGAGTATTTTTTTTATATAAAAAGGTCTTTACTTATTAAATCGATTGTACGTCACGTTTTTATAGCATTCTTGAAAAAGGATTGCGAACTCTAAATGCATCAGGCTAGATAAAACAATTCCAGTGTACGTCCCAAATCTCCTCTCACTCTTTTAAAACAACCCCCCAAACTACCACTATGATAACTGCTGTCGCATCATCTGGGAGTCTTCACAAAAGTGTAACTCTTTACACACCAGGGTCGGGGAACCTGTGGCCTTCCAGATGTTGCTAGACTACAACTTCCATCATCCCTGACCATTGGCTGTGCCACCTGGAGATGACTGGAGTCGCCATCCTAAGAACATCACACGAGCCCTCTAGCTGGATCAGGCCTAAGGGGGCCCTTCTAGTCCAGCCTCCTGTTCTCACAGTGGCCAACCAGATGCCCCCAAATGGAATCCAGACCCGGGCGCAACAGCACTTCCCCCTCCTGGGTCTTCCGGCAGCTGGTCTTCAGAAGAATCCATCTCCGACTGTGGAAGCAGAGCACAGCCATCATGGCTCATAGCCACTGATAGCCTTACCCTCCATGGATTTGTCTAAACCTCTTTGAAAGCCATCCAAGTTGGTGGCCATCACAGCCTCTAGCGGAAGTGAATTCCACAGTTTAAAGATGTGCCATGTCCAACAACATCTGGGAGGCCACAATGTATAGCGATAGGAAGATGGACGAAGAAAGACAATTGATAGCTTAGGTTCATATTGCACTCTCCTGAGGGGCAGAAGTCACCTGAAACTGGCCATTTGTGGCTTTCAAAGAGATGTTGATAAATCCAGCCCCAGAATGTGTTCACTTGTTTGCTTTTCAAGGTCCTCGTAGCCCTTCTTCACTACTAGTGATTCAAAGTGGCTAATGGATAATAAAATCTTTATACAACGAACCACAAAGAAAAGCTAAACATTCCATTTGGAGATCAGCAGCAGTACCAAAGGAAACTTAAAAGAGTTTAACTAATATCCCGAAGGGATAAGAGAGCCTTTACTTAGCATTTGCATTGCAACATAATCAGCACCAAGTAGACACCTTTGGGTGTCCCCCAAGATATGGCTAAAGATCCTCCCCGCCTTGAAGAGCTACATTTCCTAGGGATCTTTGGCTGGGTGCCATGACAACACCACAGATCTAAAGCTGAGGAACTGTAGAATTACTTAAACTAATTGACGAAGAACTAATTAAGAACTAGTACCTGAGTGTGCTTTTTTCCTCTACCTCCTCAGTCCCTGTTCCTTTTCTGTCATATCATTTAGGCTGTAAGCTTGAAGGAAGGGACTGTCATATTAATGATAATAGTAAGTAGCTCTGGAAGTCTTTTTTGAAGAGTGGGTTAAAAACACTTGAAATCAGGAGTAAAGAATCTGTGGCTTGCTCAGTGTTGTTGGTCTCCCAACTCCCATCAGCTCCAGCCAGCAGGACCAATGGTCAGAGCTGATGGGAGCTGTAGTCCAACAACATCTGGAGGGCCACAGGTTCCCTAACCCTGCAATAAATAATAAATAAATGACCATGGCACCCAACTAAGGACCCCTGGGAATTATAGCTTTTCTGAGGGGCCAAGGGATCTGCCAGTTTCCCTAGGCCAGAGAAAATGATAAAACACAGGGGAGCAACCTACCTGTGGAGACAGGCCATTGCTGACAGGGTTCATGTGATTCGCAGGAGCTGTGGGGTTCATGAAGCTGTCAGAGTAGGTGGAGAAACCGTGCCGGGCCCCGTAAGCAGAGCTTGAGTCTGCAGCAGCAGCTGCCAACCCTCCCTGATGCATGGTGGATGGTGGGAGAGGCTGGGGTCTGTGTACAGTGCTGCCCCCCTCTGTGGAAATGAAGCATCAGTTAGACGTGCTGGCCATTATCACCCAACTGTCAGCATGTTCCTCTGGAGAAGGGCTAACGTGATAGGAAAGTGGAAAAGCCAACTTGACCTGGACCCCAACCCTGTTCCAAACAACCTGTGGAAATGAATGAACCTAAGGTAGGGGTGGCATACGGACAGGGGAGAAATTGGATTCCATTCAAATTCCAAGCTGAATCTATCAAATTTCACTTTATGAAACAAGACAAGAACTGAAAAGCCCCCCTCTGGAATTCACACTTACTTGAATTTTGCAATGCGGTTCCCCAAACAAACAGTGCACATGTTAGGAGAGAGTGTGCATAAAATAAATACATGAGTGAAAATAACATACAGCAACACATTATCTAAGGTGAAATTTGCCCGCAAAAAATGAGTCAAAACTGCCTAGAAAAATGTGTTTTGTTAGGAGGAATTTGCACTAAAATTGCTGGAGAATTTTTTCATCAGGATTTTTTTTTTAAAGTTGCAAATTGCTGCCGAAATGTGGAGAACTGAATTTAAGACTGGAAAAATGAGAAGCCGAAAGATCTTTCCATGTCTAGGAATTTAGGGCAAATTTTTCCTAACACGTTTTTATGCAGTTTTCAGGACATTTCTGCAAGGGAAATGCCGATCCCTGAACCTGAACTAACATTTGCAGGAAGGGATTCTGAGGAACTGAGACAAATAGTGGTAACAAGAGAGGAAGTTCTAAGCTTAATGGACAATATAAAAACTGAGAAATCACCGGGCCCGGATGGCATCCACCCGAGAGTTCTCAAAGAACTCAAATGTGAAATTGCTGATCTGCTAACTAAAATATGTAACTTGTCCCTTGGGTCCTCCTCCGTGCCTGAGGACTGGAAAGTGGCAAATGTAACACCAATATTCAAAAAGGGATCCAGAGGGGATCCCGGAAATTACAGGCCAGTTAGCTTAACTTCTGTCCCTGGAAAACTGGTAGAAAGTATTATTAAAGCTAGATTAACTAAGCACATAGAAGAACAAGCCTTGCTGAAGCAGAGCCAGCATGGCTTCTGCAAGGGAAAGTCCTGTCTCAGTAACCTATTAGAATTCTTTGAGAGTGTCAACAAGCATATAGATAGAGGTGATCCAGTGGACATAGTGTACTTAGACTTTCAAAAAGCGTTTGACAAGGTACCTCACCAAAGGCTTCTGAGGAAGCTTAGCAGTCATGGAATAAGAGGAGAGGTCCTCTTGTGGATAAGAAATTGGTTAAGAAGCAGAAAGCAGAGAGTAGGAATAAATGGACAGTTCTCCCAATGGAGGGCTGTAGAAAGTGGAGTCCCTCAAGGATCGGTATTGGGACCTGTACTTTTCAACTTGTTCATTAATGACCTAGAATTAGGAGTGAGCAGTGATGTGGCCAAGTTTGCTGATGACACTAAATTGTTCAGGGTTGTTAAAACAAAGAGGGATTGCGAAGAGCTCCAAAAAGACCTCTCCAAACTGAGTGAATGGGCGGGAAAATGGCAAATGCAATTCAATATAAACAAGTGTAAAATTATGCATATTGGAGCAAAAAATCTGAATTTCACATATACGCTCATGGGGTCTGAACTGGCGGTGACCGACCAGGAGAGAGACCTCGGGGTTGTAGTGGACAGCACGATGAAAATGTCGACCCAGTGTGCGGCAGCTGTGAAAAAGGCAAATTCCATGCTAGCGATAATTAGGAAAGGTATTGAAAATAAAACAGCCGATATCATAATGCCATTGTATAAATCTATGGTGCGGCCGCATTTGGAATACTGTGTACAGTTCTGGTCGCCTCATCTCAAAAAGGATATTATAGAGTTGGAAAAGGTTCAGAAGAGGGCAACCAGAATGATCAAGGGGATGGAGCGACTCTCTTACGAGGAAAGGTTGCAGCATTTGGGGCTTTTTAGTTTAGAGAAAAGGCGGGTCAGAGGAGACATGATAGAAGTGTATAAAATTATGCATGACATTGAGAAAGTGGATAGAGAAAAGTTCTTCTCCCTCTCTCATAATACTAGAACTCGTGGACATTCAAAGAAGCTGAATGTTGGAAGATTCAGGACAGACAAAAGGAAGTACTTCTTTACTCAGCGCATAGTTAAACTATGGAATTTGCTCCCACAAGATGCAGTAATGGCCACCAGCTTGGACGGCTTTAAAAGAAGATTAGACAAATTCATGGAGGACAGGGCTATCAATGGCTACTAGCCATTATGGCTGTGCTCTGCCACCCTAGTCAGAGGCAGCATGCTTCTGAAAACCAGTTGCCGGAAGCCTCAGGAGGGAAGAGTGTTCTTGCACTCGGGTCCTGCTTGTGGGCTTCCCCCAGGCACCTGGTTGGCCACTATGAGAACAGTATGCTGGACTAGATGGGCCACTGGCCTGATCCAGCAGGCTATTCTTATGTTCTTATGTTTAGCCATTTCTCCTAACATAATGTACAGTTTGGCATGTTATTTTCACTAATATATCCATTTTTACGCACATTCTACCCTAATAAACAAATAAACAAACAATAATATTTTTTCCAAACATTGCTTAGCTAGAGAACCGCATCGTGAAATTTGGATGCATGTGAATTTCGAAGGATGGCTGCGTGTTGGTTCTCACCTTGTTTTGGAATGTGCGGATTTGATCGATTCAGCTTGAAATGTGAACTGAATCGCATTTCTCCCCCCTCTGCACCCTAAGCTAATCATATCCATTAATGTCAGTGCATACAACCCTGTAGAGAAATACTAGAGAACGGCATGCAATAAGTGAAAACGCAACCCAGGCTTCCACCCCATTGCCCAAGTGTTCAGTGCTCACCTTGAGAAAGAGTGGTAGTCGGGTAAGTCGAATCCGGCAGCTGGTAAGGAGGCAAAGTGGGCATGCCAGTTGGTGGGAAGCCCCCGGGCAACAGGTGATTAAAAGCTGCCAACTGATTGGCTCCGGCCTGCTTGCGCCACCGAGCTCTCCGGTTGCTGAACCACACCTAGGAGTGAGAAGAGAGGATGGATGTTATCGGAGGAGCCACACATGAAGGAGCGAACTCAGCCTCTTTCAGGAAGCAGACCACTTTCTTTCGACCATGTTGAGAGAGACGGCATTCTAGGAAGGAACAGCATCTTCAGCACCAGGGAGATGGAGAAGCAGCTTTGGAAATGAGTAGAGAGTGGGCCAGATCTCGCCCTCCACTTGAGGACAACATATGCTTATTCATTTAGATCAGGGGCTGCCAAACTGTTGCCTGTGGACCATCAGTGTGGTCCATGAGCTTCATTCAGGCGGTCCATGGCATGTCTGCATGAAACATTCATATTTGTTGTCAACTGTGTTTTTATTCCTACTTTTATTTCTTACGTTGCGTTATATCGTATCATAATCTGAGTTCCGAGAGATAAAAGAAGTGATAAACGTACAGTTCAGGATCACCTAGAACAGTGCATCGCAATGGCTCAACCAGGCAGAAAAAGGAGTAAGAGGTCCGCCAAGACCATCAGCAATTTCAGGCAGTGTGCGGCAAGAAAGGTTTGGGAACCAGTGATTTAGATGACTTATATACCCCCACCCCCTTTGCGCAAGCCACAGGGCAGTTTGCCACAAAGTCAAAACGTGAAAAAGAATCCATAATCCCCATCCAAGAGCACAGCCCTTACCACGACACATCATAACGAATAGCTAAAAAGCAATTGCTAATGGCAGAACAAGCAACTGATACAGCCCTCTCAGCTTCTTTGTCTGGCCCTTGAGACTCCCCAGGCATGCCTCTTCCCAGGCCACACCCCCTCACTGGCCTGGTTCCACACCTTCTTCAAGTGCTTTTGCCTGGCTTGACCCACGCTAATGACTCTTGCTCGCCTGATTGGAGGGTGTGTTGTGGGAATGGATGGCTTTTGTGTCCCTAGAATATAGCGTGCAGGACAAAGGACAGAGCCTGTTGTTCCACTCACATTCCTCCACTGACATGTGGCCCCTGAAAGGTTCCCCACAAGAGAATGCGGCCCTCAGGCTGAAAACAGCTCCCCAGACCCTGGCGCACAGCAACAGTACTAGATAAAAAGTCATAAGGGAGGCAGTAATCCTATGCACTTTTATTTTGTGGGAAAACAAATGTTTAACATTCTTGGAGATCAACCAGCTGTCACAGAACTGAAAGAGAAGTGAAGAGGGTCAGCGCATAGATCGGCAGTTTGCTTCTTCACCCAACACAAGGTGCTCACGTTAGCGTTGAAGGCCCTAAATGAGTTAAGCCCCAAATATCTGAGAGACTGCCTCCTTCCCTGCAGACCCTGCTGGGGTTAAGACCAGCAGAAGGGGCGTTCTTGGCTGTCCTACCACTGTCAGGGGTTTGGAGAGTGGCGATCCGGGAGAGGACATTGCCCCTAAGCTGTGGAATTCCCTCCCCACAGACGTGAGCCCCAGAAATGACCTGAGGCTCTGGGGCCATCACCACCTGGCATAAGTATCAGCCGCCTTCCACCTCTCCCTACCAGGAGGCCTACCATTGTGCAGGCACAGCACGAAACAAAAAAGGCCACTAGATAGCAGGACAGAGGAGTGATTTTTACAGCAGGGTAAGCTCCATCTGCTGCCTCTTTCTTGGGCTGCATTTAACATTATCATCATCAACATTTATTACCTGCCCTTCTCCCAGAGGTCCCAGGGTGGGTTACAACAGTTTGAAAATACAGTATTAAAAACAATTAAAAGCAATCCAAAATAACAAAACAGGGTGGGTTCTAAAAAATATACTTCTCGGGTGTTGAAGGCCAGGATAAAGAGGTGCATCTTCAGCATTCACCTAAAACTGTGCAATGAAGTTGCCAGACGCACCTTGGTGGGGAGGGAGTTCCACAATGTAGGAGCCACCACAGAAAAGGCCCTTTTTGGGGCCACCACCACCCCGAGCGTCCGAGGGTGGCGCAGCTACCAAAAGAGCCCTCTCTCATTGGGGCTCAGTATCCATTGCTGACGACTGCGCTAACCACACTTTCCTGACAATCCCATTGGATGATCAACCAACCCAACCCTGTCCAATCAGGGGCCATTTCTGCTCTTCCGCATTCCATTCGCTAGCCCACTTACCGCTATACCCACCACACCCCATCGTTCCACCCCATAAATCCTGATGTGCCACTATCTGAGCCAATCAAACCACATGCATGTCACTCAGTTGCAATCTAAGAATTTTATCTTTTTTTTAAAAAACACCCTCATTTTCAGTTTAATAAAAAAAACCCTTTCAGGGCTGATCCTGGGATGGGGCGGATATTGGTGGGGTCAGAATGGGCTGAGAAATACGTGGCTAAGCTTTTCGAGACCGTTGAGAATGCAGCTGCTGAGATCTCCAGGGCCTGAAGGGTTAGGAGGCATGATTAAATTTCACAGCAACAGGAGAGTGGGGGTAGACTTGAACAAAAAGCAGAAGGTTGAAAGCAGGAAGCGGGGAGCCATTGAGTCAGAGAGTCTGATGTATGTGTGTGTGCATGTGTCTAGGTTTAAGGTTTGGTCAATGCGATGAACCCAGCCATGTTAAAAACACATTTTCAGTCTCAGAAGACAAAGGGGAAGTGGGTAGCTCATATGAGTGGTATTCAACACTAGTCCTACTCAGAGTAGATCCATCACAGCTAATGGACATGGCTTACTTAAGTTCATTCATTTCAATAGGTCAACTCTGAGCAAGACTTAGTTGCCTACAACCCTATGGCTTTTGGTGGACTCACATTGATTCTTCCCCCCAGTTTCTAAATATTTGGAGTCTGCTGCAAACAGGAAACCAAATGGATACATTTCTCCACCCAGATTCAGTGAAGCCATCCTTAGAGGAAGGGCCATAGCTAAGTGGCAGAGCTTCCGCCTTGCACGCAGAAGGTCCCAGGTTTAATCCCAGGCATAGTTGAGTGGCGGAGCACATACGTTGCACCCATAAGGAAAACGGTGTAATGGAAAACTCTGCAGCGTCTCAGGCTAGGAGCCTCATCACATCTGCAATGGCTGGATGATGACTTTAATTTAAAATGCAGTTCTGGAGATTGCCTGTTCCATTACTTCCTTGGCCCAAGGGGGTAATCTTCACTACCCACTCTCATACGGATGTGCAGGCATGGATTGGGCCACTGTTAATTGCATGGCAGCACATCCAGGGAGTTGGATGAGGTTGTAAGGGACGGGCCAATCTGTCCAGTTTGGTTTCTCTCAGGATCTTTTCCCAGTCTGAAGTGCAGGTCTCCACAAATTTACATCAGTTGGTGATTTTTTTTTTAATATAAAATGGCCCTTATAAATTTTAGTGCAAATTCCTCCAAATATATACATTTTCATATGCAATATTGCTTAATAGATACATTTTTGCAAAGCCATCTCCCCTAATTTTATGCGTTTTTGTATGCTTTTTTTTTGCTAATTAGGCACATTTTAACTCAGATATGCATCTTTGCCCCCTTTATTGGCTGGGGGACCACGTTGCAAAATTTGGAGAAGTGACAATTTTGAAAGACGGCCGGGTTTTGCGCATTGCTTCGGAAAGCGAGGTTCATGTAGGTTCGCCTGTAAATGTGAACCGAGCTGAATTTCTCCCTTAGCCTTAGGTGCAGGGTGGGGGGAGTGATCTTCATCCACCCCCCAAAAAAACCCTTTAACTGGTTCAACTGACTCTACTTTTCCCAAAAGTGAGCTGCATGAAGAGAACTAATTAAGGTGTTTTGGGTAAAAGTTTGCTAGTAGGCAAAAGAGAGGACTCATTCATGCCACACATCGTTAATGTAGGGCAGGTATGGGGAACCTGTGGCCCTCCAGGAGTTGTTAGATTACAAATTCCATCAACTCTGACTATTGGGCATGCTGGCTAATGGGAGATACAGTCCAGCTACATCTAAAGGGCATCTGAAGAATCCCGAACCCAGTATTCTGCCTCCAACAGCAGTCAGCGGACAAGTCTCCAGGAAACTGACATGTAATATGCCAGGATACAAGAAGCCTTTTGCTTGCCTCCAGCTCTCTTCTCATGAGATTAAACTGCCACTAATCATGGAGGTTCCACTGGGCTTGCCATGGTTAGAATCCAGTTAGGAGGCCTGCCTTCCTATCCTTTATCTCATCCTTTTAAAAATCTTCCTCCTCCCTACTGAGACCTCCCTGCTAGTTGTACACATTTTCAGAGACACCCCACCAGTCGCTCCCCTCTCACAAAAAAGGGACATTTTCTGAGAGCAGGACAAATTGATTCAGCTTCTTATTTACAGCTCCTATGGTGCGTGCGTGTGTGTGTGTGTGTGTGTGTGTATTGGGGGGAGGCTGTAAAAAGACCCCCCCCCGAAGATTCAAAACACATTTCCTGCAATTCACGTTCCCTTTCCTAAGAACTCTTTGAAAGGTAGCTGAAGACTGTTTTTAAAAAATGCTTATAAATCATTTTATTGGCGGTTAAAATATACAGGATTGAGCGTCAAGAGGGTAATGCAAGACCCACTTCAAAGGGAGCCTGTTTTCACTGCATCACAGTTAAGGTTTTATCAGCCACTAAAAGATTCTCCTGCCGGGGGGGGGGGGGATCCGGTTACACTCACACACACAAACGTTAATCCGAGAGTGACAGCCTTGCGGTGGAGACATGAAGAGGGGAAGGGGGGGGAGGAGAGAAGAGGAAGCCTGATCATGCCTTATCCTTGTCTGGACGGAGAAGAGTAAGGTGGGTGCGCAAGTGTCTGTAGAAACTACCCTACTCTACTGAGGTAAAATGTGCATTTGTTGCTCCACCCACTTTTGCCTCTGCCCACGCCCACAACTGGCATGTGGCCCTCAGAAGGCTTGCCAGAAGGGATTGTGGCCCCCGGAGCAAAAAAGATTCCCCAGTATCTTATGACCCAACTGAAGACGGCATAGAACAAGGCTAAATGTTTCAGGCAAGTGAGCCCATCTGCATTTTTATAGAAAAAAGTGCATCCCAAATGCCTCTCACTCTCTCGAAATATATCCAGATTAGGGTCACTGGACCAATCTGAAAACGGGAAATCCTTGAGGGAATATGGCAAAACCCTAGAACCCTTCCCCCTTCCCAATGGGATGGGTATCTTCCCAAACAGGCACCAGCTGTTGGCCTAGCCAAGGTCAGACAGCAGCCAGGGCCCCCAGGGGATCGGAAGGGCCCCTCACCAGCCTGATCCAGCCATGCTGCCACACGCAACCCCATCCGGTGGACTCCTGGACAGATGTTTTAGCAGTGGGGGGTGGCAGGGTTGCTTCTGTATGGGAGCAAGATTCACCTGCCATTTGAGCTGGCCGCTCCCCATTTAAACTCGACCCAGATGCAATGCCTTGGCCTATAGATCTACGAAATTGGGTCCTGTTCCCAAATACGTGAGTTCCCCCCCACCCCCAAAATGATACCTGGAATGAAGATGCTATTTTAAACAGACTCTTGTCCCAACCAAGGTAGGCAGGAACATAGGAAGCCGTCATATACCGAGTCAGTCTGCTGGTCCATTTATCTCAGTACTGTCAACACGGACCGGCAGGGGCTCTCCAGGGGACATTCCCAGCCCTACCTGGAGGTGCTGCCATTGGGGACTAAACCTGGGACCTTCTGCCTGCCAAGCAGATGCCCTCCCACTGAGCTACGGCCTTCCCCTGACCATGTAGGACAAACTCTTTTCAAAAGATGGTTCCGCCGTTCATTTTGCTTTGACTTCTGTTATTGCCATCTGCCAGTGGATGAAACAGATGGCAAACTCCTCGGGTGAGCAGGCATAAATCATCAGGCGAAGAAACTCGCTTATAAAAACAGGCCCTACCGCCCTGACCCAAAACTTTCATTGCTGCTCCGCAGAGTCTTCCTCTCACCGAAGCCAACTCAAAGAGGACCAGACACATTCCTGGAGGAGAATAAGGCTATTGACGGCTCCTAGCCACAATGGCTATGGTCTCCCTCCATCATCGGAGGCAGGATGCCTATGAATGCCAGTTGCTGGAAACCGAAAGAGAGTTGCTCTTGCGCTCAGGTCCTGCTTGTGGGCTTCCCATAATGGGCATCTGGTTGGCCACTGGGAGGACAAGATACTAGACTAGATGAGCCCCCCTTTGGCCTGACCCAGCAGGGCTCTTGTTATTTTCTTGTGTGCCTCAATCGGTGGAAAATAAAGATAAAACAGAAGGCTATAGACTCAAGAACATGAAAAAAAAAGAAAACAATTTCTGAGCTTAATTTAGGCCACCATCCAGCTTCCAAGAAAAGTGGTTCAGAAGCAGAGTGTAAAGAGGTGCAACTCCTGCCAAAACCTTAAACTCGGTGATATGCTGCCTCTGTCCATGAAGGCTCCATCTACTGACAGCTAATGACCTCCATGAATTTGTTGCACACTGGTGTTGATCCAGCCATCCAAGCAACTGGCTTGTGGAAGGGAAAGCTGTTCTATTAACGAGAAGGAACCTGGGGCCCTCCAGCTGTTGCTGGATTCCAGCTGCCATCAGCCTAGCAGTCAGCATGGCCAATGGTCAGGGATGATGGGAACTGGAGGAGTTCAGCAACATCTGGAGGGCCACAGGTATGAAATGAAAACAGAGTTTTGATGGACATAGCTGGTGGATAGTAAAGGCAAGTGATGGACGGTTTCAGGTATGGGGAGGCTGTGGCCCTCCAGATGTGGTTGGACTCCAACAGCCAGAATGATCAATGGCCGGGAAGGATGAGAGGTGGAGTCCAACTGCATCTGGGGGGCATCAACATCATCACTGTGTAGCCCTATCTAAGATGGTGCAAAATGTTCTCTACTTTTCAGAGTTCAGGATGAAAATAGCAATTTTGCAAATGCCAGTGCCACATTTTTTTCCTTCTTGGGGTGATGACAGCTCATCAAAGTTTGCACCAGACAGCCATATTTGTCTATGCAGTGAGGGCAATTAAGAGCAAATTCCGTGTTTTAAGGCAGGGCTGCGGAGCCTGCAGCCCATCAGCCAAATTAGGCCCACCAGGCCTCCCCATTTGGCCCACGAGACCCTTAAAGTTTAAGGATTAAATCACACAGAGTGATGCCAGCCTACTAGGAGTCACTTAGCAAACAGGATGATGTCACACACAGCTAAGTTAGCCAATCAGATCTGGTGAAAAGATTCCAATTATGAAGGCAAGTGAAGTCAGTTGAGAGTGAGAACCAGTGAGGGCAATGGCAATGAAGAGCCCAGCAGTTTTGCAATGAGGGTCCCCCCCATCAAGGAAGGAGGGAGGCAAGTTTCAGTATCACCATGGATGTGCTCTCCCCAATTATATCTCTACTACAAACAATAATTCTGAATCTTCTTATTTTTTACATTAAACTGGAGTCACTGTCAAATGCATCTTTCTATGTCTCTTGTTAAAGCATTTTGTGATTTGCAATGCAGTTCTCCAGTCGAGTAATGTGGACAAAAATGCATGAATGAGGGTAAAGTGTGCCTCTATATTCATACGTTCCTGAAAACAACATTACAAATGCATTAGATCAGGGGAAATTGTTCTGCAAAAAATGTGTATATGAGGAAAAATTGGAGGCAAACATACTTATAGTAGGAGAAATCTGCTTTAATTTCTGATGAATTTTCATGAGAACTTTTTTTAAAAAATCGCTATTCGGAAATATGGAAAACTGAACTGGAAAAACGACAAAGGGAAAGGATCCAAAATGGACATATTTGCTCATCCCTGTCTGTGACAATGGGAATGAATCTAAAGCCGCATTCACACCATGCATTTAAAGCACTATTATTCCACTTTAAACTGTCATGGCTTCCCGCAAAGGAATCTGGGAGGTGTCGCTTGTGAACGGTGCTGAGAGGATACAGTTGTCACAGTTATAATTCCCAGAGTGGTTTAACAGTCAGTCCCTTTTTTCCCAGGGACCTCTGGGAACTGTAGCCCTATGAGTGGAGTAGGGGGACTCCTAACAGCTCTCAGCACCCTTCACAAACTACATTTCCCAGCATTCTTTGGGGGAAGCCATGACTGTTTAGAGTGGAATAAAGGTCTGGCATGAAATGTGATCTAACTCTCATCGTGGTTTATCAGTAAGATTTCCCCGAACTCAGGAAAGCAAAAGGTTATGTGCGCCAATATTTGGAAGGCACTTGGCCCGACGCAAGTGAGGAGAGAGGTGTGGGCAACAGTTGTTTCTTTCCCTTTTCCAGCACAGCAGCAGCTGCACAGACACTTCCCTGCTGGGACAGGGCTGGAAGAAATTAGACCAGATCTGGGTCGCCTCCCACAATTTGTCAGACCAGGAGGAAAAAAAGGGAGGTCAGGTGGAGATCCTTGTGCGGGGAGGTGGGGGGAAGGAAATCCCCGTTGGGAGCCTCTTTGGCTTAATGAGGACTTGATGTTGGAGGAAGATGGATGGGAGGGTGAGCAGGCTGGTTAAGTGGAAACAGGGAGGGGAGACTCATCTTCTCAGAGATGATCAGTTGTTCTGGCTTTCCGCACTTTTGTAGAGACACGCAGGGGCTGATGCCTTTGGCTCACCTGCCTGAACTCCATGGCCAACTCTTTGGACTTCCCGACAACCTTAAGCTCCTGGCAGCTGTCTGTCCCAACCCTCAAGAAAGGGCCCTAGATCCGTGGTAGAGCTTTGCATGCAGAAGGTCCCAGCTTCCTATGTCCCTCGGTCCTTTACTACCCCAAAGACTGGCATCTTACTTTCTTTTTAGGGAAAGGTCCCTAGCTCTGTGGTAGAGCACCTGCCTTGCACAGAGAAGGTCCTAGGTTCAACCTCCAATGGTGGCATCTCCAGGTCAGGCTGGAAAGGACTCCTCACCTGAAACCCTGGAGAGCCACCACCAGTCAGTGTAGACAGCTCTGAGCTAGATGGGTCAATGGTCTGACTCAGTAGAATGCAGTTTTCTGTGTTCCTGTCTAATCACCCTAACCAACCCTCCATAAAGGATCCATGGAATCTTCCAGAATCAAAGACCTTCAGTTTCGCAGAGAGACAGAGAGAGAGAGGAGAGTTGCACTACAAAAGAATCTCTCTCTCTCTCTCTCTCTCTCTCTCTCTCACACACACACACACACACACACACACACACACAAACAGAGAGAGAGAGAGAGAGAGAGAGAGAGAGAGAGAGAGAAAGCAGTGGTTTCAGGACCATACTGTTGACCAAATCACGTTAGACCCAAAGCAGCTTCCCACGACTGCAGTTCACACTGATGGGGCCCAGTTTGAGAAGGCCATCTCCTCCTCAACAAAGGCACCAATTTGGAGTTAACACATTTTAATGCCCACCTCCTTAAAAATCAACCTTCACGGGTGGCCTTAGATGTTTCACTATATGATGTAGAATGACCGGGATGGGGATGGGTGGGTGGGTTAAGCATCCCTTGGACACTTCTCTAAACTCCTCATCCCTGGGCTGTTTTTCATGTGTGTTTTTGGAGGGGGAGATGGAGGGGCTGCCCCTCAATAGGTTCCTCTCTGTTGATATGGGGTTGCAACCAGTTTTAGTCCCATGTCGAGTAGAGCCGTTGAAATTAATATACTTGCTAGTCATTTCCATTCATTTCAGTGGGTTGTCTCTTGAGATGAGAGGAAAATTCGATTCAGTTCACATTTCAATGCGAACGTAACTAATTCACACTTTCTGAATGTGTACAGAAATCCCATAAAATGCACAGGGTCAAGCGCGCATGCAAATGCACATATGAGTGAAAAGAACATACGACAATGTATTACATTAGGGAAAACTGCTTTGAAGAAATGGGCATGCTAGGAGAAATTCGCACTAAAACATTAATGGATTTTCATGAGGAATCCGTGTTGTTGTTTTTTAAAGAATAAATCACGAACTGATGTGGCAATGTGGAAAATAGCCTTGGGACCGGAAAGATGGACGGACTTGCCCATCCCTAGTCTGCTCTAAGTACAATGAGCACTGGACTCAACCCCACCAGCTAGACCAGGGATACTCAATCTGGTGTTCTCCAGATGGTCCTAGACCGAAAGTATCATAATCTCAGACCATTGCTGAACGATTCAGGACAGACAAAAGTTAAACTCTGGAATTTGCCACCACAAGAGGCCACAAAATGTGGATGGCTTTAAAAGAGGATTAGACAAATTCAGGAGGGCAATTAAGCAACCAATGGCTACTAGCCATGATGGCCACTGTGACAACAGGATACTGGGCCAGGTGGGACTGCTTTGGCCCAATCCAGTCTCAGGGCTCTTCCTATGTTTTTATGGAGAAGTGAGGAACATACATAATGTTTTTAGTTACTGTAAACTGCCCAGAGAGCTTCGGCTATGGGGCGGTATATCAATACAACAAATAAATAAATAAATAAAATAATAATTAGGGGCATTTGCATTCCTCCTGGCACCTTGAGTTTAGCCAATGTTGATCTGTACATCTCTCTCTCTCTCTCTCTCTCTCTCTCTCTCTCTCTCTCTCTCTCTCTCTCTCTCATGCACTAGGAACATTTTTTTTTTGGTAGTCAAATCCAAACCCAACCCTCAAGGATTGCATTCAATGCTAGTCCTACTCAGAGTAAACCTATCGCAGTTAATGGACACGACTAAGCTGGGTCCACTCACTTCAACGGGTCTACTCTGACTTAGTGGGATACAAGCCCAATTTTTGTGTTTTTTTGGGTGATAAAAAGTTCAAGAGCTTTTATCGTCAAGACAGCCAACCCTCCCCACACCCCATGAGTTGTAAATTGTGTCCACGATTTGGATTTAAAACATCCCCCCCCCAAATCTTGGCTTTCTCCCTTCCTCGTCCCCTTTCATCAAGAACTTGACGGGCTCACATTTGTTGGTTGCAAAAAGATCTGCTGTGCTACCCAGAAAACTTTACAAGTGTGTGGGGGGGAGGGCGGGCGGCAGGCTTAAAAGTGGTGGGAAGAATTCGGTCGTGCCAGGCTGACGGAATGAGAAAGTGATCAGGAATGCAAGGCGAGGAACAGCTGCTGAACGCCTTGGAGGATTGGCTTGGAAGCCCGTGTGTGTGTGTAAATTTGCAAACCCCAGCTTCAAATAAAGGGGGGCATATTTTCCTTCTCTCCCCCCCCCCCCAGCCTCATCACACTGACAGCCAAAACTCTTTGGGTGGAAGGAAACCAACACTGCCGCAATATTGCATTTCCCCACCAGCAGTGGCTGTCGAGAACTGGAGCCACTGGCAAGAGACGACGCTAGCAGTGGCCAAACTGTGTCCATCGATCAATGTTTTAATGCTTTGTTTTACTAAGAGACCAAAGCACCTGCACTCACACTGGTAAAGAGAGTAAAGGAAGCCCCCCTGCACAAAAGAGTCTGCCTGATGTGTTTCTGCGTGAGGCACTGATTGGGCCTGGCCTTTGTCCAGTCAGTGTTGGTAGGAGGCAGGTCATCCTGTTGTCTCTTTGCAGTAGGTGTGACTGGATGTCTCAGTCACTCTCAATGCACAGACCCTCCAGACTTACCACTCCCCAGGGGAGTTTGCCCATCACCTCCCTGCATGAGTGTCTGCTGGGGTGCTTGCTTTTCAATCACCTTCTGATAGGGGTGCGAATTTTTGCTGTGTATCTGCAAGGGATGTGAATGGATTACTCAATCATTCCCACTGCAGAGACTCAAGAGAAGGGCTCTCAGGAGAGGCTGCCCACCATGTCTCTGTACAAGTTACTTCTCTAGGCTTGCCTCCTTCCAGTCACCTCCACTGGGTGGCAGATGGGAACATCTCTCTCTTGGGTGCAATGAGATTATTCTCACAGAATTGTCTCTCTGTATGAGTCACGCTTCTGGGATTGCCTTGTAGGCATGCTCTGAACAGCAAACTCATTAAGAAAAGGAGGGGGATGTGTCTAATAGTGGGGTGAACTGAACTTAAAAGGAGGGGGAAATGATGTGAGACAAACTAAAATGGACAGATTCGTTCACCCTTACAACCTGTTTGAAAATGCTAGGATCCTCCTCTCCACCCTGTTCTCCAAGAATCACCTGGAAGTCTACTCTGACCTCCCTGGGCCTGGGGAGACAGAGGGTTGTATTCAATGCTAGTCCTACTCAGAACTGTCCCATTGACGTTAATGGATATGACTCATTCGGGCCCATTCAGTTCAATGGGTCTCTTACTCTGAGCAGAACTGAAGTTGGATACAACCCAGAGTTCACAGCATAAATACCCAACCGACTGGCATCTCATCTCTGTCCCTTTCCTATGGGCTCCATGCAAACCCTCCGTCCCACCCACCCTACAAGACTCTGTCCACAAGTCTTATCCTCTCTCCTTATGTGCGTTTGCACACGATGGCGACTGTGAGATTTATCAGCACGGCACCGGGCTTTGATTCAGGGAGTACCTGTGGGGTTATTAAATTGCAGTAGACTCACAGGACTTGTTCAAACCCCGCCCCTCCTTTTCGGCCCCCCTTAGTTTTTAAAAGATTCTCTGTCGATCTGCAGAGAGAGGAAGAAAGGGAGCAAACTCCCTTCCCTGAAAAGTGTATATTTCTTGTGAAGTGAAGAAATTGTGCCTGCCTAACAGGCCCAGTGCCAGCAGGTGGTCAGACTGGGCATAGGCCGGAGGACCTCTGCTGCTCCCAAGGGCCCCTGCCAAGATCTATAGGCTGGGGCTAGAAAGGTGAAGCTCTGCGATCCATGCTAGTGTTGGGTCATGAGGGGTGTTTTAGGGCCGTAAATCACCCCATGACCTGATGCTGTTCACAGAGTGGGAGTCCCACTCTGGCTAACTTGGGACCATTCATTTCAATAGGTCTACTGTGAGTAGGACTAACATTGGATACCAGCCCATATGTTCAAGGGGGTCCTGTCATCAGACATTCTGCTGAGGGTCCCTAGCTCAGTGGAAGAGAATATGTTCTCCTCAGCAGAAGGTTCTAGGTTCAAATGTTACCACAGTCCTGCTATCTGAGGAGTGTTGGAAGTGTTGGGGTGGAACTCAGCTTGCACTGAAGGTGGATGTGTCTGCATGGGAAAGAGTAGGCAGGGAGCAGAACCTCCATGCTTCCTAGACCAGCCTTTCCCAACTAGTGGGCCACCAGATGGTGTTGGACCACAACTCCCATTAGCCTCAGCCAGCATTGCCAATGGTCAGGAAAGATGGGAGTTGTGGTCCAACAGCATCTGGAGGCCCACTAGTTGGGAAAGGCTGTCCTAGACTGTTCCTTGCCTTCTAGCCTGTGTTGACCTACCTTCCAGTGCTAGACTGGTACTCTCAGGGTTGCTGACCTCACTTCCAACTTCCCTCTCTGCCTCTCTCTTCTTCCACTCCTCCTTTGGAGAGGAGACCGTTTGGATCTCTCTCGCCTCCAGAAGCAGGAACAATTGTGCCTTGTTGCATCCCCACCTTAGACAGAATAAAATTACTCCTTGCATTTCCAACTTTAGTTAACCAGAACTAGGGATCTTTCCTCTCAAACCTGTATTTCCTTTAAGAAATGCCAGTGGGTCGTTTCCTTAAAGCCAAAACAGAGCAGCTTCCAGCTGAGGCAGACAATACTGGATTAGGTGGGCCAATGGTCTGACTTGGTAGAAGTCATCTGCATAGGTTTCAGAAACAACCTACAGAGAAGTAGTCTCAAGATATGGACTGAAAGCACGAGTCCATCATCTTGCCAAAGCTAAGCAGGTTCTCTGTCCGGTCAGTGCCTGGATGAGCGACCTCAGGGGAACCACACACAGAAGCACACACCATGGCTCCCATGGTGGAAAAAAGGTGGGCCATGAATGTAAAGGCAATAAAATAATACATCAATACCCAACACAGTCCTGCGGACAAATATCTGTCTCCGGATAGCGTCTTTAATATTTTCTTCTTGAGAACCAGCAATTAGGGCGACCAACACTTTTGAAATAAACCAGGGGTAGCCAACATGGTGCCCTCCAAATGTTGTGGACTCCACCTCCCATCATTCCTGACCATTGGCCATGCTGGCTGGGGCTGATGGGTGTTGGGAGTCCAACAACATTTGGAGGGCTCCATGTTGGCTACCCATGAAATAAATGAATTCTAGTTCCTGGGGTGCATATCTGTGTCTGGGAGTGGAGCCCTAAGAATCCGTAGGGTGGATTCAGGGGGTTGGAACCCAGTGGTTTGGAGCACGTCCCGAGCCCAGCACAACAAGCTGGTCTTTCACCTAAGGCAGGGCCAAGCCAACATGGTGCCCTCCAGATGTTGTGACTACAACTCCCATCATCCTTGACTGTCGGCCATCATGCTGGGTGCTGAGGCTGTTGGGAACTGGAGTCAACAACATCTGGAAGACATCTGGAGGGAACCTAAGGGGCAAGGCTAAACATAAGGCCAGGGGAAAAGAATGGAAGTCTGGACTTGCCCCCTTGATTCCAGGCATTCAGCCCAGCGAGTATGGTTGCTTTTCTGGCCTATGGCCAACTATAGCCACCATTGACTCTTCCAGAGTGTTCTCCTATGCCCCTCTAGCCAACATCTTGGTGCGCCTTCCTTACCTGGACTCTTGCCTCAGTGAGTTTGGTCCTCTGAGCTAGCTCTTCGCGGGTGTAGATGTCTGGATAGTGGGTCCTCTCAAAGGCCTTCTCCAGCTCTTCCAGCTGCTCTGCCGTGAAGGTTGTCCGGCTGCGACGTTGCTTGCGCTTCAGGGGCAGATCCGGCTCGGACTCAACATCAGATCCTTCATCCAGCCGGTTGCCTGGTGAGGCGAACAAAGTGAGAGAGAGGGTGATGGAACTGGAAGCCAATCTGGGATAAAAACTAAGAGGGAAATGACCTCTCAATTTCGGTTCTCGCAGATTTTCTAAGATTCAGTTCTCCACATTTCTGCAGCCATTTGCAAATTTTATTTAAAAAATCCTCATGAAAATTCTTCAGCATTTCAGTGTGAATTTCTCCTAATGCATACATCTTTGTCCGCAGTTTTGACTCATGTACACATTTTTGCAAGCAATTCTCCCAAAAGAATGCATTTTTGTATGTGATTTTCAGTAATATATTCATTTCGTGCACATTTCCCCCTAATATATGCATTGTTGTGAACACTGCTTGGTGGGAGAACTGCATTGCAAAATTCAGATAAGTGCGGATTTTGAAGGAGGGCTACATTTCAGTTCTCATATTTTGGAAAGGGCAGATTTGATAAATCCGGCTTTAAATGTGAACTCAATTGAGTTTCTCCCCATCCCTACAGGGGAATGAGGTAGTGGCTCCACAGCTGGCCTTTCTGTTAGACCAGGAGTGGGGAACGTTTGACTCTCCAGAAGCGTATGACCTACAAATCCCATCAGTCCTACCAAGGATGGACAATGGCCAGGGATCATGGGCGTTGCAGTTCAGGTGCCCCACACCTGTGTTAGACAGAGTGAAGCAGATGCTGGGGGGGATGCTGGGGGTGAGGTGGCAGCAGATCCCTCAGCTCCCCCTGAACAACCGAAGTGAGCCTGTTGGCTTCACATACAGGGGAGGTTGAAGTCCCACCACCAGTGCTGAAATAAGGCCTTATTCTACAGCAGGGCTGAGTAACTTGCGGTCCACGGGTCACATGTCAGAGATGCATACAATTATGCACAGTGCCAAGAAATCAGATACAGAAAAGCTTTTCTCCCTCACTCACAACAGTAGAACCCGGGGCCATCCAATGAAGCTGAACATTGGGAGATTCAGGACAGACAAAACAGAGAGCACTTAGATAAACTATCGCTGCAAGAGGCAGATGATGGCCACCACCTTGGATGGCTTTAAAAGAGAATGAGGCAAATATATGGAAGAGAAGGCTCACTGGCTACTAGCCACAATGGCTGCGCTCTTCCTGCATGGTTGGAGGCCACATGGTTCTGAATACCAGTTGCTGGAAATCACAGGAGAGGAGAGTGCTTGGGCACTGCTGTCGGGCTTCCCTTGGGCATCTGGTTGGCCAGAGTGAGCGCAGGAAGCTGGACTAGATGGGCCCCCTTTGGCTTGATGCAGCAGCCAGGCTCTTATGCATCCCCTCCTCAGCCCCCTGCACAATGGCGAGAGTGTTTTTTTTAAAAAAAAAAACACTGTAGTTTCATAGCCAAATATGAAAAAGAAAGACATTTTCCTTTCTGTCCCCCCTTCCCTCTGGCTCTGTACTTCCACACTTTCCCCCCTCAATCGCTCCTGGGAGGCCTTAAAGTTAAATTAATCAACAGGATTAGGTAGAAATTGGCCACACTGAGACCCTCCAGGCGCTGCTGAAGCCCTTGAGGCTCACCAAGGACCTGCTGTCTTTTCCTCAAGCACCTCGGTGCCGTCTGGAAGGATTCACCATCCAGCCCAGGCATGGAGACGCATTTATTACCTGGAGATCGGGTCGCTGGTTTATTCGGAGAGGGGGAGGGAGTGGGTTAGGCACATCCTGAGAGAACAACGTCTCTGCTCTTTTTTTATTCTACTCCCCCCCACGGTCCCATCTGGGCTATCTTAATCCCTCCCCCCTCAAGGACCTGGTTGATAGCCCACCACGGCTTTCATCCCAAGCTACTCAACAAACAGCCGACCTCGCCAGGCAGGAACATTGGCCAACTCTGAAGTCACAAGCCTTTGGTTTCCGTATTTGTTTTTCACCAGGCTAAACTTCTTACACCGGGAAGTTCAGAAAAGACAAGAGGAGCTTCTTCACACAATGTGTAATGGAGAGCACCATCCTATCTACGTGTAAGAACATAAGAAAAGTCGGCTGGATCAGGCCAACAGCCCACCTGACTCCAGCATCCTGTTCTCACCCAGTAAGGCCCATAGCACCTACTTTGCACGCAAAAGGTCAACCCCGGCCGTCTCCAGGTAGGGCTGGGAATGTCCCTTGCCTAATACTCTGGAGAGCTGCTGCCAGCCAGTGAAGGCAACACTGAGCTCTCTTCCTGTTTTTAGACAGCTGCTGAAGACCCATCTTTTTATGTAAGCAATTGGTGAAATTTCAACCCTTTGTGCCATTATGCTGATGTTTTTAAGGATTTGATGAATGTGTTTATTTATGGTTTTTTGTACATTTTTTCATTTTTCATTTTCTATATGGTTTTCTGCATGCTGTGTATTTTTAAATCTATGTAACCCACCTCAGGACCTGCATTCTGGGTGACAAAGAATTATTCATTTATTATTATGAGCTAGATGGATCAAGGGTCTGACTTGGTATAAGACAGTTTCCTATGTTTCTGTTTAGATCATCCCTTTATTCAGAACCATGAGGACTAGAATTTTACTTTTTTTTAGGGGAAGGAGGCTGGCACAGCGGTATAAGGCAGCCTCCTCTGTTCCTGTGCACTTAGTTCTGCTTCAGATATCTCATGTGACTTGCATTGTTTGAGATCCCGCTTGCTCCCAGCTCATACACACCAGGTGGGCCAGATCAGAATTGATCCTCACTTGATTTGTTTTTTAAAAATAGAGTGTCCCCCAGCTCCCCTCCATTTTTCCAGAAATGTGCAACCATCACGCGGACACCTCCTCTCTTTGTCTGCCATTCCCTTTGGATGGGCAGGACTGAGAGGCCCTAAACCCATCAAAATGCGAAACAAGACCTCCTTAAACTAGAGGAAGAAGGTGGCTGCAAGATAAACAACTAGGATGAGCACAAATGAATTATTATTATTATTATTATTATTATTATTATTATTGAAATGTGATGCTAAAACCCAGTCATGTCCCCCCCAATACAATTTCCCTGGATTGTCAAACCCCAAATGAAAAAGAGGAGAGAACTATGGGAGTGAAATAAGATTTCTACAGAATAAAAGTCTTTCTCTCACACACAAAACTCTCAAGTCTAGGGCTGACAACTGTTCCAAAGATAGGCGCATGAGTCTGCTGTCATCCTCTGTTCACCCCCCTGCCCTGCACCAAGCACCTATTTCTGCTATCCATTTCGGTCTCTCCTTTCTCAATCTCTCACTCCTTCGCCATCTCCCCCCCTAAAAAAAAACCCTCATCCAATTTTGATTACAGTTTAACATAGTTTAAGGTTCAGCGGCGGGAAGCCACAGACAGAAAAAAAAACCAATCGCGTAATCGTTGATATGCGTTTTAATCTAGTAATGCGGGCCCAGCAGAATGAGAAAGTGCGCGTCGGCGGCAGGGTGGTCCGAGAATTCCAAACAGTCCGGGCGGCTGGCCCAGGAAAATGAAAAAAGTCATTTACAGCTCAGCTGGGGACCGGCGTGTTCAGCAACGCATTAAGAGGCTTCTTCTCCCCATCCAGGCACTGAACTGGTCAGCTGTAACTAAGTTGCTTTGTGAAGGGATGCCCGTTATGGAGTTTGGGAACTTGGAGACTGGGCTAAATGCTAGGGCTGTGCACTGGAGCTGACTGAAGCACAAATCCTGAACAGCTTGGGCTGATTCAGGGGGACCTGGGCTTGGGCCATGTGGGGATGAGACAGCCCCAGATTGCCCCAGTTCATGTTGTGTCCCCTGGGGCAATCCAGGGCTGTTGGGGGGGGGGAGGCACTGGCTGAGAAGGGTGCAGGGGTCTGCTTTGCCAAGGCATGTTCCCTGCAAGAAACATAGCGGGGGAGCAGACCCCAGCAGGATTGGGCCTAGTGTGTGCGTGCGCACGCGCTGTGTGCAGCCCTACTACTACAGGAACCGTGTTTCATAGAAAGCAGAGTGAAAAGACGTGTGTTTGCATGTATAAGGGCCTCCAGCTTTTAAAGCAGATGAGATATGTTCGTAGCAGGATGGGGCTCTCAACGGCTGTCAACTGCAAGGGCTGTATGGACCTTCTATGACCAGCAGCCGCGTTCTGGTGAAGAGCAGTTTCTGGGGAACCATTGCTGGGGGAGGGCTGTTGCCATCCTGTCTTGGTCGCAGACTCCCTGGAGGCCTCTAGCCGCCCGCTGTGGGAATCCGGGTGGTGGGGAACACGCGGCTCTCCAGAATGGTGCTTGACAACATCGCCCATCAGTCGGGATGTTATGCAAGCTGTAGCCCAGCAAATACTGGAGGGCCACACCGGTCCTCTCACCTTTGCAGCAGGTGGACCGTGGATTTGTTCCAGTGCAGCTGGTTTCAGGTTCTCCTTTGCCATGATAGCTAGGAATTAAACCTACAGGCATAGGCAGCCTGCCTCCAGATTTCAGAAACAAGGGATGGGGAGGGCTGTCAGATCCAGGCCTATGGCCGGATGCTGGACAAGATGGATATTTGGTCTGATCCAAGGGTGAGGAACCTCAGCCCAGGGTCCAAACGCACCCTTCCAGACCTCTCTACCTGGCCTTCAGGCAACACCCCTCCCTCGGCCCTGCTTTACATCCCAAGCACATTGTCCTGGCTAGAATGTGTCCTTGCACTCTGATAAGGCCTCTTGCCAATCTGGATCAGGGGGATGGAGAGAGATCCAGTCCCCTGGTCTACGGGGTCTTCCCAACGAGAGTCAACCACGAATGCAAAGATATCCAAAACCAGCCTTTTGCTCTGCCTCCCTCCCAAACTACAATAATAAGAGGCGAGCCTGCTGGATCAGGCTAGTGGCCTACCTAATCCAACATCCTGATCTCACAGTAGCCAGCCATTGGGAGCCCACCAGCAGGACCTGAGCGCAAGAGCACTCTCCTCTCCTGCAGTTTCCAGAAACTGGAAGCATGCCGCCTCTGACTGTGGAGGCAGAGCATAGCCATCATGGCTAGTAGCCAGCCATTGATAGCCGCATTCTCCCCCGTGAATTTCTCTCTTTTAAAGCCATCCAAGTTGGTGGCCATCACGGCCTCTTGTGAGAGTGAGTTCCACAGTTTAACAAGCCGCTATCCTCCCCTGTCTTTGATGGTTGGGCCCTGTTCTCCAGTAGTACCACCCCTTTGCCGCCAGTTGAAGGAGCACATGACCTCAAGGAACCAATCGGAAAGAGGCCACTCACAGAAGGGCACCTTCCATCAGTGTTGGCCAACAGCAAGGGTTGGGATGCCATCCAAGGGGGGGGGGGGAAGTCTTAAGAAACCAGCCTAGCTTAAAAAAAAAATCAAGTTGTGCTGTGACAGTCGCCCAGGACTGAACCCCTCACAGCCTTGTCTTCCCTCCTCATCATAGAGAAGAAAGCAAAAGGGAAAGAGAGAAGAAAATGGATGTGACAGAAAGAAGAATTGGAGTGAGGAATGAAAAGAAAGATATTATTGCGTCGCCGGGCTCTTTATCAACGCTGTCATCTGTCGCAACGGCATTCCCTCAGCTGCATTGTCTCACCTTGGGCAAAAAAAAGGGGGGCATTTTTTTTGTGGTGCCGAACTCTTTAGAGCTGCCTGGACGGGCACCTTAGGGGGCCATTAGTGGCTGAATGTGCTGCTGACAGGCCAAAGTGATATCAATAAACTCGGGCACGTCAGCGCCTCGGCGCCGCTCCACAGAGAAGGTACGGCTTGAATATTAAAACTGTCTTCAACGGCCTGGAAAAGACATTCAGAATGGGCGAGGTGGGGTGGGGTGGGGTGGCGGGCCGAGGAGAGAAAGGGTGGCAGGAGAAGAAGGAGTCTTCAGCAACAAAAGGTCAAGGAAATTGTTCTTATCTCAAAGAGAGAAAGAGAGAGAATGCCCAAAGGCCACCCTCTTCCCCAGCCTTCCCTGCAAAGTTTAATAGAAGATCCAGGGCCAGACAAGCAGCAATGCCTTCGGGGTGCAAGGATTTGGGGTTGTGCAACTTTCGGAAAAGATGATTCAAGCTGTAGCAATAATAAGTTCAAGGCCGGAATTAAGCATTCAGAAGCACAGAGTTTTTTTTATTCTTCGCTTTTATTCATTTGTATCCCGCCCTCTCTGCCAGCAGGAGCCCAGGATGGCACTTTCCAGGCAATCAGTGCTTCAAGGCACAGGGATCAGGGTAAGGTCTTCCTCAAGAGGAGCTGGCGTTCCCCTCAGCTCCACTCCACTGCTCTCCACTGCAAACTGGACTCATGGAGAACTGTAGATACGGGAGTTCCATCACAGCATCATTTGCTGAGGTTGCAGTAATCCCACACTGAGAAGGCTCTCATGTCGGCATTCGTGTCCTCAGTGTCTGGCACACCAGTTGAGGAAGGCTTGGGGATGTTGCTTCAGCAGTTGCTTCAGCAGTGAAGCAGCTCATCTAGGAGCTGAAGGCTCCACCCCTGCCTGGCTTTCAGCCAGCATTTCCATGTGCCTCCCTTCCTCCCGAGGAGCCTCACCAGTGCAACTAGCCAGGTAATTCCTCAGAGACCTGAAGCTCCAGATCTGGGCAAGGCTGGATGCCAATGCCCAGCTTGAACCTCCTGCAGTTCCTCCTTCTGACCAGTGGGGGCTGGAAGTAGAGAATGAGCACCCAACCACATGGCCCCCTGTGGGGTCTGAAAGTGGGTCTCAGAAAGGACTGTGGAGCTTTCAAGAGCAAGGATTAGAGCAGAGCTTCCCAAACTCCTCCCTCCCCCAGACCACTTGAAAATAGCAGAGACATTTATGGGGGGGGGAGGTATTGCAGCACCCTGCAGAACTGATGCCTGTCTTGGTCAGGAGAGGTCTTCTTCCCCTGTCCCTCTCTTGGCCACATGTTTAATTAGGGCTTTAAAGCCCTAACTAAAAGTTTGCCCTGTCCCCAAACTTATTCAGGACCAGATCTGGGGTGAGTCTAATTCTCAGAGTGGTTTGACAATCAACCTCTCTTCCCATGGAACTCTGGGAATGGTAGCTCTGTGAAAGGAATAGCGGCCTGCTAACAACTCTCAGCACAACTCTCATGGAGGAAGCCAAGATTGTTTAAAGTGGAATAACAGCGGATTAAATGTCCGGTGTGGATGTGGTCCGCAAGCAAATCAGAATGAATGTCCACTAAATAGCCAGCCTTATCTAATCTCCCTGCAAACAAATCAGGATGAACGCTCCATCAGTCAGGTTTAGGAGCACCTTAGTGCACAGGGATAAGGAAAGCACACCACTGGTGATTCCTCTAAGCCCCTGGGCTTTTCCTGAAATAAGCTTGACAACCACCAAGTTCATATTATACTCTTATTTTTCTTGGATTCATTTCCCTCTCCCCGGCACACCTTCTACTCCCATAACTCGCTACCACCACCCCCTGCAGCCTCTAACCTTTCCCGGCTAACGTCGCTTTGTAAGTTTGTTGTACACCTGCCAAAATGGGGAACAGAAGCTGCCTGGCAAATGCCTTGTTTATCCTGGAAAAGAGCGGGTCTTGCTGGGGAGAGGAGAATGGAACTCCGCGGGAAAAGGGTCAAAATGCAGGAGAGGAGGAAGAAGTATGGATAAAGAGCAGTGTCAGAGCGGCTGGAGGGAGCGACAGGCACTGATGTGCAAAGAGAACAGCCGCAGCTCAGTGGCAGAGCATCCGCTTTGCATGCAGAAGGTCCCAAGTTCAATCCCCGACAGCATCACCATGTAGAGCTGGGAAATGTCCCCATTCTGAAGCCCTGGAGAGTTTCTGCCAGTCAGTGTTGACAATGCGGAGCTAGACGGACCAATTGTCCTGACTTGGTATAACACAGCTTCCTGTGCCTCACCTATCTGTCAAATGTGGTCCACGGGGCTGATCCTGATAAGGCCTGTGTGGAAAAGTCCATCCAAAGGCTGGTGGACCCCACAAGTCTGGACCCTTCTCCATGCAAAATGAGAGGTTTCCCTACCACCAACACTGTTGGGGGCCTCCACTGGGGCTGCAATTTTGCAGCTGTCCACAAGGCTAGCAGTGGGGCTGCCAAGCAGATGATAAGGAAAAAAGACTGACTCCTGGCCAGGGCAAGATTTGGCTAACAGCCCTTGCCGCCCGGATGGCAGCACCATAAATCATGCTGCCCAGAATGGATTCCAAAACAGGGTTCCCCAGGCAGGAAGTGGTGGACTGGTATGTGTGCACCACCTTGGGACTTTGCAAGTGCTTCCTGTGAGGCTGCTAAGCGGAACACGGCGCCTCTCCACATCTTGTTGGACTACAGCTCCCTTCATCCTTGACCGTTGGCCATTGCCTGGGGCTGATGGGAAGTGGGCTCCAGTCCAGCAACTTCTGGAGGGCCTGGAGTTCTCCATTCCAGCCGCTCAGTGCGAACTCTTTGAACACAAGTCTCTGAACCCTTGAAGTCATTATCAAGATGGTGGGGTCCTGGAGCATGGACAGAGTTCCTTTCTTTCCCCTTTCCTTTGGAAGGGCTGATTCACAGATAAATCACCACCACAATTATATCCCACCTTGCCTCCAAGGAATTCAAGGAGGGTGTACAAACACAGTTCTCCCCCTCCCAATTTTATCCTCACAACAGCCCTGTGCAATAGGCTAGACAGAGAGAAAGAGTGACTGGCCCAAGGTCACCCACTGAGCTTCATGGAGATTCAAACCTTGGTCTCCAAAGACATAGCCCAACATCCTAACTGCCACACCGCACTGGTTTCACATACATGGCTTGATCTCTCAAAAGCTTCTCCTCCAGGGAAAGGGGATATGTGGCCCTCTAGATGTTCCTGGACTACCGTTCCCATCATCATACCCTACCGATGGCCATTGGCTGGCTGTCCAGCAACATCTGGGATGGCCCACAGGTTAGATCCCCCTGGTCTACACCTTTGTAACATGAAGGATTGACTGATGTGATATACTTGGAGATATCTCCAAAACTTTCGCTTGCGTGTTACATAGGAACATAGATAGCTGCCTTATATCAAGTTAGACCACTGGACCATCTGGCTTAGTATTGTCTGCACTGACTGGCAGCAGCTCTCCTCAGTTTCAGGCAGGGATCTCTCCCAAACCTACCCGGAGATGCTGCCTGGGATTGAAGCTGGGATCTTCTGCATGCACAGCAGGGGCCCTGGCACTGAGCCACAGCCCTTCCCATAAATCCAAAACAACGCATGCAAAGTCCGCACTTAAATAGTGCATGCTTTTTGCAAAGCAATTTCCTCTGTCATAATGCATTTTTGCATGTTATCTTCACTAATATAGGCATTTTTAATGCACATTTCCCCCTAGTACATAAGTTTGTATACACACTGCTTGGACTAGAGAACTGCATTGCAAAATTCTGAGAAGTACAAATTTCAAAAGAGGGCTATCTTTTGATGCACATATTGTTTCAGAAAGTTCGAATTAGGTAAGTCCGCTTTTAAGTGCACACTGAATTGAATTATTCCTCCATCCTGGATGCCCAAACAAGAGGAATTATGTCCTGCGCTTTCCACTACACCATTCACGAATTGAAGGCAAACTCTGTTCCATGGGACTTGTTCCCAAGTAGGGTTGGAATGAGCAGCCATTTGTGGTCCTCTCAGTGTTTCCATGTTTCCAATCTTAAATTCAGTTCTCCACGTTTCTGCAGAAATTTGCAATTTTTTAAAAACAACTTTTAAAACAATTTAAAGCAATTTTTTCCTGATAAATACATTTTTGTATGCAGTTTTGACACGTATACACTTTTTTGGCAAGCAGTTTATCCTAATATAATGCATTGTGCTATTTCCCCCAATATATCCCTTTCATGCACACTTTCCCCCAATACATGCATTTTTGTAAACATCGCTGGGCGGAAGACCTGCATTGCAAAAGTGCAGATTTTGAAGGATGTTTGTGTTACGGTTCTCATATTGTTTCTGATGCAAAAAAAAAAAGTCCCAATCAGGGACTCCGTGATTGCTCTAATGCCTGGAGTTTGCACAGAACAACTCGGGCTGACTGTCTTTCTCGCTCTCTCCCTCCCAGCTCGCCGTCACCAGCCTGCAGCTCCCCGAAGCCTGATTGAGTCACTCCTTACAAAAGCGGCTCCTGTAGCCACAGACTGCCCTTTCATGCCAGTAGCGCCTTTGCACTCTCTCTCCCCCCAACCCTCCACCCCAATCAATCTCCAGCACAACCCCCCAGCCCCGTTTCCCAGTTGGGGATGGACCCTGCAGTTCCCAAGCAGAATAGCAGCCTCACCCCTGGAAGGTGGCAGGAGAGGAGGGGGGGAACATCGACAAATTTCTGATTTGTAACACTCTAGGAATGGGTTTATGGCCATTGTTTGAGTGCAAATTTATAAATAAAGCAAAACCAAGATTCCGGGGTGAGGCCAATGAAAAGCAGAAAACAAGAAATTTTATGCCCGTAAGTACCGTAGGCTAATGACGATTTTGGAAGCAGCCGAGCGTGGTTAGTAAACTCGGCTAAATGATTGCCGTGGAACCGGCCCAGAGACTTATTTCTTAATTAGTGCTACATATTAAGTCACGCTGACATGTCGCGGCCAGCTTAATGCCGCGCTCAAACTTTGCCCAACGGAGGCAGAGAAGAAGGGAAGGCTGGGGGCCAGGGATCAAGAGGAAATCTGTCTTCAGTGTGCCATTGTGGGGACAGCCCAGCACAGCCCTGGTGGATCGGACCAAAGATCTGCGTAGGAACACACAGCCTTGGGCGGAGGCAGACGAATGGTCCATCTCATTTGATGTGGCATATGCCGGGGTGGGCCACTGGGGTGTGGTCCAGATGCTGCTGGACTCCAACTCCCATCAGCCCCAGGCCAGCATTGCCAAGAGTTGGGGGTGATGGGAATTATAGTCCAGCAACATCTGGAGAGCCAGATCTCTGGGATTTCAGACGGCGGTCTTCCCCAGCCCTGAGCTGAAGCTGTGAAATATCAAACCTGGGACCTTCTGCATGCAAAACAGATTTGATACGAAATCAGCCCATTAGTCCACCTATCTCACGATTGCAAACAAGAAAGAACAAAGCTAACCAACATGGTGCTTCTCCATCTCTCATCGTGCCTGGCCATTGACCATGCTGGTTGGGGCTGATCACAGAACAGGAGAGTGGGAAGGGCCCTATTAAGGCCATCGAGTCTTTATTGGAGTCCTCTTTATTGGAGTCCAGCATATGGAGGAGGGCACCATCTTGTCCGCCTTGATCTTCCACTGACCAGACATAGCTCTGCAGGCATCTTTCAGTGAAGGATCTTTCCCTGCCCTATCTAGATATGCCAAAGACAGAGCTTGGGACGGGGGGGGGCAGGGGGAGAGAGAAATGTGATTCAATTTGTATTTAAAGGTGAACCCACCAGCTCACACTTTCTGAAACAACACACTAACCAGCACGCAACCACCCTTTGATATCCTCACTTTTCCAAATTTTGCAATGTGGTTCTGTGGCCCAATAATGTGTCCTCCCCCACCAAATACATATACTAGGGTAAAGTATGCATAAAAATGCATACATTAATGAAAACAACATCAAAAATCATATTATTATATTGCATTATATTTGGGAAGTTTGCTCTGCAAAAATGTGGACACAGGGCGCACCTGCATGCAAGAAGGTGCATGTCAGGAGGAATTTGCGCTAGAATGCTGATGGATTTTCATAAGGACTTAAAACAACAACAACATAGATCATCCATCCCAGCCTGGGACCTACAACCTGCAAAGTGGGTGCTCTAAGATTGAGCTACGGACCTTTCTCCAGCTCAGCATCCCATTCTAGCAACAGCTGGATAGATGCTCCCGAGAAGCCCGCAAGGAGGACATGATGAAGGCCACATCTGGCAACATGTCTGGTTATTTGGAGGTGTACTGCCTCTAAACTTGGTCAGTTGGGGCTGCCAGGCCCACCTAAGAAGCCATGAGATGCTTTGATGGACCAGGTTAAACAGTCACGGGAAGCCGCTTTGCACCAGGATCAGACCAGGTGTCCATCTCACTCAGCATTGCCTACCCCAGCGATGGGGAACCTGCAGCCCTCCAGATGTGACTGGGCTACAACTCCCATCACACCTGTGTGTGACCAGGGATTAGGGAACCTGGGGAGTGCACGCTGAAAAACTTTTCTAAAAATGCTGACTAAACCAATTGAACAAACCCCTCGCAGACATTCCAATCCTCTAGAAGAAACCAATTCCTGAATACAGCCCTGAGTCCTCGTCTTCATGCTGCTGAGTCCCACACCCTTTCTGACCCCTCTGCCCACTCTCCAATCCCCCTCTCCTGATGTGATGTCTGTCCATGGTGTTCTGTGGCCACGTGATGATGATGCAGCTTCCTGGATATGTGCGTTGCAGGCTGCCTGCTCCTCACAGCCGTTCTGTCCCACACCGTCTTTGTCTCCACCTTCTCAGGTCTCCTTAACACCCAGCACTTCCCTCGGCTCCTCACACTAGCCATGCTTCTTCTACTGTTGCCCAACTTCCTCCCGTCTCCCATGCAACATTCCACTCCTCGTGACAACTGTCACGATGAGGGTGATGCCTGGTCTGTGGACATGCTGGCTGATGCGAGTTGGGAGTCCAACAGCATCTTCTAGAGGAAATGGTGGGTGGTGGCGCCATGTCAGTGGGGCAGTGGAACTTGCTCTGGGTTTTAGTCTTGACTAAAACCTGGAGCTGACTCTGCTGCCCTGCTGGCATGAAGCCACCAGCTGCCACTACCCAGAGAGACACTGGTCCCTCATTCCTGGACTACTGTGACTGGTGGGGGCTTTCCAAAGCGAGGTCTTTGCCTGTCATCTTTTAACCAATTCTTTTAAGTGAAGATGCTGGGGATTGATCCTGGGACCTTCTAGCAAACAAAGCACTGAGCTTCAGCTCTGGGCTATGGACCCTCCCTTATCTGGATGCCTTCAGCCCAGGGGGTAGTCTTGGCCCACCAGGGGCCCCAGTTTGGCCCGCAAGGCAGCTTTTCCAAAAACACAAACATTGCTTGCAAAAATACATGCACAAGGCAAAGATTGTGTACAAAAAGTGCCTGTGCTAGGAGAAACGTTACAAAAACTTGTATGAATTTTCTTTGTCTTTCATTGCAAGCTGTTGCAGAAGGAAACTAAACAAGACTGGAAAAATGTGAAACTGATCCTGACCAGTCCACCCATTTCTATCTTGCATCGAAAACGGGACAGTGTTATTCAGGAATGAGGAAGAAATTGATTCAGTTTCATATTTAATCTAATTCAGGCCTATCTAATTCACAGTTTCCAAAACAATATGAGAAGTAAAAATACTCCTCCGAATTTTGCAGTGCAGCTCTGCAGCCAAGCAGTGTGTACATAAACACACGCACTGGGGCAAAATGCCTCTAAAAATGCACAGAGCCATAAAACAACATACAAAAATGCACTATCTTGGAGGAAATTGCAGTAATATGCATATTGCACATAACTGCATACAGACATGTGTATATTGGGAAAAACTGGCAATAAAATGCTGGTGACTTTTCATGAGGACCTTTTAAAAAAATTGCAATCTATTGAACTGAATGTAATAGCTAGTCTTGCTACATTTCGGTCTGGCCCGACTTTTTCATTCAATAACTGCCTTGTTAACCCCTCTGTGGAAAATGTAATTATTTGTACATTTGCTGGGTGAGTAGCAAGGACTTTTTAAAAAAACTTGTATTCCCTTCAGCTTCCCCCCCTTTCTTTAAAAAAATCTTTGCTTCCAAAAGTTCTGGATTTGCTCCAATATTTTTGGAGGTAAGGAACAAGTAGAGGCTCAGAACCTTTGTTGACTCCATCAGGTTCATGTTACTCAGAGGGCAGAAAATTACAAACAACTGGCTGGCATTTCCATATCTAAAGGGTTTGAAGCACCCCCTCCTCTAAATTAGCCCCCACCTCATTTAAAAGGTACATCAGTTTAAGTGGAGCCTGATGGGAAAAAGAGCCAGGTGGCTTAACCAATAAAGAGAACCTTTAAAAGAAAAAAAACTGACCCCCTCCCCTCCATTCTACTGCCTATTAAATATATTCTAGACTAAGTTATTTGGTCTCAGCACAGCGCTCCAGGCAATCGGCATGTATAGCATATCTATGGGGTTAGGACCAATTCTGATTCACATTTTGATGGCAGATTCACGCATGGCGCTCCCCCTTCTCCCTTGCAAAACAACCTTTTCCAACGCATAAGATGCATTCGGAGATGCACAGGCAATGAGACACGTTTGCTTGTTTGAAGTCCCAGGGTGAGTTACACACACAACTCCAAAATACAGTTTCATTCAATTAAAATATCAGCTGAAAGACGCATTGAAAAACCAGTTCTACAATGCAACAGAAGGGGGCAGTCTATACCATACAGTTGTCTCCAAAGGCCCTGTTGGCAGAGGTTATGCACAATGAATACACCTTGGAAGGGAGGCAACTCTGTAAGTGGGGAACCACTACCAAGAAGGCTCTCTCATGAGCCTCCGTCCAGTGAACAATCGATATGTGGATCTGCCTATACACAAATGACTATATTTAGGGTCATATCCAACTAAGTCCCACTCAGAGTAGACCCACTGAAATGCGTTGACTCGAGTTAGTCATGCTCATTAACTTCAATGGGTCTACTCTGAGTAGGGCTAGCACTGGATGCAACCCTTTGATACCAGTTTAACTACAGGATTACAGAAAGAGGCCATATCCCAGGTCAGAATATGTCTTTGTCTAGGCCAGCTGTCTACTCTGGCTGGCAGCAGCTTCACAGGGTCTCAGGCAAGGGTCTTTCCTCTTGGCTACTGTCCGAGAGCCTTTAAACTGGAAACGGCAAGGATCAAACCTGGGACCTTCTGCATACAAAGCATTTTCTCTACCATTTATTTATTTATTTATTTATTTTTATTTATACCCCACCCTTCCTCCCAGCAGGAGCCCAGGGCAGCAAACAGAAACACTAAAAACACTTTAAAACATCATAAAAAGACCTTAAAATACATTAAAACAAAACAACGTTAAAAACATTAAAAGAAACTTTAAAAATATCTTTTTTAAAAAGGGTTTAAAGATATTAAAAGACATATTAAGAGCAATTCTAACAAAGACACAAACTGGGATAGGTCTCCACTTAAAAGGCTTGTTGGAAGAGGAGCTATGGTCCCTTCTCACGGTCATGGCTTCCTTCTCGCTTCCAAGGAATCCTGGGAATTATAGTTAAGCAAGGGAGTTGACAATTGTAGTTTTGAGAAAAGGTGAGTAAGAGGCGACATGACATAAATGTATATAACTATTCACGGCATGGAGACAGTAGATAGTTTTTCCCCTCCTCTGTCATAACACTACAACTCGTGGACGTCCAATGAAGTTGAACGTTGAAAGATTCAGGACAGACAAAAGAAAGGATTTTTTTGTGCTATGCATAATTAAACGATGGAATTCGCTCCCACAAGAGCAGCGATGGCCGCTGACTTGGAGGCCTTTAAAAGTGGATTGGACCAATTCATGGAGAGTAAGTTTATCAATGGCTACTTCCACAGTCAGAGGCAGTATGCCATTGAATAGCAGTTGCTGGGAATCACTAGCAGGGAGAGTTGCTGTTGCGCTCAGGTCCTGCTTGGGGGCTTCCCATTAGGGCATCTGGTTGGCCGCTGGGAGAACTGGAGGCTGGACTAGGTGGGCCATTGGCCCAATCCAGCAGCCAGGATCTTCTGATGTTCTTATGTAAGAGTTTGATGGTGTGATGACTAGCGATGAACAAACCAGCGCTGCTGCAAATCAGCACTGGGTATGATTTACAAGTCTGGGTGAATGAAAACTCACAAGAAAGGGCATCAATATTCTGAGTTTTCAAATCATTGTCATTATTATTATTATTTTATTAATCATGACAGAATTTCTATCCTGCCCTCCCTCCTTATCTCGATCGCTGAATTACAGTACTGGTTGAAAAAGGAAAAGGTGCGTTATGCTATTACTCATCAAGATCAAA
The DNA here is from genome assembly GCF_030035675.1 of Rhineura floridana. Lineage (NCBI taxonomy): Eukaryota > Metazoa > Chordata > Lepidosauria > Squamata > Rhineuridae > Rhineura > Rhineura floridana. The sequence continues at coordinate 28,905,309 of NC_084497.1, forward strand.
TTAATAGAAAGTCTCTTAGCCTTTATTCAGCTTCAGGGGAAAAGATTGTGGCTCAGTCGGCAGGACATCTGCTTTGCATACAGAAAGTCTCAGGTTTAATCCCCAGCAAGTAGGGCTGGGAAAAGACTCCTTGCCTGAAACCAAATAAAAAATAAATAAAAGTCTGGAGCGTCACTCCAGAGTTGACAACAGTGAGATGGACCAGTGGCATAAGGCAGTGTCCTACTCTCCTGTGTTTCACCATGCAAGGAGATAAGACGCAAAGAGAAGGAAATGCAAAACCCAACCTCGTTGACGGCATTGGGTGCAAGTAAAAATATATGTATGTAAATTGCAACAGTAATTCTGAAAACCAGATGTGTTTCAACCCATGAGGGGTCTTCCTCGGCAGCCAATAAATGCATAAATCTCAGTGATTTCATCAGGGTAAATCACATGGTTGTATAAATAGCATGAGCTGACCTATCTTGTCCATAGAGTTTTGGGGGGCATCTGGAGAGGTGGTAGCTTTCTAGAGCCCAAGTGTATATATTTCTAAGACTTTCTCTGGGTTTCTCCTTCTCAAGTGTCTGCCATCCAACCCGCTGATTGTTACATTCTTTTTCTTGGTCACATGAGCTGGATGTTCACACATCACCTTATTTTGTTGCGTGCATAACAAGTACATTAATTCTTCATTTATATTGGAAATATTAAAGTTGAATTCTATTTTTATACCCATTTTAGTATAAATTTACACATATTTTTACTCATACCCAATTTTGTGCTGTAGTCATCACCCTGGAGGGAGATAGAGTCCCCAATGTTTTTTTTTTAATTATTACATGTATATCCCAACTTTCCTCCAAGCAACTCAAGGTGGTGTACAAACAGGGTTCTCCCCTTCTGATTTTATCACCAGAACAACCCTGTGAGGTAGATTAGGCTGAGAGATATGACTAGCCCAAGGTCACCCCAGGGAGCTTCATGGCTGAGTGGGGATTCGAACTGTGGTCTCCCAGGTCCCAGCCCGACACTCTAACCACTACACCACACTGGACCCAAGTCAAGCGGACAAGCAAAAGCCAAAGAGTCTGTGCTCTCTCCAAAGAGCAACCACAATTCACAACCCCCCATTGTTCAATGAAATTCTCCAAAACATTTTGTTTATCTGGCTTTGATTTTGCCTGTAGCTCTTTGCAGCACTCTTAAAAAACAAACAAAGCCAAGATGGGTTAAATTTAACCTGAAAAGCTTCACAAAAACAGCCCCCCAAATACACATAGACACACACACTTTTGCTTGACAGATTTTTTTAAAGTACCAAAAGCTAGGAAGCAGATTCTGCACATGGACACACTCCTTGAGACTGGAATTTGCTTTGATTTCATCTGCAAAAGCTGAGAAAGAACTCCCCCGCCCCTCACCGACTTTTGTCACAACGTCCCCAGCTGAGTTTTAATGCTGCAGGAGTTGATAGAAAAGTTGGAACACAAAGATATAAAAAGCTCCCCAAAACAAGAATAGAAATGGCACTTAACTCTTCCCCTGAGGACCTTTTCTCCTCTCCTCCGCTCTCATTCAATGAGTTTAGGGTACAAAGACCCCCTCCTTGCAAACAGAGGTGAGACCTCAAAAGCCTTTTGTCTTCTGATTTAATTAATTGAGGTAATATTGAGCTGATCTCTGCATCAGAGCTGGGAGGACCCTGCAGGGGTGTGTGGCAGCCTCTTGTCTGAATCTTTGGAAAGGGGGGAAAATGAATTCCAGGCCAACTAAAAACAAAAACAATTAAAACATCCCCAGCGGGTGCATTGTGTTTAAAAAAAGGAGACTTTTGGGGTGGAGGGCTTGTTACGGTGGCAAAAGCAATGCATGTGTTCTTTCAACTTCCAGGATCAAAATGTCTCCAAATCACAGTATTAGTAGGATCATCTCCTATAGTTCTGCTGATGGTCATATTCCCTAGAGGGTTATCTGTCAGGGGCAGAGCAAGAGCCCATTTTTCTCTTTCTCCCTGCCACCTCTCTCCCCAACCCCACCCCGTCTCCTTCAGATGCTCCCCCCCCCATTTCCATCTTTTTGCCACCCACCGAAAATTAGGCCAAGGGATGTGAGAAACTGAGCTGTGTCATAGTTGGGTTGAGGGCTTTGGGCTGTCCACCTGTGCTTTAGAGAGAATTTTAGGGAAAAGAGAGGAAGCGAAAGAAGAAAAAGAGGATCGTTTCCTGCCCTGAGGAGGTTACAGTCTGAATTTTCACAGCCAGGGAGAGAATCTAGAAAAGGAAAAGAAGGCACACTACAGCTTTTGAGGTATCATTTGAACCAGCACAAACCCATCTTCATCTTTAAGATCCCCCAAAACGTGGACCATGTCTCTTTCAAGCATTGCATTTGTCCAGTACGAAAGAAGACGGCTGGAATGGCTTGCATGTACAAAAGTTGTACGTTTGTAGATTGATTCCAGGTGTAAAAACCAATTCTCTACGGTGCACCAGTATTTGAGCACAGACTTCTATCCACAGAACCAGATCTCAGCCCCCCACCCCATCTCCCCAGAACACAGAGATCGATTCACAAAACCTGAAAGGTCACTCAGAAATCTAATTACCAGATTTCCACCGGTTGGAAATGGCATAACAATCGAGGCCGGATATGTGGGGAGGTTCAGAGATCAAGTGAGGTCCAATGATCTGGGTGTGGGAACTTTGGATTCAAGCCCTAGCTGTGCTGCTGTCTAGTGGAGAAGGGCCTTAGCTTAGTGGCAGAGCAGACATGTTTTACACGCAGAAGATCCCAGATTTAGTCCTCAGTTATTTTGCCATTTGGGGGCTTGGAAGACGCCCCGTGGGCCTCATGGTGAAAAAGGTGGAATTGGAACCCTCAAAACAGTAAATAAAAGCATCCTGATCGGCATTGGCGTGATGCATGATGGTTGCTGGGCAAGATGGTTCTGAAACGAAAGTGGGGACTGGAGGGATGGCCACTGAGGTTGCAAAGGGCCAGGAGACCTCTCCCAAAGGAGTTTGTCCTTTGGTGCAGCTCCGATACAGAAGCAGCACTGGGTAAGGGAAAGGTTTGGGTCCCATGGGCCACCATCCCTGCCTGCAAGATTATTTGCTGCACCAGGCATTTTGGCGCCGTTATAAGCCCGTTGCTCCCTTTGACCCTTCCCGGCGCACTCAGGAGGCCTGTTAAATGCTCTTTGGGATACCACTGGGCAAGTTAATTTGAGTGGTTGTGCCCCAAGCTGGGAATGCCTCTGGTTTTACATCCAATCTCCTGCCTCCCCCGCCCCCCTGAAGCCCCGAGACGGCTTTAAAATATATATAGCCTCCCTTTGCCCTGGCAACTTAGCCCTCTCTTAAGGTCATCCCTCTGGGGGTGCTTGTTCCTTTTAAAAGTGCTAAGTACAGGTTACGAGGGTCATATGTCAAAGATCTCCCTTGGGGAATGTTCAGCTTTAGCCAGCCATGAAACAGCTACTGTTCCACGGAGGAGGAGGAGAAGGAAGGGGTGTGTGGACCCACTTGAGGTTCACTGAGGGCCGCCTTTTGAATCCAACTGTCAGGAAACGTCTCCCACTTACAGGTAGGAGGAAAAATAGGCAGCTTTCCTATTCTTTTCTGACGTCGCAACTCCCAAATCTCCTGGGGAAGGGCCGTCACTCAGTGGGTAGAGCCCCCACTTTTCATGCAGAAGGTCCCAGGTTCAATCCCCAATGGCAGCATCTCCAGATGGGGCTGGGAAGGACTCCTTGCCTGAAACCTTGGAGAGCTGCTGCCAGTCAGTGTAGACAACACTGAGCTAGATGGACCAAGGGTCTGACTCAGCGAAAGGCAGCTTTCTAGGTTCCTCTTGTCCACATCCACGTGACAACATGTAGGATCATGTCCCATGGGTACCTCCCCACGTTCCCACAAAAGAGCTGCTGGCAGGGTAGATGGGAACTGTTGCCATTTTATCCTCAAACACCCCTGCAAAGAGGGACAGGCCTACATTTATTTATTTATTTATTGCATTTATATACCGCCCCATAGCCAAAGCTCTCTGGGCAGTTTACAACAATTAAGAACATTAAAAACAAGTATACAAATTTAAACCATTAAAACCCATAAAAACCGATGAGCAAGTTCAATAACAGATTTGCCAGTCAGATGGGCGACTAAGAAATCCAATAAATAAATAAATAAATAAGCATGTTATTCAAATGCTGTTAAAATGCCTGGGAGAAGAGGAAAGTCTTGACCTGGTGCCGAAAAGATAACAGGGTTGGCACCAGGTGCACCTCGTCAGGGAGATTATTCCATCATTTGGGGACCACCACTGAGAAGGCCCTCTCCCTTGTTGCCATCCTCCGATAGACATTAAAGGGTCTAATGTGTGCAAAAGCACTCTAGTGAATCTCACAGCTGAGCCAGGATCTGATTGCCTCAGTCCCAACCTCAGTGCTATTACCAAGGGCCCAAGGTGTGAATGTGGACCTCCAGGGCCTTATATCTGGCCTTTGGGACTTTCCCCAGGCCACATCCTCCTCGAGTGCCTTTGCCGTGCCTCCCTGTGGCTACGGCCACCGCTGTTACGTGTCCCCCACAAAGCTGCTCACAAGTGAATGTGGCCCTTGTGCTGAAAAAGTTTCTTCACCCCTCTTCAAGTTCACTACATACATGGAATCCCAACCAGCGCTGAATTGTAACTCCCAGTTCTTCACAAACATTTCTGGCAATGCCAAGAAAATCCTCCCTTTTTGGTGATTTCTTTTGGGGGAGGCAAAATCTGCTCTTGTATTCATAAAACTGCCCTCGCTTGCTCGCCCTCAGAAAAGTCATCACATAGCTACAACTGATTGGCTATGCCATGCTGTGGCCCCATTCTGATCACCATGTGATCCCTGATTGTGTGGGCTCTTCCACAGGAGTAATTCAGAAAGAAGGCCAAAACAGCAACTCTGTGTGTGTGTGAAATATGGCACCAAAGATGACTGGGGTGAAAAGGTTGTTTTTGTGGGCACAGAATCTTAAGTTTTAGAGGAGTCTGGTTATAGTAAACAAGATGCTGGGCTAGATGGACCTTTGGTCCGATTCAACAGGACCCTTTCTGATGCTTGTGCTCCCAAGCAATTTTACATCTTCTTGACACAACACCTGTATCAGGGAACCCTATGTGAAGATCACCAACATGGACATCTGAAAGAGAGGATTAGACAAATTCACGGAGGGTAAATGTTAGTAGCTGCAATGGCTATGTTCCGTCTCCACTGTCGAAGGCAGTATACGATGTCCTGCAAATCATAAGAGAGGAGAGTGCTATTGCACTCAGGTTCTGCTTGTGGCTTTTCTTAATGGGCATCTGGTTGGCCACTGTGAGAACAGGATGCTGGACTAGACAGACCTTTGGTCCCACTGAGCAGGGCTCTTCCAGTGCTTGTACCTCAACTAACCTTGCATCACCCAAAGCAGCCTAAGTGAGTATCGCCTCCCGCGTTATCCAAGTACCTGGATCAATTAATCATCCTGATTAAAACACTTTTTGGGATCCTGCACATGGACAACCAAAGCTAAGGCTTTTGTGCCAATGGCCACTCATGTAAATGGCGTCAAGAGAGAATGAGAAATATACATAGAGGAAGAGGGTAGATCTGTCATTGGCTCTTAGTTATGGTGCCTAAGTGGGGCTTCTAGGCTCAGAGGTAATCTTCCTCTGAAGACCATTTGCAACAGTGAGAGAGGACTAGAGGCATCTAGCTGATCACTGAGGGAAACAGGACATTTAGATAGATAGATCTGATCCAGCACTCTGATATTCTGTGGGATTTATCAAGTGCCCATCCTACTCAGGGTAGACCTAGGTTCATTCATTTCAATGGGCCTGCTCTAAGGAGGACTAGCATTGACTACCCACTTAGAGCATCCACTGAACTTACAAACCGAACTGTATTGCAAAATTCAGAAAAGCGCAAGTTGAGTAGGACAGCTAGGTTTCGGTTCTTGTACTGTGTCGGGAAGTGCAAATTTCACTAAGTTTGCATTCAAAGGCATACCTACCCCAATCCCCCCCCCGTCCCTACTTCAGAGTAAACATGCACAGGACTGGGAAAGGAAGTGAGAAACTCACAAACATAAAACCCTTCTGAGTCTGAAACGTCTTGAAACATCCACAGAGATGCTGAGATGAAAATCAGCAAGCCTCATTTCCACTGATGCCTGATCTTTTTTTAAAAACACACACACACACACACTTCTGGAAAGAGGACAGGAGGGTGGAATCTATCCCATTGGTTTGACTTTGGGGGCCTGATGGGTAACATATGGTGGAAGAAGTTTTGCCTTGGGGAGGGGGTTGGAACGGGGAGAAAACACGGGGAGGAAAGTGCAATTTATGCCTTCCCTTGCAGATGTACATTAATGCAAAAGGGGGGGTTAGAGAGAGAGAGAGAGAGAGAGAGAGAGAGAGGAAAAGCGACACTCCTCGCTCTTAGCACACTGTTGTCTGAAGCCCGCTGTTGTCACTCCAAAGAAACCCCCCATTGAAAACTAGTCAGGCATCCCTCTTTAACGGAGACAATGGGGCCTAGTCTATAAAACCGACAGGCCAGTTGCAGGCAGCCCTTTGCTTCCTTTGTCCTCGGCCTTCTTAATAAACTTTTTTGGAGAGTTAATCAATCCAGTTGAATAGCCGATGCTCTCATTGTCAAAAAAAAGGGTCTAACAGAAGGGTTGGAGTTTCTGTTGTGTCCCCCCCCTTTTATTTTTTGTAGAGGGGGGGAAGGAGGAGGAGGAGGGGGAGGAAGGATTTCTATAAGAGAACCAGGGCTTGAAAAGCAACAGAAAACTCCCTCCCTTCAAAAAAAAAACCACAGAAAGGAAAAGAAAAAGGTCTATTTTCATCTCAAACATGAACTTTTCATCACAGGGACTCATCAACATATAGAACCGGTGAAATAAAATTATCTTTCCCTACATCTAAGAGGGTTTTTTTAAATAGCCAATATTATTTGAGAGAGAGAGAGAGAGAGAGAGAGAGAAAGTTATAGCTCAAAACAGCGAGACTTGGGAAGGATTTTTCAGAGGGCAGGTTGAATTTCTCGAGAAATTGGCTTTTTCTCTACTGTCTTCCCCCAACCTAGCCCACTCCTCTATTTTTCTTCACCATGTTCAGGGCAAGTAAAACTAGATATTTAACATCCATACTTTTTTTTTGGGGGGGGGGGGAGAGAAAGCAAGAAAACAGTTTGCAACTGACCACCAACATGGCTCTTATAAAATATACATTTCTTCTGTTTGGATTCTGTGGCTTTTTCAGAACTGATGCTGCAACATTTTAAGTTTTTTTTTTTAACTTCTGTAATTTGAGAATTAGTTAAATAAACAACAGCCCCCCTCTCCAAAATACACATACCTCCTGTGTTTGAGCCATTGGCATCCTCTCCCCTGTTAACACAAGTGGAAAATTCCATCCCAATACTCCTTAGATGGTAAAAATAATGCCCCTGAAGAAGTAAATCCAATGGATTTCTGCAAAACCTTTTCCCCAAAAAACTGCCATTAGGATGGAAGCCTGAAAACTAAAATGACAACAGCAAGGTCCCTACACAAACTCAACAGCCACTTGGGAACTCACACAATTCAACACACAAGGCTGAACCAGATTCCAAGCACAGTTTCCATTCATTTTCAAAGGAAGGGAGGTTCTGTAGACCTTTGCAGCTGGAACTAAGCACGTGTAGAACTGAAACAACAACAAAGTGCTAAAAGGAATCAAAAGGGAGCCACTTCCAAAATCAAGTGGGCCTTTGAGAAAATGATGGCCCCAACATCCCAATTCCACAGGTGGAAAAGGCTCCAAAAGCCACCAAAAGGGAAAATCTAAATTTTTGACACTTGGAGGAATTTTAAAATTTTTTGCCCCCAACCCACATTGACATTTCGACAACAAGAGAAAGAAACATTTGACATAAAAATGGTCGTAGCGCTGGCCCCAAACATTCCGCTATCTGGTGCCCAAATGATACCTCCGCCTCTGCAAAGACCAAGATTTTTCTTAAAAAGTAAACATCTGCTGCACCATTCAGGTGCCAGTTTCTGCCTTCATCTGCCCACTTCCATTCATGGTACCATCTAAAGCTCCCTGCTCCATGACAGGGCCAGTTCTAGGATTATTGATGTGGAAAAATGATCATAAATATGAACATGTCTCCTTAAAAAAAAACCCTGTTATTTTGTTGACTAGGAAAAGATCTGTTGTCGAGAGAGGTGAGAAGAGATATAAACACAGTGGGCTGCATCTGACAAAGGCTAAGGGCCCGTAGCTCAGTGGTAGAACATCGATTCCAGGTTCAGCCCCCAACAGCATCTCCACATGCTTGTCTGAAACCCCAAAGACCTTCTGCCAGTCAGTGGAGCAAATACTGAGTTAGATGAACCAACAGCCTGACTGTAAGGCAGTGTCCTATGTCCCTATGCTGTACTCAGAGTAGATCCATTTAAACAAATGGACCTTAAGTTAGCGATCAGTTTCAGTGGGTCTACTAATCTGAGGAGGAATTATGCTGGATACAACCCATTGTAAACACTGCAAAAACCAAACCAAACGGTTGCCCAACAGCACTGGAAAGTCTCCTTTCAACTTTTTAAAATCATGGGATTGTTCACAACTTTACAGACTCTTCCCTCTCCCTTTCTTGGTCTTCAATACAAAAGAAGCCAGTCAGCATTCTATATTTTAAAGCCCCCTTTACAACCTCCCCCTCCATAAATAAAGAAAAGTACATAAGAACATCAGAAGAGCCTGCTGGATCAGGCCAGTGGCCCATCTAGTCCAGCATCCTGTTCTCACAGTGGCCAACCAGGTGCCTGGGGGAAGCCCGCAAGCAGGACCCGAGTGCAAGAACACTCTCCCCTCCTGAGGCTTCCGGCAACTGCTTTTCAGAAGCATGCTGCCTCTGACTAGGGTGGCACAGCACAGCCATCATGGCTAGTAGCCATCGATAGCCCTGTCCTCCATGCCTGTTTTTAAAATTCCTAATGGATCATCATCAATAGAGTGTTCTTGGATTGCAATCAACGTTAGTCTTGCTCAGAGCAGACCCATTAAAATGAATGAACATGCCTAACTTAAGCCCATTACTTTAAATGAGTCTACTTTGAGTAGGATTTAATTGGCTACAACCCTATCTTTCGCTCTCTTTCCACACGGCTCCTACAAGTGCCTTTAAGAGTCTCTTGCACAGTTTGCATGTGTGAACATTTCATGCAGGACAGAACTCAAGCAGAGTGTTCTTCTACCCACTATACCTCTTTCATCTCAATTACAGATGGTGGAAAACATCAAAGCAACAGGCTGTGGTTTTTTTTAGGGTTGTGCACGAACAAAATGCTCCAGAGTTGCCATCATTTTCTACCGCCCCCTACTCCTCTGGCTTTCAGAACAGCTCCATCTGCAGACCTTTGTCAGGCAATAATGCTATCTCTGTAGGAACTGTGGCAAGAGCAACTTCTGCTTGATTCCTGGCATGCCGAAGGGGAGATAGAGTGAGGGTCCTCCAGCTGGCTAGACTGCATTTAAAAAGTTTAAAAAGAGTTCTGCTGAGCATTACAGAAGCAGGCACTGGAGAAGTCAGTTTTATCTCAGGTTAGTTGGCAACCCTAACATTAAGGTACAAGAAGAGGCCGCAATGATGTTTGAAATTATTTGGGTGTTCCGGTTAGAGGGATGGGGGAATCTGTCGATTTTGGTTCTAGTATAGGTTTATTTGTATAGCTTATTGCAAAAAGATTTACACAGAGGTAAGCTAAATCAAACCATCACCTTTACAATTGGTAGATGTAGATCTTAGGAACTTTGCTCTGATCTTCTTGGATGAAACAGCAAAGAAAGCCACTTGCTTGGTAACATACGGATCATTACCAGATAGCAGAATTAATACTTTCTCAGATAATGTCCTGCCAGACATTGTTTTTAACAGAGGAACAATAAATTTCTTTCCTGGCGATGAATACAACTCACAAACCAACATATAATGAACAATATTCTCTATTTGTGGGCCCCCAAAAATACATAATACATAACTGCTGAGTATCTATAAAAGTGGAAGCCATTGTCTGATGGCATAACTCAGAGAAGGCTTGCCTCAAAGAAGAAAATGTTGAAGTATAAAGGCAGGGGGATAAAGCAGTTTTCCCCAATATAATGCATTTTTGTGTTGCTTTCACTAACATTTGCACTTACACACACACATTCCCCTAGTGCATGCACTTTTGCACATTGCGAGGCTGGAGAAGGGCGAACTTTGAAGGCGGGCTGCGTTTCAGTTCTCGGATTGCTTTGTTTTGGAAAGTGTGAATTAGGTAGTTTCGCCTTTCAGTGTGAACAGAATTAAATGCCTCCCCCATCTCTACTTGGAAATGAATTTGCAAACTCTGGGGTTCAGATGTGGAAGAACTCTAGGGGGAAATAAACTCTGCCAATTAAATGTTGCAAGGTTCCTTATTTAATCAACCTTCCTCCCCAATCTGATTCAGGCAGGGTATTCTTTTAATATATAAAAAAACACCCCTTTTATTCACTGCCCTGCCAAATCCACATCTTTTCTTTCCTTGTTTTGCATTTTTCAAAGCCGGGCCCTTTCCCTATTCGCTAGAACACTGGCTTCCCCTTTCCCAAGCCAGTAGCGCTATTCCCCCAGCGACTCCGGTTCAGCGTTTAAAAGCCCTAATGAGTGTTGACAAGTTTAATGAGTTTGTTTTAAAAGAGGAAAAAACTGAGCCGGTGAAGATTTCCGAGTCAAATCCATTAGGGCATCCCGTCCAAAATGCACTGACAGGTTTGCCAAACACAGACTTAATTGAGCGTTTGCATCCCAGACTCTCCTTCGTTTCGGCTGCTCGATTCCAGATTCCTCCTGACCAGCGCAAGCCATTCTAGAGGAAGACCAAGGCCAGACTTGGGCTAGCCTTGAAACCTCAGTCCTAGTTCTCCCAACTACAAGGAGAACAAAAAAGGGGTCTATCCTACTAGGAACCCCAATATTTTAACCACCCTATGCTTGGAGGTGGTAATGGATCCAAACAGGGATATTTTAAAAATAACACATTTCTGCCTAATTGGGGTGGGTGGGTTACCCCATACCCCATGGGTTCTTCTACAATACGGAGTCGCTCCTCCCCAAGGCATTTCAACTTCCCTCACTTTTTTTTTAAGCTTTGAAAGCTTTTATTAAATGGCATTTGGGATCAGTTAGACTCAATTTTATTAAAACGGCATTTGGGGTCAATTACTTAAAATGAATGGAAGAGGCACTGCATGTGCAAGGGATTGAAGGTCAGTGACCTCAATGTGATGGAAACTCTCATTTAATCACCCAATAGCTACTTTATATTTGACGGCGCAGCTAAGATAAGGAGATGTTAACCTTTCAGTTTACAAAACCTAATAAATCCCAACAGGGCAAAAGCCAACAATAGCACAAACGTAAAATAAATTCAGTATTACAAAAGAAATAATCTAGATTTAAATTCATAAGTACAAAAAAAGGGGGGGGCAGAAACATAACAGACTGGCTGCTGGATCAGCCCCCAACCCCTCTAGCCCAGCACTCGGCTCTTCTGGTGGCCAGACAGAAGTCCGTTCTGTGAAAGCCAACCAGCACAGCTCTAACGTTACAAACAGGACTGATATAGCACCTCAAACATAACACTTGTCAAGCAACCACTGAGACCACATGAACTACGAAAGACCATCGCTCAGTGAAAGAGCCCCTGCTTTGCATGCAGAAGGTCCCAGTTTCAATCCGTAGCATCACCAGTTAAAAAGATCTCATATAGCAACGGTGGGAAAGGCCTCCCTCTGGGGCCCTGGATGTCACCAGCTCCTGGAACAGTGGGAGGGACAAGGGCAATGATCTGACTCTGTACAGGGCAACCTTATATTTTAAGGAAGGCCAAGTGATGAGCGCACACTTGACATGCAGAAGGTCCCAAGCATCTCCATTTTTAAGGATCATAGACAGTGAAAGACCTTGAAGGGTAGACTGTGCAATGGCTATGTTGTCTGTGCAATGGCAGAGCACCTCTGAATACCAGCTGTTGGGATTCACAGGTGAAGGGAGTGCTGTTGTGTTCAGGTCTTGCTTGGGCAGTTCCTGTTGGTGAAAACAGAGGGCTAGACTAGATGGGCCACTGGCCTGGTCCAGCAGGGTTCTTTGTATGCTCTTAACATTGGTCTAGGTCAGGGACAAAGGAGCCCATGGCCCTCTTAGATGTTGCTGGACTCCAACCTCAAGGCAACCAGCCAGCACAGCCAAGTGGTTATGGATAATGAGGACTAGATTGAGTCCAACTCTGTCCAGGGGTGTACAAGGTCACAGGGGGTTGTAGACCCTTTACTTTTTGGGGAGCAGGGTCCCAGCCAGGTCCCTCTGTATGAGGCAATCTGCATGAAAAGGGAGTGTGTTAACCACTGGGAAGAGTCCTTTTCCTTTTGTGCTGATTGGAGCCAATCAGAGTGAAAGGAGATGAGTCAACCACTGAGAAGACTCTTCTCAGTAGCTAACCCACAGCCTCCCCTTTCATACTGATTGGCTGCTAGGGACATCTGTTGTAATGGAGTGCGGCTTGGGAGATGATGAGGGAAAGTGGAAAAGGCTGTGAGGGGGTGTGGTGTGACTTTCATGAAGGGACCCTGCACTTCTGAATTTGCCACTACACCACATACACTACTATGTCTGGAGGGCCATAGCTTTGCCTACTGCTCCCCAGGAGGGTTTGCAATCTAACCAAATCAAGAGGTGACACCCTTCCTTTTTCCAGGTTAAAAAGATTCATTAAAGAGCTTTGAGGTGGTGGCTCCATCAATTTTGATTCCCTCAGTTTTTCATCTTTCCAATCTTAAATCCAGTTCCTCACCAATCTGACCTTTGTTTTCAAATCCTCATGAAAACTCCCATATTTTAGTGCAAATTTCTCCCCAAAAACACATTTTTTGTAGGCAGTTTTGACTAGCGCAGACATTCTTGCAAGCAATTTCTCATGACAGAGTGCATATTTGCATGTTATTTTCAGTCATTTTAATGCACGCATTTCCCTAACCGATGCATTTTTGTTCGGTTGGCCAACTACATTGCAAAATTCGAGTTACATGCGAATTTGGAAGGAGTTCTGTGTTTCAGTTCTCATGTTGTTTGGGAAAGTGCGAATTTGATCAATTCAGCTTGACGTGAGAATGTAATTGAATTTTTTGCCCATCTCCGTGCGCTGAACCCACACCTTCCCCTCCTCTCGATATAAGTCAAAGAGCCGATGGAGGCAACATCAAGGTTGTTCTAAGTCTTGCAGCTGACTTCATGAACTTTGAGCTGTGCTGATTAGAAAGCATGTTCAGTGTTCGGGTTAGCTTTGGCCGGTGGGCGTACTTCTACTTTTCCAATCTCTCCCCACCTCCTAAAGCCTCCCTATTGTTCCAGCTACAAAAACAGCTGCTGAGAGCTAGCGGGGGCAATCTTTCTCGCTTCTTATTTATTTAATTTTTTGCAATCCGGAAGAGGGGGAGAAAAATGAGAGACACCCCAGGTCTATCGTAATAAAAGAAAGAGGGGAGTGAAGAAAAGCACATTTTGGAAAATTGAGTTTGGTCCATAGCCTGCAAAATAAATCTCAGCCCGAAACCTGGAGCTAGGGGTGAAGGGAAGCCCCCCCCAATTTTGAGATATTTCCACCCCCCACAGCAATGTGGATGCCAGAACAGATTCCCCACCCCCACCCCCAAAAGGTTAAACTCTCTGATCTCTGGGGATTAAGGCCAAAAGTGAGGACTGGAATGGAAGGGAGAAGAAAAGAGGCTCCAAACTGTGTGAAAAATGGGAATTAAGTACCTGGTTTTTGAATTAAAAAAACAAATCTGAAGGAGAGAGAGATAGAAAAAGAGGAGAGTGAACAACAGGTGGCGGAGGTTCCTGTTTTCCAGAGTGTTTTTGAATATATTTTTTTCCCGTTAGCATTTTGGACATCAGATCTGTAAATGATGATGACAAGGTCAGTGAATAACAGGGGCAGTTTGTACATGGATATATCACTTGAGAAATCCAGTGAGAACCTGGAGATTTAAAGGAAGGAAGTCAGAGCAAATGTCGCAGAGATAACTTTCATCACAAGCACACGTGGCTTGCAAATGAGAGCTCTTCTCCAGTAGAGGTTGATGACTGCTAGACCTGACAGGATTGCTAAGAGGGCCACTGGAAGCAGGGCCAATTTGTTATGGAGGCTCCTCCTCCTAAAGTTCCAACTCCGCCCCCCCAGACAAGGGTGAAGGATGAGCCCTGCTGGCCTTAATGATGATTGACAGTGGCTCTTCAGTCCACAGCTGTGAGTGGCCAGCAGAGGAGATGGACAGAAAAGGCTCCCCCCCCGAGAGTTTCTGAATGTATGGAAACAGCTGTGGGGGGGATACAGGACTGCTAGGCTGCAGCTCTGGATGTTGGGGTGCAGGGGAAAAAATACTGGCTGGGCTCTGCTCATATAGCCCGAGCCTCCCTTGCTTTTCAGTGGCCAGTCACACAATGGGAAAGAAACGAAAGCAATGGGTATAAATGTTTGGCTCCTGGAAAGTCTATTATCTGAAAGGCTGCCATGCCCAAAGGTGGAGCAGATTGATCTCTGTTGCTCCAGAAGGCAGGAACAGAACCAATAGGTGAAAATGTCAAAGAAGCAGATTTTGACTGATTGTCAGGAGAAACTTCCGAAGGATAAGAGCTCTTAGACAGTGTGACAATCTGCCTTGGGAGCTGGTGGTCTCTTCTTTGGTGGAGGAATTTAAGTAGAGGCTGGATGGCCAACCTATCAGAGATGCAGTCCTTCATTGGGATGGCCAACCTATCAGGGATGCTGTAATTGCATCCTGCATTGAACAGGAGGTTGACAGGATAGCCCCCAAAGTCCAGTCCTTTGCAACTCAATGAGTCTATGATTCCATGCCTACTGCCCCCCACAACACAACACCATTCAAAATGAAGCTTTGTGGCAATGTTGCACTATTCTGAAGGGAATGGCGAGGGAAAGATCCCTGGCAAGTACTCCTGCTGATCACCACTGAAAAAGAAGGCTGAATGGTGGTGGTGGTCGTGGTGGTTTGGCTATGCCCCCTCCCTCAAAATTGAACCAAAAAGGCCATTGAGAAGATTCATGAGAAGATCCTAACTCAGGGGCGCAGAGCACATGATTTGCATGCAAAAGTCCCAGGTTTAATCCACAGCATCTCGAGACAGGGCTGGGAAAGGCCTCTAACCTGAAATCCTGGAGAGCCACTGCCACTCATCATGGAAAATACCACACTAGATAGATCAAGGGTTTGGCTTCATCTGAGGCAGCATCCTATCCTATGCCCCTATTTAAATCAGCCCTCCAGAGCATGAGAACTGGAATCTTCCTTCTTTATGGGATGCGCCGTAGCTCAGTGGCAGAGCCCCTGCTTTGCATGCAGAAGGTCTCAGATTCAACCCCTGGCAGCATCTCCAGGTTGGGCTGGAAAAGAATCTAACTGATCCTGAGCGAGACCATTGGCCCATCTAGCTCAGTATTGTCCAAACGCATTGGCAGTAGCACTCTGGACTTTCTGGCAGGGAACATTCCCAGCCCTATCTGGAGACTGAACCAGAGACCATCTGCATGCAAGGCAGGGGCTCTCCTGACAAGCCACAGCCTTTTATGGTTCTGTCTAAAAAACCCTGGAGAGCTGCTGCCAGTCAGTGTAGACAATACTGACCTAGATGGATCAATGCAGTGAGTCAACAGAAGACGGGCCCTTCCATGTTCCACATCCGGCACAGCCCCTCTGGATTCTTAACTGGCCACAATCTCAGAAAAGGGCTCCAGCTGAAATTCTCCGGCAGAGGCTTCCCCGCGACAAATTCCTCGTACCTTTCCGCTGCCCTCGCTCTGAATGGGATGCCGGTTGGCTTGGGCCTCTGCAGGCTTTGATATTCTTGCAGGCTTTTGTAGCTGGCCTGCAACCCCAGGGCCCCTTTATTAGTTTATTTAAGAGTTAATCCCTTCACAATTGAGTGCCTGGACCACAGAGCGCCACTCTCTCGCCTCTTGTTTACATCTAATTATGGCTCTGGAAAAATGCCATTTCCCTCCCTCACCTTTTTTCCATTGAACAGGTAACCTCTGCCTACGCAACCAACCATCTTTCTCCCCCCCACCCTCGTCTTGCTCCAGTTCCTTCAACTTTTCCTTTGCCAAGGAAAAGCATTCGAAATAATTAAAGCAATGGGGCAACTTCAGAAGGAACCAGGGCATCATTTCAGCTGGCTCCATGGCTGGGTAGGAAGATGGACGGTGGTGGTAAGAAAGGACAGGGAGACAGGAATAATAATGACAAGAGCTATCGGTATTGCCGGTACCGTTCAAATAGAATTTAGTTGTCTTTTCCCAAAACACTCTTTTAAAAAAAAAAAAAACTTTTGTGGTTCAGAAATGGCATTTCTTCCATTTATAAATTCAGTTCTACACATTTCTTCAGCAATCTGTGATTTTTTCAAAAAAAAAATCCTCACGAAAATTCTTTAGCATTTTAGTGCAAATTTCTCCTAATAAACGTATTTTTTGTATGCAGTTTTGACTTATGGACACATTTTTGCAAGCAATTTCTCCTAATACAATGAATTTCTATTTATTTATTTATTAAATTTCTATCCTGCCCTTCCTCCCAGGAAGAGCCCAGGGTGGCAAACAAAAGCACTAAAACCACTCTAAAGCATCTTAAAAACAGACTTGAAAATATATTAAATATTATTAAATATTAAATGTTATTTTTTTACAAATATATTCATTTTTATGGGCACTTTCCCCCCTAAGATGGTTTATAGTTACAGAGCCAGAGACAAGTCAGACCTCTTGGGGCGAGGAACCTGTTTCAGTGCAAGGGCCCCATTCCCCACAGGGCAACCTTCGCAGGAGGCAAATGCCAGTGGTTGGCACAGCCAGAGGGGGGAAATGAGCAGAGCAACCACACTGAGCCAACTCTGTGCAGGAGACTAGCGTCTACACCCAACTTGCACTCCCCTCTCTGTCCTCCCCCAGGCAAGGAAAAGGTATGATCAGAGCTCAAGGCCACATAGTCATGATTAATAAAATTTATATCCTGGCCCTCCTTCCAGAGGGCGGCAAACAAATGACACTAAAAAACATCTGTAAAACACATTAAACACAGAGCAACATCCCGGCCAGGCAAAAACACTCAAGGTGGGTCATTGAGGGGTGGGGCTTGGGAAGTGTTCCAAGGGCCAGATAGGGCCAATATAAGAGTTCCAAGGGCCACAGAAAGTCCCGGGGTGTGTGAGGGTCCCCATCCACAGACTAGAGTGTTCGATCCAGAAACGTGTGTCTAGAACATAACTTTTCTCACATCAACAACACTCCTCAAATCAAACCCAGGATCAAGAGAACTCTTCCCCCACCCCTTTCTCTGTCAAGAAGTCTCTTTACCAAGGACCACTCAGCGATGGCCCTGCTCACAAAAAGACCCAACTGAACACATGAAGCTGCTTTAGGCCACCTCAATCTCTTGATCCATCTGGACCGCTGCGGCCTAAAACTGACCGGCACCCGATCTCCAGAGTCCCTCCAAGCTCTGCTATCCAAGATTTTTTTTTTAAAAAAAAGAAGACTGGTGGTGCTGGGCATTGAACCATGAACCTTCTGCACTCAGGCCACTCAGATATGACTTCCTCAAGGGCAGGAGATCTCCAAGGGAATGATGTATTATGATGCAGTTGCATCCTTTGGGAAACGAACAGGTTCAGAGGAGGGCAACAAGGAGGATCAAGGGACCAGTAACAAAGCCCTATGAGGAGAGACTGAAGGAACTGGGCATGTTTAGCCTGGAGAAGAGAAGACGGAGGGAAGATAGGATAGTGCTCTTCAAGTGATTGAAAGGTTGCCACACAGAGGAGGGCCGGGATCTCTTCTTGATCATCCCAGAGTGCAGGACACGGAATAATGGACTCAAGTTACAGAAAGACAGATTTCAGCTGAACATCAGGAACAACTTCCTAAGTGTTAGAGCCGTATGACCATGGAACCAATGACCTAGGGAGGTGGTTGGCTCTCCAGCACTGGAGGCATTCAAGACGCAGCTGGACAGCCACCTCTTGGGTATGCTTTAATTTGGATCCCTGCCTTCAGCAGGGGGTTGGACTGGATGGCCTTATAGGCCCCTTCCGACTCTACTATTCTAGAATTTTATGAGGGTTCCCAGCTGCTCATCGCATTTGAAGGACTATGAAAGCACTTTAAACAGTCATGGCTTCCCCCAGAGAATCCTGGAAAATGTAGTTTGCGCAGGGTGTGGAGAGTTGTTAGGTGAAACCCCTGTTCTCCCTAGCAGAACAACAGTCCCCAGAGCGGTTTAGCAATCCATCCCTCTTCCCAAGGGACCGTAGCTCTGTGAGCCACTAGCAAACTATATTCCCCAGGATTCTTTGGGAGGAAGCCATGGCTGTTTAAACAGGGCTTTAGACACAGATGTGGCCTAAGAGACAAACAGAGAAGAGTCAGCAGAGAAAACTGAAGGCCAAACATCTCCCAGCCAGGAAGGATGCGCTCTTCTTACCCAAATCTGGCCTTCCCCCTTTCTCATCCCCTCCATTGCTTCCCGGCCCCCACTTCCCCCTGACTCTTTTTTTAAAGAGCCCAGCGTGTTTGCTTTTGACTTCATCCACTAAGTCAATAGTTTAAAGATGCCCTCACCCCTCAAGAACGGAGCCCCCCTCCCTGGTCGCCCTCCCTTCCCTGTTCTCTTCTGCGGATAATGGTGTCCCTTTGTTGACTAATCAGGGCTCCCAAGGGGTTGGAGCCCAGATAGAGATTCTTGACATTTGTCGGTGAAAATGAAAGGTGGATTAAGCAACGGCTGCTGAACACACCATGGCAAAGTTTGACAACTATTCCCCCATTGAAAAGTCCCGTTCTGGTGTGGTTACTTTGGTTTTGTTTTGGGGGTTTTTTATTTTAAAAAAGTTGTTTGTATTTCTAAAGTGGGGGCCCACTGAGGCAGCACCTAGAGAATGTAGCAACTGCATCATCAAGAGTTTCAGAATGATCTTAAGGCCAGAGAGAGAGAGAGAGGTTAGGGAGCAGGAAAAGGATGAAAGAGAAGAAACAACAACAAAACAGCGAATGGGGGAAATTGTCCAAAGCGTTTGCTTAACAACTTAAAAAAAGCAACACTAGCAATGATTTTCAGAACAGATCTGCAGCCCCAAACTGTTAAAGTGTGTAGATGAGTATTATTTATTAAACTTATTGGGTTGTAGCCAACTAAATCCTACTCAGAGTAGCCCCATTGAAATTAGGGGCTTAAGTTAGTCATGTTCATTCACTTTAATGGGTCTATTCTAAGCAGGACTAGCATTGCATACAACCCATTAGTTGCTTGTTACTAGGAACAGGGAAATTCTATTCAGTTCTCATTTAAAGCTGAATCTATCAAATTTGCACTTTCAAAAGCAATCTGAGAAGCAAATCACAGCCGTTCTTTGAAACCTGCACATATCCAAATTTTGCAATGCAATTCTCCAACCAAAAAATGCTTACAAAAATGCTTGTATTGAGTAAAAGTGTGCAAAAAAGAACAATTATATTAGTGAAAATACACAAAACCACACTATATTAACATAAATTGCTTACAAAAATGTATATTAGGAGAAATTTGCATTTTAAAAAATTGCAAATTGCTGCAGTAACGTGAAGCATATTTAAAATGGGAAAAATTAGACACTGAGATGACCGAAATTCATAGATTCTTCCATCATGACTAGAAAGCGTCTCATTGTACTCAGATGGAGCTAACTTGAAATGCAAAATTTTAAACATACACACACAGGCAAAGTCATAATAGGGAATGAATCCTTCAATTCTCCCCTCCCCCATAACATTTCTTCATTTTCTGTTACTTTACAAGGTGAATTTGCACAGCATTCTCAGTTTAACAAGAGTTTGGTTGACTCTTGGAGCTGATTCTACGCAGGCTTTCGTCAGAGGTTCAATGAGGCTTACGTTCTAGTAAGTGAATTTAAGATTGAAATCTCTGCCCCCCCCAAAAAAACATTCTGCTAAGTAAAATATATATTATTCACTCAATTACACACTTACAAAAGGTTTGGGCCATTGATCAGTTCAAAAACCTTTGCTATAGCTCATTTCGGATAATTTTTGTGGAGGCCTTTTTAAATTCTTCAAGCATGGAAAGGTTCATCTCGTTTTTCTTTTAATGTTTCAGAACAAAATACTTTCTTCACCCCCTTTCCAGAAAGATAGGAAGAAACAGTTTTTTTAAACACACACACACACACACACACACACACGCAAAAACCAAAGTAACAGAAGCACTTTAAAGAAAAGGTTTCTCTGGCTTCCTGTGTGACGAGTTTGAAAGATGGAAATTGAAGCTGTCCTGCTGTGCATTTATTCAAGTGCAGGCAGAAGAGAAGGCCTGGTGCTTGGAATGAGATTAAAGGAGGAGGAGGAGGAGGAGGAGGAAGGAAACTCTAGGGAGAAAAAGAGAAATAAAATTGACAGCAGCAAGGTAGCATACTAGACGTCCACAACTTAAAACACACACACACGCAATTTGACATCAAAACCAGAAACTTGTTTCCAAACAGAAGGCTGGAAGAACCCAACAAAATTTCAACAAGGAGAAAAAAGATTCAGGGACTAGGGGGTGGGTGGAAGGGAGTGGCCATTTCATAAGGTTGTAGCCAATGCTACTTCTACTCAGAGTAGATCCATTGACGTCAGTAGACATGCTTAACTTAGATCTATCCATTGCAGTGGGTCTGGTGTCTGAGGAGAATTTGGTTAGATGAAACCCAGAGGAAACAGCAAAAAGGATCATATTTGTTGCCTGCAGTTGTTGACTCCTCTTCAACCGTCGATGGATCGGGTGGTTCATTTGATGCAGCCCACCAGCGTTTGGTGGGCTGCGTTTCCCAAAAGGTGCTCCTCTCCTCCTCTCAGCAAGCAACTTTAGGAACTTGAAGGGAGTTTCAAAAGCAGGTTTAGATGTTCAACCAAAAAGCCCTTGGGCTTAAGCAAAGCAGCCTACAGTGATTGGCTTCTTTGTGGCCAACCCTTTATGTCCTCGTTTTGGGGGGAAAACAAAACATTTCGCCAAACATACATTTGTCATCTTGTTCTACTCAACTAAAACCAGGGTGGTGTGGCATTTGCTAAAATGTTCTTCTGACCCTGTTTTGATCTGCTGTGCTATGTCCAGCTAAGTACTGATCAACTTAAGTTCATCATGTTCATTTATTTCAGTGGGTCTACTCTGAGTTGGACTCACACCGGATACCACCTTTTAAAAAAATGTATGGTTTGTGTGGAGGCCATAGCTCAGTGGCAGAGCACCTGCCTTGGATGCAGAAGGTCCCAAGTTCAGTCCCCGGCAACATCCCCAGGTAGAGCTGAGAGAGAGACCCTGGTCTGAAACCCTAGAGAGATGCTACCAGTCAGTGTAGACAATACTTAGCTAGTCTGACTCAGTAATAAGGTAACTACCTATCTCATGAGAGAAGATCTATAGCACAACAGCAGAATCTTATCGTTAAGGGAGGGAAGGGGTTGGTCCACAAAAGGACATTTCTCACCTAATTAAAAAATCATAGATCTGGGTAGACAAAGGCTCTCCAGACAATGATGGATTACAACTCCCATCATCTCTGATCATTGGCCATGCTGACTGGAGCTAGAGTCCCACGACATCTGGAGGGTCACAGGTTCCCCACCCTTGGTTTAAAGTTATAATAAGAGCAGAGCTTGGAAAATTTACTTTTTTTGAACTACAACTCCCATCAGCCCAATCCAGTGGTCATGCTGGCTGGGGCTGATGGGAGTTGTAGTTCACAAAAGTAACTTCTCCAAGCTCTGAATAAGAGTTGCCTACAACATCACTTAGGCTAGGGGTGCGTTGTCTCACTCTGCAGACCTGTTAGCTTTCAGAGTGGAATGCTTGGCAGAAGCTGAACTGTAACAGGATCCCTGGGGAACAAGCACACTTGACCCTGGATGTAATCACAGTGAAACTCTGGGTTTGGGGGGGGCAGAGAAAAGAAGGCTTGCATTTATTGTAGGAGGTATATACTGGTTAGAAAATATCCTAGTTCTAGCTAGATAAAGTTGGAGATGCAAAGACACATGCTTGGTCTTTCATCTCTGCAGGAGAGAGAGAGAGACAAAGGGAAAAGAAGTCTCCTCTCCCAAGGTGGGACAATGAAGAAGGGAAGAGCAGGAAATGAGGTCAGCAACCCTTAAGAGCACCAGTCTAGCACCTGCCGGAAGGTCAGCATGGGTTAGGTCAGAAAGACAGTCTAGGAAATACAGAAGTTCACCTCTTTATCTACCCTTCCCTATGCAAGCCCCCATCAAGCTGAGATACATCCCAATACCTCCAACAGCTTCCACCAAACTGGTGGCCCTCCAGATGTTGTTGAGGTCCAAATTCTCAACATCATCCCTGAACCAGTGAATATGCTGGCGTCAGAGGCACTTTGCAGCATCATGTTTGAAGGCACCTTAGTGTGCCCCCCCTTCCCAAATATGTCCCAAAAAGAACACATCACAGTCTTTGACAGGGGCGAGCTCTGGAAGAGGAACTCTTGAAACCAGGAGACAGAACTTTCTTAAAAGATTGGTAAGAAGTTCACCAGAGCCCTATTTCATGCAGGAGTAATGGCTCTAATGCAAGACAAATCTCATACGACTGCTACATTATTCTCTCAAAAAAAACAAAACAAAAAAACCTCTCCCAAGTACCAGCTAGCACAAATTCAATGTTAAAATAAAATAATGCCCTTCATCAAATGGATAGAGAAGAAATCCAAAGACTTCAGTACCCAAGAGTTTCATGACTTTGGTTTCTAGCCATCTCCTACTTCACCCCCTTTTAAAAGGCCATACCAGGTCACTTTGATCTGTGAACTTTAGGGCCTTCAGACAAAGAAGCGGTAAGGGCTGAAAGGCCGGACAAACATAGCGAAGGAGCTCTAGAAACAGCCATGTCCTCCGTCCCCTATCTTTAAAGGGTCAAGCGGAGTGCTCCTTTCCAATTTTAGAAACAGGAGAAGGGGGGGTGCGAAGCAGGGTGGCGAATCAAGAAAGATTTCCTCCCTCTCTTCTTAAAAAGACGCCCAGCCTGAGGGCAAGGGGCTGAAGAACTTAAAAGACGCAGTTACATCTGAAAAGAGTTTGCTCGCGCCTCTCTGTAACCTGGCTGCTCCCCTAACCTCCTTTGGACACCCTAAATTGGGAAAGGTTAGAGGAGGTTTGGCCAAGATCCTTTCGTCGCGGTTCAACCTCCCCCCCCCACTTCTCCTTTGCAAACTGGAGTTAACGAAAGGCCCATTTGGGGCACTGTTAGGGGCCAGACCTAATTCTTTAGCGCAGGGCTCCAAGATCTCCGGCTCCCATCTCCCCTTTATCTTAAACAGCAGCTGTGTGCATACACCGTACATTTAAAGCACATGGCTTCCTCGGAAGAATCCTGGGCACTGTAATTTGCAAAGGGTGCTGGGCGCAGCTCTGTGATGGGGTAAACTACAGTCCCCAGGATTCTTTGGGAGGAAAAATGCTTTAAATGTAAGGTGCGGGTGCGGATGCGACCCTAGATTGCCCATGAACTACTTCTGTAGTGAGGAAACTGTTGGAAGGGTTGGGATGAAACTCAGCTTGACGGGGGTTTGCATGGCAAAAAAAATAGAGGAACCTCCATGTCTTTCTTAACTAACTTGTGCTGTACTTTCTTCAGGTGCTAGACTCTTAGAGGCTACTGTCCTCCCTTCCTGCTCCTCCCTTTTTCATTGTCTCACCTTGGGGGAGGAGTCGCCTTTCCCCCCCTTTGCCTCTCTCTCTCCTGCAGAGATTAAAGAGCAAACACTGCTCTTTGCATCTCCAAATTTAGTTAGCTAGAACTAGGATCTTTCCTATCCTGTGTGTATTTCCTACAACAAATATAAACTTTCTTGCTTTCCAGTTTAATTTTCAATACCTTTCCTAACAATTCCTAGCAAGCAATTTGCCTTTTTCACAGCTGCCCCACAATGGGTCGACATCTTCATCAAGCTATCCACTATGACCCCAAGGTCTCGTTCCTGGTCAGTCACAGCCAGTTGTGTATATGTGAAATTAAGATTATTTGCTCCAATATGCATAACTTTACACTTGTTTACATTGAATTGCATTTGCCATTTTACTGCCCATTCACTCAGTTCGGAGAGGTCCTTTCGGAGCTCTTCACAATCCTGTTTTGTTTTAACAACCCTGAACAGTTTGGTATCATTAGCAAACTTGGCCACCACACTGCTCACCCCTAACTCAAGATCGTTTAGGAACAAGTTACAAAGCACAGGTCCCAATACTGATCCTTGCGGGGATCCCACTTTCTACATCCCTCCATTAGGAGAACTATCCATTTATTTGTACTCTCTGCTATCTGTTTCCTAGCCAGTTCCTGATCCACAATAGGACTTCTCCTCTTATTCCATAACTGCTAAGCTTACTCAGGAGTCTTTGGTGAGGTACCTTGCCGAAAGCTTTCTAAAAGTCGGAGTAACCCTTGCAGGACTTACCCTTGCAGGAGCCATGCTGATTCTGCTTCAGCAAGGCTTGTTCTTCTATATGCTTGGCTCTCTTATCTTTAATGATTGTTCCTATCAGTTTTCCCAGGACAGATGTTAAGCTAACCAGCCTGTAATCTCCAGGATCCCCCCAACCTGGGATCCCTTTTTAGAGAGTATACATGCCACACCTTGAAAACACTCTAAAGAAGGAATGGGAAGCCTGTGGTCCTCCAAATGTCATTTAACTTGCATTGTCATTCTTGACCATTGGCCCTACTGGCTGGGGCTAATGAGTTGGGAGTCCAGCAACATCTGGAGAGCCACAGATGTTCCCCATCCCTTCTCTAAAGCTTTATTATCTTCTGCTTGTCATGGAATGAACTTTGCCTCTCCCCTTTCCTGCAGATGCAACACGACCAGTGCCCACGCCTCGCCCGTGTAGAAAAGCAAGCAGAGAAATTCCTCCCCCACACCACCAGAAATTTGTTGTTGTTATATGCCTTCAAGTCAATTACAACTTACAGGTGACCCTATGAATCAGCAACCTCCAACAGCATCTGTTAGAAACCACCCTGTTCAGATCTTGTAAGTTCAGGTCTGTAAGATAAAATAAATAGCCGGGCCCTTTCCAGAGATTCTTTGCACGGAAGCTCAGACCAGCTATACAAAACCAGCCACTTTAAAAAAAACACAAAAAACAAACAACGGTCAGCGTGGAAGTCCCACAAGACACCCAGCCTGGCTGCTAATTAATAGATACTGATTCTTGCATGCAGGCCTGGGCCGCTGATAATAGGACAAACCTCCTTTGTAGCTGTGTCACCAGAAATGTTTCAGATAAGGGAAAATACCCAAGGATCAAAGCCATCTAAGGTTCTCCATTTCCCCCTAGAAGCCTTTGCCCCCTACCAGCCTCCACTCACACTCTGTGAAATCCAACACCCCCACACACACACTCACTCTTCAGAACTACTTTGACACCCCCCATCATTAAATAAATTTGTTCTGAGAGGCACACAGGAAGCTGCCTTATACTTAGTGAGACCATTAGTGTTGTCTGCACTGACTGGCAGCAGCTCTCCAGAGTTTCCGGCAGGGATCGCGCCAGGGAGCTTTTGCATGCAAAACTGATGTTCTGCCACTGAGCTACGACATAAAAAACATCAACTGATCAACAAACGAACATTTCTAACATCAGTAATAAAAAAAGTTTCAGATCTAATACCAGCTATATGAAAAGGCTTGTTGGAAAAGGAAGGTCTTCAGCAGGTGCCAAAAAGACAACAGTGAGGGCAGTGCCACACTCAAGGTCCGCTTCCTACGATGTGCAGAATGGACCTTCTGATAAGATGGCACTTGGTGAAGTTTGCTCTTCTAACACAGCTAAGAAAACGGTACATTCGTCCCGCTATCCATAACTGCATCTGATCCCCCCCCCCCCCCGTAGAGAAAAAAGGAGAAAAAGCTGTAGGGACCTTAAACCAGGGGTGAGGGAGCCTCTGTTGCCCTCCAGATGTTGACAGACTCTAACTCCTACCAGCTGCAAATGGTCAGAGATGATGGGAACTGGAGACCCAACACTTCTGGATCTGGAGAGCCATAGGTTAGGAATATTAGAAGCGGCCTTAGAGGCAGACCCTTGGTCCATCTAGCCCAGGTTCTTCTACACTGACTGGCAACAGCGTCTCTCCTGGGTTCCACACAGGAGTCTTGCCCAGCCCTTCCTGGAGATGCTGCCATTGGGAGACTGACCTTAGGACTTCCCACACACAAGGCAGATGCTCTGCCTGGAGATTAGGCAATTACCCCGCCCCATCCCTGCCTCAAAACAATCCAAAGTGGGACCTGTTCTGTGGACTGGGGTTGAAGGGAGCATCCCAAGGTGAAATGACTGTGAGGTTAGGTCCACAAGGGTCTTGCTTGCTATATCACATCTGTGACCAAACTGCTTGCAGGCTTCCCTTGAGGGCATCTGGCTGGCCACTGTGAGGACGCTAGACCCCTTTGGCCTGATCCAGCAGCTAAAGGGCTTTTCTTATGTCCTTACCCCCAATCTTGTCCAGCTATGGTAAGAGTGTCAACAGACCTCTGGGCAGAGAGGTGCGTTCTGTCCAGCACCCAGTGGGCGGCTGAGCAAGAAATCAGTGTTCAACAGAAGCACTGGAAATAGACTCAGGAAGGAATCTAATAACAGCATTTGCTCATGTCCACTCAGATTCCTCCCCAGCTCCAAAACTTGGGTAAGAATCCTGTGCCTATTATTATTATTATTATTTATTACATTTGTATACCTCCCCATAGCCAAAGCTCTCTGGGCAGTTTACAACAATTAAAAACATTAAAAACAAATATACAAATATACAAATTTAAAAACAGTTTTTAAAAAAACAATTTAAAAACACATGCTAAAATGCCTGGGAGAAGAGGAAAGTCTTGACCTGGTGCTGAAAAGATAACAGTGTTGGTGCCAGGCGCACCTCATCTGAAACATAATTCCATAATTTGAGGGCCACCACTGAGAAAGCCCTCTCCCTTGTTGCCATCCTCCAAGCTTCCCTCGGAGTAGGCACCCGGAGGAGGGCCTTTGATGCCTAGCCAAAGCCCTCATGCTACCGCTAGGGTGGGGTCCTCCAGAAGTTGCTGGTCTACAACTCCCATAATCCCTGGTCATTGGCCATGCTTGCAGCTGGGGCCGATGGGAGCTGGAGTATAGCAGTATCTGGAGGGTCAAAGACTACAGTGATGTCACTCCATGCAAGGTCAGACCATTGGCAAGTGAACGTGGAACACAGGAAGCTGTTGGTCCATCTAGCTTGTATTGTCTGCATTGCTTGGCAGTATCTCTTCAAGGTTTTAGGCAGGGAATTGTCCCCAGACCTACTTGGAGATATGTTGGGGCTTGAACCTGGGACCTTCTGCATGCAAAACAGATGCTCTGCCACTGAGTTGCAGCCTGCCCTCTCTGAGAAAATGTGCATCAGAGGCTCTGTGCCCTTGAAAAGCATCAATCATTCTGCCACCTTTCCACAGTACATCGAGATGGACACAGTATGGATGGAATTTCAGTGGCAGAGTTAGGTTAATTTTAGACATAGGGACAAAGAGAGCTGCTTTATACCCAGTCAGACCATTGGGTCCATCTAACTTGGCATTGTCTACACTGACTGGCAGCAGCTCTCCAGGTTTCAGACAAGAGTCTCTCCCAGTCCTACCTGGAGATGCTGCCAGGGATTGAACTGAGATGTTCTTCATGCAGACTCTGAACTTCATGCTCTAACGGTGGGGGGAAGGGACTCTTTAGTTGGTAACCTGCATTACTTCAATATGTGGTAAGTCCACTCTGCTGCCTTTGGGCGCCCTACTGTCCTTTCTGTTGAGTGAGGCCCTTGACTTCTGCCCTAAAGTCCAACCCTGTTGGTGCCATTGATGATAATCAGAACTGTTAACTGGGCAGGAGATGCTGGTGGTTTTAGACATTTCCCTGATTTTTCTTGGTATGAGACAACCAACCACAACAAAATTTTGGAGAGACCATTTCGCTCTTGTCTCCCCCAATCCTACGCCCCCCCCCCCGCGGTTTTACCCTAATGCTCCAGTTAAGTACCTTTAAGCTTAAAGGCTAAGAATTGTATATGCTTTACAACCCTTCCATGTAAATTCCACTGAAAAAAAATCCATGTGTGATGGGGAAGTTGGGGAGAGAGAGGGAGCGGAAGGAGAATGGAGGGGGAGGGGAGGTTAATCCGGGTTTAATGCTCTGATGCAGTTTGAGGACCATGAGGTGTCTTGCTAGCGTTATCTCTGCGCAACATTTGGGTCTTGAGTATTTCACCCAGCCAAATAGCTGCGAGGAAAAAGTGTGGATGGCAGCAACTCCTGATGCCTCTAGGAAAATGTGGCTTTTTAATATCTAAATAACTCTCCCCCTCTTCTTCCACACACACCACTGTCTCTAAATCTCCCTTTCCATTGGCTCCAGAGATGATGGATTCGTTTGAAGTGTCTGTCTGTCTCATCTTTTCCAACATCTCTTTTCTCTCTCCCCCCACCCCATAACCAAGCTTATTGCAAAACAATAAATAAATAAAAATGGGTAAATATAATTCCTTTCACCACACTGCTGGAGAAACACACACACACACCTCTCTCTTTTCTCCTGAACAATCTCACAAGGCACCCAGAAAGAGAGAGTCAAATACTCAGCCACAAGAGAGAAAGTGACACCAGGTTTAAAGGTGCCAGAAAAAAAGATCCCAGAAAAATAAATAAATTGCCATGCTCTGCAGCTTAAACATTTGGTTCAACAGCACTGCTGGTCCAATGGGTTTTAAACAAAAATGACACACACCTACACAGAGCACTGAACATGCAATTAATCTGTGAGCCTAGAATCTTTTTTTTCTGCCATAGATGCCCCTGTGAATTGAACACACCCAACCAGGCTAGCTGATGAAAACACCAGAAGAGTCTGGCTGCAGGATTAGGCCAACGGGGCCCCCTCTAGTCCAGCCTCCTCAGTGGCCAACCAGATGCCCCAAAGGGAAGCCCTCAAGCAGGACCTGGGCACAACAGCAACTCTCCCCTCCTGTGGTTCCCAGCAACTGGCTTTCAGAATCACACTGCCCCCAACAGTGGAAGGTGAACACAGCCACCACGGCTAGCAGCCTTGCAAGGCCCAGATTTGGGCAAGGATGGGGTTTGTTCTACACAGTCGCCTTGATATGGCTGAGCCAGCACAGATTCTGAACAGGGCAAACCAATCTGTGCAGTCCAAAATGCCAGATGAGGAAGGCAGGACAGTCAGAAAGTGGCAATGGGAGGTGTTGAGAGACTCTATTGACGTAAGCCCCATGAGGATTCTCTTTGATGCACCCCCATCACCAATTATCCCTCACCACAGGTAACTCACATTCTCCTTTACCTGTTATCCTACACGAGCCACCACTGATTTCTGCACACCCTCCTTTGAGCTGGATAGCTTATTTCCCTCTAGAATCAACCCAGAGCTGCTCCCACCTTTCTAGATAGTGCAAATGTTGATTGCAACCCATCCTGTTGCCAGGTCTGGGGTTGGCATTTTAGAGAACAGGCCTTTTCACTCCAGACCACAATTCTGTCTATCTACAATGAGAGATGTGCTTTCCGGAAACAAACAAGAATATTTCCAGTTCTGTATGAGCTGAGGATCACTTTCTGTAGATGAGAGATCACTTGATTCAGGCCACAGTTCTATATTTGAATACACACACACTGTTTTGCTTCCTGGAGAAATCATCTCCTTTGCTCTGGAGATCCAGTTCAACCTACAATTTTAAAAATGCCTTTTTAGGCAGCCAGCTCAAGTAATTCCTGTACAACACCTTTGTGCATATATGTGCATGGTAAATATTGCAGATTCCATTAAAAGTTTTAGGACTGGCATTCTTTTTTTTAAGCAGTTATGAATTTCAGGGCAATGAACACTGTTTTTTATTGTCTTGTGGGCAGATTCTGTTATTATTTTCCGTGGATGCAGCCAAACTATGGATTTCTAGAAAACCAACATTTCCCTCAGGATCAGGAGTGGACAGCCAATGGTCCACCAATGTTGCTGGGCCACCTCCTCCCAATAACATCTGAAAGACCACCTCCTTCCCTACAGATCCTCCTGAATGCTAAGATCAGCCGCAGGGGCCCTCAGAAGCATGGGGTGGTGGCGGCCCCAACACCCTCCCTGCAGAGGTGCATCTCGCAACTTCACTGCACATATTTTGGCAAATGTTCAAGATGCACCACTTTAGCCTGGTCTTTGACACCTGAGACTTTTTTTTGGTGATGTTGCAATTTTAAGTTGTTTTTAATGATGTGTTTTAAAGCATTGTAACTTGCCCTGGGATCACAAAGGGAGGGAGGGAGGGAGGGAGGGATGGATGGATGGATGGAGAAGGAGGAGGAGGAGGAGGAGGAGAAGGAGGAGAAGAAGAAGAAGAAGAATAGAGCCATGAGCCATGCTAACTAGAACTGATGGGAGTTAGAATCTGACAACATCTGCAGGGTCACTCACCATCTGATCTAGATACAATCCTGCCAATGAGGCTTGTTAGATAAATGACCACTATGCATGATTCAGGATCGTTTGGTAGGCCACCCAGCAAACACTGGTCTACAGCCAACCATCTCTGTCTACCAAAGCCACCAAGAATTTTGCATAACTAAATCAGAACTGATTTCTAAGCGTCTTGGCTTTCCAGAGTCACCAGGGAAGGTGAACAAGTGACTTTATTAAGAGACATCTCTGCAGGCTGTTTGTATCTTTTGTTTTGACCCCTGGTGAAGGCCCAAACTAATCGCAGGACAAAATGCAACAGACTTTTCTTTTAAAAAAAATGCTCCTCCATACAATGGGTTGTATCTAATGTTGATTCATTCATGTCAACAGGTCTCCTACCCTGAGCAGAACTTTGGATCTCTAGAAGCAGGGAGGCAATTCAGTCTATTTTCCCTCCATGAAAATGAGGACCATTTTCTAGAGATCCTATCTGCTTCTCCAGGAGTTGCCCTCATGGCTAGGAGAGAGAGAGCAGAGACAAAGGTGTCTGGGACAGTTGAAGAAGGGAAGGGCAGAAGGAGGAGGGGCAGATCAGCTTCCCTAAGACCCAACAGAAGGAAGTCAGTCAGAGCATCCCAGGTAAAGGTAGCTAAGCCTATCCATCTGTAGGACTCCAACTCTATCTCTCTTCTGGAACATAAACAAAAGAACAAAACAGGAGTTGCTCTTGCCCCACGTCCAACATGAAGAACCCAGGAAGCTGCTTTATTCTAAGCCAGACCCTCAGGCCATCAAGCTCTATACTGTCTGCTCTGACTGGCAGCAGCTCTTCAGGTTTCAGACTGAGCTCTCTCCCAATCCCCCCTTATTCCTCCTCATTTTAATTCTCTCTCTCCCTTTACCGGTTATTACTTGCTTGCCTGCCTGCCTGCCAATGCGCCTGGCACAGTGCAGCCCTGAGCCCCCTCCATCTCCCCTCCTGCCCCCCATTATTCCTCTTGATCCCCCTCACAACCCCTGCCAAATCCCACCAGCTCGCTCTTTGATTAGATTGCTAACCCCTTTTGATGGAGTCTCCCTTCTAGAGAACACATTGAGAGAAGCACATCCCAGCTCTGTGCGTGTGTGTGTGTGTGTTTGGAAGTGAGGGGTTGTGTTTTTTTTGCAAAGTGGGGGGGAAGAGCGAGCAAGCTGGGCCTTGCCAACACCCCCTGCCCAATTCCTCAGATCCAAAAGGGATTTTATGTCTCCCCCCCCCTTTTTTTTAAAGAAGCAGCCAGGTGTAGGGCCAGAGAGGCCTAATCTCTCCAGGTGTGAAACTAAAACCAGGATGGACGGAAAGAGGGAGAGGAGGAGGGGGTCCCCTCCCTTAATTAAATCAGGCAAAACCACTTCCTTCCTTCTCTCTCATTGTCCCCGTTTCCCAGAAGAAATTGGGTGGGATGGGGCTGTTTCAGTGACCTGCAAGGCTGAGAGATGCCCAGGCGCAAGGTAGGCTGGGGCGCAGAGGTCTAGAGAGGGAGGGGGCCTTTATATCAGGAGAAAGAGGGAGAGAGAAGCGGTGGGGGGGTTTCACCAAAAGCCAGAAGACCCATTCAGAGGGCCAGTCAAACATAACAGGAAAAAAAAATCATGCAGACACATGATTAGGGAAATTTTTGGTACACTTAAAAAAAAACAGCCTAGCCTTTCCATTTTTCATATCTGGTTATTTTTTTTGTACAGAAAAAATACAGCCATTAAAAAAAGATTTTTTCAAACCTCTTTCAATTATATACGCGCACCCACCGTCTTGAGTCTGCAGTTAACCCCATGGAGGCAAACCGAGGGGGGTGATGGCGGTGATCGGTGACTATGTTGGCTAGGACTTTAAATCAACCCATTTCCATGGGGCTGAACACCTCCCCGCACCCCGACACCCAACTCGGACCACTCGGAGGCGCGTCAAACTGTCCACACCAGAACCCCAAAAGGGCTCGGCTGCTGGACCAGGCCAAAGGGAGCCCGTCTAGTCCAGCATCCTGGGCTCACAACGGCCCGCCAGATGCTTCTTCTGGGAGGCAGGAGCATGTACAGGGAGAAAGTCCCAGGTTCAATCCCCAACGGCAGCATCTCCAGGTAGGGCTGCGAGAGACCCCCTGCCTGAAACCTTGAAGAGCTGCTGCCAGTTGGAGTAGACAGCGCGGAGCTAGACAGACCAGCGGCTCGACTCGGTACAAGGCAGCTTCCTACCTTCCTAAGCCCATATCTCCTCCTGTGCACCCCCCTCGGCAAATTCGCAGCCGAAGGAATGCAATAATCCCATCGACGGCTTCTGGCTCTGTCTGGTGAGTAAATTTAACTGCTTGCCGGGCCAAGGTCAACCAGGTTTTGAAGCTGACTTAGGGAGCTGTCCGCTTCTTCTAGCAGACTTTCAAGCCCAGATAAATCACGCACAGGGCTGGGGCGAGTCGTTTAAAGAGAGGTCGGTTTCCTTCTCCCTCCCCCTCCATATTTTAAATCTAACAGATGGGACGTGCATTCAGGACGTGCCATTTACTCGCCAGGCATGGTCAGTGGGCTATGTTCAACCAAGTCCTACTCAGAGTAGACCCACTGCAATGAATGAACCTACGTTAGGGTTAGGCTGCAATCCAGTACATGCTTACCCAGGAGCAAGTCCCATTGAACGCAATGGAGCTTGCTTCTGAGTAGACATGCATTGGATTGCAGCCTTAGCCATATCTATTAAGTTCAGTGGGTCACAGGATTGGCTACGACCCAGTGGGTTGATAATCTCGGGGAGCTTCTACAGCTTTATCACGAGTAAAAACAGGCGCTAAAGAAGAGTCAAGCATAAATGACATTTACTAGACAGGTGCTGGTCGATTTCTCTCTTCGCGGCTTCCTCTCCCCCAACTTAATACCAAATTATTATGATCTGCAAATTAAAAAACCCCAAACATATGCACCCCCCAACTCTTAGTGGGTCTTGCTCCTAGATTAACACTATCACACATATACTAGTTAAAAACACATACATTTCCAGACGGGGGGAGAGTCAGTTCCTTGAACCTCTCCAACTCTCTCTTGGAGATTATCAAAAACCCAAATCACAACACAAGGGCTCCCCCTTGATCCGAGGCTGGGCCACCCCTTCCCAGTTAAACAGCGTGGCTCCATTAAGCGTGGATTAAGTCCAGGAATGGCTTATTTCTGCCCACTGTGCATTTCTGAAGGTGGAGGTAGGATTGGAACCTAGCTAGCCCACTTATCCTGGCATCGGCTTCCCTGGGCTAGCGAACAGCTAGCCCAT
This sequence comes from Rhineura floridana, assembly GCF_030035675.1. Classification (NCBI taxonomy): domain Eukaryota; kingdom Metazoa; phylum Chordata; class Lepidosauria; order Squamata; family Rhineuridae; genus Rhineura; species Rhineura floridana. The sequence continues at coordinate 28,939,224 of NC_084497.1, forward strand.
CAGACACATCTTGAAAGGAGGTGGGGTGTGCGTGCTGCGGGCCACCAGGGCTCGCTGAGGCGCCACTAGCAAGCCCATTTCTTCCCCATCCTAAACAAACGGCAAGTAGAGCGAAATGAAAACAGCCAAGGTTTTGAGGAGGGGGGAAAGAGAGAGAGAGACGAGCAGGAGGAGGGATGTAAACCCCCACGCGCACACACAGCAGAGCCCCTCAAGAATATCCGCCGAGGGCCGAGCGAAGCGAGCCGTTTAAAGATGAAAGTGCGAAGGAAATAAAGACTCAATTTAATCTGTCTTAAACCCCTTCAACTTAGCGTTTGTGCTGGGAACCCAAAGAGTGAGTCCCTGATTGGGGATAAATACATTTTCTTAACATGCCTCGGAGCTATTACACCCGGCTCCAACACAGCGCTCTATTCAAGCATCACCGTTTTCATTACGGCCGCTAATAAGTCTTAACGTTATTAAATGCCAAGCGGATGATGGGGAGCGGGGGCGAGAGAGACAAGAAAGCAAACAGGCGCCCGCGTGCAACCTTTTCTTTCAGGCCGCAGTGACGACGGCGCGTCCCTGCAAAGAAAATTCAGCAGAGGCCACTAATTCGAGAGGGGGGGGCTCCCCCCAAACCCAAACATCTTCTCCTCCCATGTTGCAGTCTCCCAATTCCTGTATGGCCCAGAAATCTCCCTAGAAAGCTCTCCTGAGAAGCGTATTCCAAGCATACCTGGTATTAACATAGGACTCGGGGTTTTTTTGGGGGGGGGAATCCCTTCCCAACCCAACGCCTGCCTCATCTCTTCCCCTCCCGGGACTTTTACCTCTGTGTAAGGCACGTAAAGGGCTTGAGCCCTGAACCTCGCCAAGCGGAAACACTCGCGTTTCTAAACTGCAGCCCTGGGCGCGTTTACTTGGGAGTTGCATCCGGGGTTGTTCGTCTGTTTTGGAAAGGGGTGGATTTATTTCCGACTAGATCTCGGATCAGGTTCCAAGGCCGGCGTTCCGCACAGTAAACACTGGCTTGACACTTCCTGAGTTTCCTAGCCCGCACTTCCCCGGGAGTAAGACTCCCGCAGGATTCAGTGGGAGTTGCCTCCGAGTAGGCTGACGACGTTCCTGCTAGGAAACGGAGGGGCTGTTAGGTTCAGCTCCTACGCGTGTTTTGTTCCTTCAACAAGGGCGTAAGACAGACCCACCTGAGCACAAGATTGCTTCCAAATAGACGCATGAGATAGGATCGGGCTGCAATTTTAAGCACATTTTTACCACAGGGAGGGTGGGTGCCCTTAAACTCACAAGCCCCATTTTAACCAAATCTCCTTACCTCTCCCATCCCTAAAACAGTCGCTGGGGGCGGAGGAAACCGGTTGCTCTCCCTCTGCCCTCCCCCGCAATTCCAGCAATGCGTTTACTCGGGAGTAAGCCTTACTAAATTTACTCGGACTGACGTCTGAGTTAAGGTGCACAGGATCGGGTTTAGGGATTTGGGTTCCGAGTACAGTATTTCGAAACAAAAATTCATCTGAGCGGTAGTCCGCCTTTCCACACGTCCTTCAGGGGATTTGCAACAAGACTGAAATGATACAAAGATTAACTACAAGGAATTACTACAGTGAGGTGGAAAAAACAGCGCCTTAGAGAGCACTGCCGATTGAACAGCTAAAAGGTTATGTTTTGTACGTTTTTGAGAATGTGGGCGACAGGGTGTGAAATTGTGAATATCTAGTTTTTAATTTTTTAAAAAAGTGCTAGTTTTGGTGAAGGATTTTGCTCGCCTCAATTGGACAGTAAGCCACGTTTGACAGCAGTCGAAATTTGGGGAACGGTTAGGAGCTGCAAAAGGCTTCGATCCCAAAGACACGTTTCTCCAGCGAGTCTTTTCCACCAAACACAACGGGACGGACGCAAATGTACAGTCTGGGCCCGATCCTTTTTGCACACTTACTCGGAAGTCACTAACTTTAATTCAAACAGAATTTACTCGAGAGAGAGAGAGAGAGAGAGAGGTGAACAAAGTTCTTCTTTGTTCAAGGACGCAGACTCAGAGAGATTGCAAAGGTGGGGTGGGGTGGAGAATGTTTTACAAGTTAAGTATAGTCATTAGTAACTTTAATTAGGGCAATTAAAACTTTGGCAGGCTTGGAAGAAGATTTATGGATTGTGGGAAGAATTTTTTTCTTTCTCTTAAGAAAAATGCCAAGGAGAGATCCAATGCACGGTTAGAAAATTATGGAGGGGGGGGAGAGAATCCAACTACTTTTGCGATCGATCGAGACGCTGAATAGAAGCGGAACCCTTTTCGCACAAGAACCTTCCCTTTACTGAAACAGAACGCGATTTCTCTTTTCCCCTTCCAAAAAAACCCCTCCGGCCATAACCAGCTTCCTCGGAATTATGCATTCCTCCCGAGGGCCTGTAAAAGCAGGAACGTGGCTGCACGAGAAACCTACGCATACATTCCGGTTTAGAAAGGACGCACTTTACTTCCAAGTCAGCTCCGTCGGATCGGAGCCTTAAGGGGTGGGTGGGGAGAAGGCGAGCCCGACACCTCCTCACACACCGCTGGAAGAAAGGGGCTTCCATTTCCCTGGGAGGAGGCCCTGCCTGCACCTCCTCGCAAGTAAACGCATCTATTTTCAAGGCGGGGGGGGGAAGCCTTTCTTTTTTAAAAAAGCCACGATCCTGCAGGTTTTCAGGAACTGGCTTTCAAGCAAGCAGCGCCTGTTAAAAGGGAGGAAATTCTCAGGAGTTTTTCCTGTAAGGCAGCTTGTAAACCAGGAACTTAGACGGCTTTTATATATTTGTCTCTTTTGGAGCAGTCCATTTATTGAGCATGTCCCAACTGCACGCATGCACGCCAGCGAGTTCCATCTCTTTCCATTTTCTTCCCTGAGAACATCGCATTTATCTATTAAGAACCAAACGAGTTGTAGAAAATGCTAATGCTAATGCTAATAATAATAATAATAGTCTGAAATTGAGCGGGGGAGAAAAAGTACAACTATTTAAACGGCTAGAGAGCAAAAGTAGAATTCAAGAAGAAGAAACAAAACAATGGAATGAAACACCCTGCATGAGCAAACTTCCCCTGAATGCAATTTATAAACTTTTCGGGGGGGGGAGAAAGTGGGCGTGCACAAAACCTAGTTTAAGCTGTTCTGAAGAGGCTGAGCCCCTAAGCAAAAGTATACCCCCTTCTTCCATTTATTTTATTTTATCACAACCTGGACCCTAAACAAAAACAACTGATCTCTGTTTAGCGACAAAAGAGCTCGTTTCGCAGCGGCTACGGAGCGAGAGAAAGAAGCGTTTTGCTACTTCCAGCCGCTTTTCGCCTTCCAACAGACGGTGCGTAAAATATTACAAAACTATCTACCAGCGGGGAGCTTTGAATAATCTATCTCCCATTCTCTCCCCCCCCTTTGTTCTCAAACCTCGCCGCGTTGCTTGAAAATTTTTGAATGAGAATAAACCAAGTCTGACCCCCTCCGTCCTTTCCCCCCGCCCCATACTATTTTAAAGGGGGGGAGAGAAGAGAGCTTTGAGAGGGAGGGAAAGAGAGCGACACACACGCAGCTTCGTCCCTCTGTCTCCCCCCCCTCCAAAAAAACACACTGTTTGCTTTTTGTGGTCGGCGAGTTCTTTGCCGTATTCGAAGCTTCAATAGACTTGGGAAAAAGCCTTTGTGAGCGAAGTTCATCTCCAAGGTTAACCAAAAAGGAGGCGGGAGAAGTGTGTGGAGTAGAACCGATAGCCAAACAATCCGGTGTGTGTGTGTGTGTGTGTGTGTGTGTGTGTGTGTGTGTGTGTGTGTGTGTGCACCTTCTAGTCCAACTTTTCGAGCTCGAGAGCCGAATTTTGGATTGGATTTTTGTTGTTGCAATAAAAAGGTAGGTTGTTTTTTTTATCAACCCCCTGCCATTGCAGCGCGGTATAGTCAATCGGACACCACTGACCAATTTATAAAGGGATTCCTCTCCCCTTCCTAGAAGACCTTGAGAAATTATTTCTTTGAAAAACAAAAAAAGTCTGTTTCCTGGGACACACAAAAGCATATCGAAAAGTCACTCCAGTCAGATTTTATTTCATTTTAAAGGAGAGCGTTCCGCTAAAGTGTACAAGCCCCTACTATAAATCCAATTGTTTATTTCCTCCCCCCACCCCAAGAGAATTATAGACCACCCCCTTGGTTGTATATACTTCCTCGCGAGTAAAGACTGTGCCGCCAAGGGCTCCGAGTGTTGACCGGGACGCCAGCCCCCACCTGAGCTTCCAGAGGAAGATGCACAAGATTTAAGAGAGAACCCTCCCGCTTCTCTCCGTCCCTAGAAATTTTGGTAGATCGTTTTCAATATCTTTATTTGGGGCGGTGATGGACAGGAGGGGGTAAGGAGGGGAGACTGCAAGCATTGCTCCATAAAAACTTCTCCGCGTGTTAGCGTCCAGCCTCTCGATTTTTACGCCTCCCAAATGCTCTTCCTCCTTCCCAAAAGATGTTAAATCATGAGTCTCCTCATTACCCATCAATACAAATCGGAGGGCGGGGGGAGAAGATCAACGGCTGAAATTGGCAAGGATCCGCCGCTGCAATTGACAAAGTCGCAATCACAGACATTGACACGCCAAGAGAACGACTTTCAGGCGCCCCTTCCAAGGGCTCTCTGCCGCTGTGTTACAGAAGCTTTCGCCTCAGTCCCTCTCTGGCCACCACGAAACCACAAGCGACGAAAACCATCGGCTCCCCCCCAACCATTAATTGATTGGGAGGGGAGGATGTGGCGATAAAAACTGCTAGGCCGCATTATTATTTAAAACGCAAACACACACACGCAAACGCTTTGGGCATCGTGCAGAACAAGACCTTCCTTCAATGGGAGTATATTTCAATAATGTTGGAAGATAACTTTCAGCAATATATATATATATATATATGGGGGGGAGAGAATCCCTCCCCAATTTCCATCTCCCTTCCCTTTATCTATCCATCCGTCCCCCCCAAGATATCCAGAAGCTCAACTGTTAATTGAATCGGATCCCCCCCACATCTGTCAACTGTCAAAGGAGGTTTCAAGGGACCGTTTAGAAAACAGCAGCAGCAGCAGAGAAAGTGATCTGTTTAACAAATTCATTAAGGAACACACACTCCCTGTCATGGCCTTCTAAAGAACTGATCCGGAGTGACTCCAGGTTTCACACGTCCAATGCTGGCCTTTCACATGGAGTTGCCATCCATTCCAAAACACAGGCGCACACAAAACGGGTGTGTGTGTGTGAATCAAACCATCCCCGTCAGACAGCAGGTAACACGTTAACACTTCCAAGACCCACACATCCAACCCCCCTTTTCTCTCCCTATGGTATTTCCAAACCAATCCTCTAATTTTATTAACACTACTCCAACAGTTTGAGATTTGTCTTCAAAGGGTCAATCAAGCTTTGAAAAGGGAAAGAGAAACCTCCTCTGGGGGGCAATTTGTGTCTCCTGCAATTTTTATTTTTTTAACAGTAAAAAAAATGAAAAGAAAGTCTCCAAAGTCCATTCTCTGCATGCCCTCTCCCTTCCACTAACTTAAGGAATTTTATAAATAACTTTCTTTTTTTTTAAAAGGTAGCCTCATCTTCCCAGGGATATTGTTTCAGATGCTAAAACATTCACGTTTTCTATAGTCAGTCTAGAAATAATTTAAATAGCATCACATCATACTGGAGTGAAACTTTTTAAAAAGCAGCCCTGTTTTATATATTGAGAAATTAAACATAGCTCCTAACTCCTTGAAACACTGCAGGTTGGTGATTTATTCATTAAATTTCCACCCCCCTTTAAAGTAAGTTAAGGTGGTATACCACATTAATAATTATAATACGCAAACGAAAAGAGTACGAAGCTGTGTCTCCTTCTATGACATCATTGCTTTCTTCACCTCTAAAGAAGAGTTCTGTGTAATTCCAAAGCTTGCTTCAAGCATTTTAGACATTATTCAATCCCACATTATTCAATGTGTTTTGAACTCAGAGCTGTTCTGTAAGAACCTGAGCCTCTGTAACAATGCATCAAAGATGACATATATGGTTTGCAGGATTCTGGATGCAGATTTTTTTTAAAAAAAATGTTAAATTTCTAGACCTTATGGGCTTGAACATATTTGGACAATGGCTGAGCAAATATCAGGATCTTAAATATTGGGTGGCGTAATAAGACTTTCAGTGGTTGGGAATGCAAGTCTGGGATAATTGTCCAAACATGGTCCCACTGTCATTGGGATCATGGCAAGGAAAGCAGGAATTGTGCAAAATAAGAATGCACTAGTTTTCCTAAATTATGCAGGACATAGTATTTAAAAAAAAAATAATGCACATAAGTACACTAAACCTGAACAGCTATTTAAAAATTATTGTTATTGAAGGATCCTTAAGATTTTCCTTCTTTTTTTAAAAAAAAAAATCAAGTCCCATTGAACCCAATGGAGCTGAGTAGATAGAAGCCTTATTCTTTATGTTTATAAAAAGCCTCACAGCTACTAAGATTTTATAAAGTCCACGATACTTGGTTAAGATCATGAATTATTTCTTTGAGACTACATGCAAAACCAACATGAAAGGTGGTATCAGAGTTTTTATGTTAAAAAGGGATCCACTCTTGTGTTTAAACTTCTTTGAAAAAAGCTTTTACCTTTCACTCCTCTCAGAATTTCCTTGTGGATTTAAAAACAAAACAAAATCCTCTGTCCTCAAAACATGCCCTTCACACATCCTTATAGGGCTGGGGAAACTGCAGTCCTCGGTCTTCCCTCTCCTGTATCAAACCGAGGACTGTAAGCTCTTGAGGACAGAGTCCTACCTGCTGTCTTTTTTATTTAAAATACGCAGCATGCATTCCACTAAGTCTTACTCAGGGTAGACCCATTAAACTTAATGACCCTAAATTAACCTTGACTATTAACTTCAATGGGTCTACTCTGAGTAGGAGTAGCATTCAATATCACCCTCATATCCGGCCTCTCAACAGGCCTTCAAAGCAGTTTACGATAAAATAGGCTGAACACACAATAAACATTGTAAAACAAACAAGAGAGCACAATGATAAAGTTGCGGTCACATCTATTTGACCATCCCCTCTCCTGCATGTAGAAAACTAGCATATCAGCGGGGAAAGAGTAAAACTGGAACTCCTTCTGTTCAAGCGTCATGTACATTGATAGGGCTGTGTCTCATATCAGCTTTTCCCAACCTGGTACTCTCTGTATATTTTACTGAACTACAACTCCTATTATCTGAGCACCAGCATGATGCCAAGCTAGGGAAGGCTGTTGCATGTACCAACAGGAGCTTCACCCTCCCAGCCCTGAGCCATTAGTGGCCAAAACAGGACCATACACATGCAAGAGGGAAGGTAATGGTGGGCTGAAGTAGAAAACAAACAAAGGAAAGAGATCCCCTCCCCAATATGTGGAAGGTGACAAATATAATAAGGGTAACATCAACCATATCTTGCTCAGCGGCCTGAGAATGCTGGGTGGATGGGGATAAAATGAAATAGAGTAACCCAGAAAAGGGCATTACTGGCCGGCTGGCGGGCACCATGAATAGAAGCATTTCACACTGCAACATTTCATTGCAGTTCCCACTTGTTCCATAAATAAGTCAACATACAACAGGGGGATGGAAACCAGGAGAGAAGCCGGCAACGTTTGAGGTGGTGTTGGGGGGGGAAGAGGTGGGTCATTTTCTCCCTCCCTCCCTCCCTCCTCCTCCTCCTTTCTCTACCTTTGTCGCCCAAAATGCCATCGATGCTGTGCTTGGCCTTCTTCTCGCTGTCCTCCTCTTTCTTCTCGCAGTCCTCCTCGTCCTCTTTCTTCCCGAACTTGATTCGGAGCACTCGGCTAATCGAACTCACTAAACCTCAGACAGTCAAAGACAGAAGAAGAAAGTATAAGCTGCTTTGGAAGGGAGAAAAAAAATGGGGGAAATAAGGAGCCCAAAAAATACAATTTAACAAAAACAGTGAGAATCTCTCCCTCCAGAGCGGACGCTTGTTATTCCCCCACCCCCGGCTATCTCTAGCCCCAACCCATAGCCAAAGGTCCCCATTCCATCCCAACAAGGAGCCCCCTGAATATCCACCTCCCAAACCCAGATACAAACCAGGCTACAAGTCCTGAGACACTTGGGGAGCTGCCTGCTCGTGATCCAGACTGCTGGTTCCTTCTAGCTCAGTACTGTCAATGCTGACTGGCAGCGGCTCTCCAGAGTTTCTGGCAGGGGGCATTCCCAGCCCTATCTGGGGATGCCACTGGGGATTGGAAGTGGGTCCTTCTGCATGTAAAACTACAGACCTCCCCCTATAAATGAAGCATGATTCTAGCCCTCATTGTTTGGAAGGAAAGGGCTGAATTAAATAGGAACACAGGAGGCTGCCTTACATCAAGTCAGACCCTTGGTCCATCTAGGTCAGTAGTGTCTACTCTGATGGGCAGCAGCTCTCCAGGATTTCAGGCAGGATTGAACTTGGGACCTTCTGCATGCCACTAACCTCTGGTGCTCTTCCTGTACCATCACACCCACCCTGCAAGGTTGTCTGTCATCAGATCCATGATGCAGGTGGTTAGCTGAAACTGTCTAGCTGAGTTAATTCCATGGCTGAGGGGGGAGATTTATCTAGGACTATCTGGTTAGAACAACCACTCACCTAGTTCATGTAGCTTTAAACACACACCCCACTCCCCAAGTGAGTCCCCCATAAATATAACTTTCAACCTCTAAAACACACACACACACACACAATTTTTAAATAATAGTCCAACGATGCACTCAGTCCAAACACTACACACATCTTATTTTGCATAAACACACACAATTCTTTACTCTGGGCCTTGCACACCTGAGATGTATATTTTAGGACCTACCCTATTTTCTTTGTGGTGATGTGATTTTGAGTCGATGTTGTTTTTAAGAGTGTATTTTGAACGGTTGTAACCTGCTCTGGGATGCCAGGGTGAAGGGTAGGTAATAAATTAATAATATTTCCCATTCTTAAGGCACGTGTGTAGTGACCCCATTATCACTAAAATGTCTGGTAGAAAGTGACATTGCCTGGTCATTGATGTGGGCTAAGAGGTCACAATGTATTTCCTGGCCCAGCTAAAAGTCTTCTTGTGGTCTTTTAAATCTCGAAACCAGGGATGAGGAACCTCAGGCACTGGAGTCCAAATGTGGCCCCCAGGCCTCTAACTGGCCCTTGGGACACTTTCCAGGCCACACTCCTCACCAGCCCTGCTTTGCACTTTCTTTGAGTGTTTTTGCCTAGCTGGGACAAAACCTTGAACTCTTGTCGCTAGGATGGAGAGGGGTGCAGGAGTGAGTGGAGAAGCTATCCTACTGTGCAAAGATAAACTTCATGCTTGTTGGTCTGTCCACATTTTGCCCTTGGCCCCACCCACCCCTCAGCACGTGGCCCCCAGAAGGCTGCCCAGAAGGAAAAGCAACCCTCCCCACCCCTGGTGCTCTGAATGGTTTGGGGACAGGTTCTCTTAAGGGCCACCTTCACAAATATGAGCCTGCCCCTTTGTTCAGATCTTCTGCAGGGCTCTGTCCACTGGCCTATCATCAACCACATCAGTTAGGCTAGCAGGCATGATGCACAGGACCTTTGCAGTGGTGGCCCTTCAGTCGTGAAATTTCCTTCCCCATTGCCTACACATTGCACCTCCAGCACAGGCCTTCAAATGGCCCCTAAGAACCTATCTTGGCTCCTTTGTCCTAACAGTATGCTTGCTTAGAGACCTGAGCCACCTTTAATTGTGACTTACATACATTTTTGTGGCCTTCCATATAAGCCATTGTCTTAAGATTGATGATATAATCATTTAATACATCTTATCTTATAGTGTACACTGCCTTATTAGCATTTTGGTGGCAGCTGGTACCCATTGGGGCTGGTAGGGTGGAATATCTATCTATCTATCTATCTATCTATCTATCTATCTATCTATCTATCTATCTATCTATCTATCTATCTATCTATCTATCTATCTATCTATCTATCTATCTATCTATCTATCTATCTATCTATCTATCTATCTATCTATCTATCTATCTATCTATCTATCTATCTATCTATCTATCTATCTATCTATCTATCTATCTATCTATCTTGCATCCTGCCTGATGAAGAATTAGTAGAACCAGAAAATCCATGTGCTTTTCTATCACACCAACAGGAGGTTTTCTCACCCTAAATTAAAACCACACATAACTTCTTGGAATTTTAAAAATCTTATCCACACCATGAACACACACCCTGGAGGGAAGAGTGAAAGCTAACTAAGGTAAAGCCCGCCCTTACTGAAATGAATAGGACCTAAAAGCGCTAACTATATACTTTAAAGGGTATTAATTTGAATGGGACCATTATCGTATCTGATGCTCTCTAGAGTGCACCCTTCACAAATCATTCACATTTGCTAGAAAGACATTTCATTCATTTATTTTGCACCCTGGTCTTTAGATTAAATGTATTTGCAAGTTGAGTCTCATTGATCTTAAGAGGGCTTACTTCCAAGTACATGTGCCTAGAAGGGGAACCTTTTATGCAGTTTTGGTATAGCCCCCCTAATTCTACCGGCTCAAGGTGGTTCACAGTTATTTCACTTTAATATTTATGCCTTGCGTTTCACATCAGTTATTAAAGTGGACTGCATGCAAAACAATCAGTAGAACTGCTCTAAACTATTGGGAGCGGGGGACACAGCGACATGACAACAACCTGCTGCCAGGTATTAAAGTGTTCAGCGCATCCATCCAAATATTGGGAATCCCAGCTCCCCTATTTAGACACTGGATACGTTTTGGGACACACCTGCAAGTTGCAGTGGTACAGTCCAGCCAGGTCAGTATGCAACAAAAGGAGGTGGCAGAGTCTTGGAGGTGGTACTACAGAGGACTACACCATTTCAAACTGAAGGGGTGTTGATCTCAGTTTTGACTGCTCTTACACATAAAGTGGACTCCTCTCAAGTAGCAAATTAGCACAGCAGAAAGAAAGCTTACATAGCCCAGTTTTCTCCCTGCTACAATTACCTCCCACTCACAGGTGTTTAAGAATGTGGCTTACAATGTGTAGCTTTTCTGTTTAGGCTTATGGTGGACAGAATTCTTAGCAGTGGCATTATTGGTTCTATACAACAAGAACAGAGGAGAAGGAAAGATTTTCTTTAGTGTTTTTTAAATGTAGAATGCTAGCTTTCAGGTTGCACTGGACTCTCCGCCAGCCTGATAAAGAGCTCTGTGTTACTCAGAAGGTTGATCCAGCAAATGAAAAATGCATTAAAAGGGATTGTTTGGTTTGCTGTTATTGTTTTCAAATCACCCCAAACAGCCAGGAGAGGCAACGGACACAGAAAAGTAGTGAAATATCAAGTTTTTACTTTTAAGTGTCAGCTTTGATTCATGCAGAGTGTCAACAGGTTTTTTTAAACAGGGTAATGCAAAGCAAACAAGAACGGTCACATCAAAGCAAAGGACATGATCATACTGGGAAAAATCTCTGTGATCCAAAATCTGGGAGACTGAGATACAGATATGCAAAGTTTTGAGTTTTAGATAAGCCTTCAGCTTGCAAACTCACATTCCAATCTAACTTGGTTCAACAAAATATTTTCTGTTACTGGGCAATTATGTGCACAGCCACCTTTTGGGGTGGAGGGGGGTGAGGTTGAGATAGCACATATAGGATTGTATCCACTGCTAGTCCTACTCCGTGTAGACCCTGTGAAGTTAATGAACATGACTAACTTAGGTCCATTAATTTCATTAGCTTTACTCTGAGTAGGACTCATTTAGATACAACCCACAGTAAAGGACTAAGTTTTCTGTCAAGAAGATATAGTGCTGGGGGTCAGTTTTCTCTACTAAATTTCTAAAGATAGTGTCTTGCCACACTAAATTAAAAGAGAACTTAGGATCAGTTCTACATTTCTTTATTTCCTGCCCTTCCTTCCAGTAGGACCCAAGGCAGCAACCTTTTCCCACACGCACACACCCATTTTATATCTGAAACTTATGAGTTTCCATCCATTTGCAATTAACACTTTCAAATTTACTTAACCTTCTAATTCAACTTACTGTCCCTTCAAAGTGTCACTAAAAGTCCTGATTTGCAAATACTGGGGGGGGATCCCCAATTGTTCTGGTCCCTCCCTTCCATTAAGTAACTACAAAGACCAGGTACTATTCACGGGACAAGATCAGGGCCCAATGACCAAAGTGGCAACCTCAGCTGACTCGGACTTAGTTCTCACTTAACAGCTGAAGTTCTTTCTGGACTGTACCAATTCAAGCGGCAACTGAGGGGGACTCATAAGATTGACTGCTCCTATATTGCTCCTATATCGCCGCCCTGGGCTCCTGCTGGGAGGAAGGGCGGGATATAAATCTAATAATAATAATAAGCCGGCAGATCAGAGAGAAAGTATCCAGTTCAGCTCCCTCCTTGCTTTGCTAGCTTTCTACAGCCAAGGATTTTATTTATGCATCCCTGTGGAAAACCATCCAACAATTGGGTTCTCCATCTGGAGCAGCATAGCCCAGACACAAGGACTGTGCAGGCTTTGAAGTATCACAGGACGCCTCCTTGGGGAGCAGTTTCTCACTGAAAGAAAACGTGGAGGGCTGATTTCGAGGCATGCAGCTAATGACGCACAAAGGAGTATTTTATTTTATTTGTGTATGGGACTTCCAATCAGATATGGTATTGTCCTGACAAAGGCTGGAACAAGGACTCTGCAAGCTGCTGGAGTCTTGCACTTTCTCCAGGAGCTACAAAACGTGCATTGAGAATCCCCCCATTTCTTAGCCCGGAGGGGAAGATTTTGGTCCCAAGCTGGGCTGTTTGTAGATAAACACATCCTTAGCTTAATTTTTCCCATGGAATTTCCCTTCATCACCCGGGCCAGTTTCTCTGTGGCTTTTGCCAAAGCTGCCTTCTCACCTGAAGGGACGGTGCTTCGGTCGCAGTGTCCGTCTTTCAGGAGCCTGTCGCGGATCTCCCAGCTAAACATGCCGGGGTTTTCTCGCTTATATTCTTCGATTTTCTTTTCCACGTCGGGAGTGGCAACCTGCTTTTGTGATCAACGCGCGATCGGGAAGGGATAGAGGGGATGGGGAGGGAGAGAGAAAAGGGGAAAATCCACTTTTAAATTTAAGGTGTTTAAAAAAAGTGAAAAGAACCGTGCCTCCGACTCAGGCATCTCCCCTTAAAAGGTTCTTTTAAAAAGACCCCTCCCTGCCCAGATTTTAATGGGAGGGCCCTTATTTTAAAGCCTTTGATGGTTGCCCAAATGCGACCCCCCCCCAAAAAAAGCACCACAGGACGCTCATTTTGTAAGCCAGCTTTCACTCCTCGGAACGTTTACCTGGGAGTAAGCCTGCTTTCAGAGAACCAGCATCCCTAGGGCTCGGGGTTCAAAGAGGCTCACTGGGGCTTAAAGCCTAGTTGGGACAGGATTTTCCCCCACCCGTCGAGGCAAAGGGAACCTTCCGACAATCTTTACTCAGAAGCAAGTCCCCTTGATTTCAGTGGGGCTTACTCCTGACTAAACGTGCCCAGAAACGCGCAGGGTTCCCCCCTCCGATCATTTTTTAAAAAAATTTAGAAAGTAAAAAAAAAAGGATATTATTTACAGAGGAGGGAGCTACAAATCAATAGCACACTTTATCCACTGTTAACACCATACTCTCAAGTGTCAAAAAGAACCATAGCGGTAGCCCGCAAAATTCGCTTTCTTGCTTTCAAGGAACGCTTTGTATTTCGATATGTTTGTTTGAGATGACATGACGCCTCGCCCAGGGGCTCATCGCGTGAGGCGACTGATAAACAAGGGAACCAGCAAGCCAGCAAGCAGGGAGAGCACCCTGATCCGTGGCGCGTCTCCTCGAAAGAAAGACTTTCCCGACTGACTCCTTCAGTGGACTGCAGCCAGGAGTCACGATCCTGTGGACTTTTAAAAGCAACAACTCGGCTGTGTTTCATTTGAGGACTGGCAGAGTAAGCCTAACTAGGTCTCCTCCGGAGGAAATCTTATTGAGTTCAACGGGGCTTACTTATCGGTAACTTGGGTTAGGATTGCAGCCCCAGGCCCAAGATCCTACAGCCAGCTTTTAGGGTGTGTTGAGGAGCTAAGAAAAAGCGAGAAGCAGAGAGCCCCACCCAGCACCCACTGAGGTAGTCACCCCGGATTCCCCCTCACTCACTCACCCTGGGTTTGCTGCCGCCAATCGCTCCGGGGCGGATGGAGCCTGTCTCTTGGTACCTGCAGAGGATTTTGGAGACGCACCCGTGGGAGACGCGGAGCTGCCGGGAAATCACGCAGGGCCGGATCCCGTGGTGGGCCATCTCCACGATCTTGTGGCGGATGTGGTTGGGGAGGGGCCTCCCGTTGATGAAGACGCCCCCCAGCTGATTGACCCGGCCTTGGCCCAGCGGGGTAGAAACTGCGGGGTAAGGAGAGGGGGGGGAGAGAAGGTGACGTTTAGAATGCGATCTGAAGATGGGTGGATTTCCTCCGGAGTAGGGAGCCCCCCATTGCGCTTGAAGGGCGGGCAATCCTCTGCTTATTTACAGGGGGGGGTTAAACCTCACTGAACTTACTTCTGAGTAGACAGGTATAGGATAGCGATGCAAGGCGCTGACCTACGAGTAAGTCCCCAGTGAAGTTAAATAGGCTTTTATTTCGAGGAGACCGTTTTTTGGGAATGGAAGGCACCTTCAGTGGCTGGCTGGGGGTTCTGTCTAGCTATCCCCCCCCTACACATACGCACACTAATTAATTGCTATAAACTCCCTGTAGTTATGCACAACTTGCCGGTTGGATAGAGACAGCATTTATACAGCTATAGAGATATCATCGATATTTAAATATACAGGCACATTTATCCACTTTCTGGATCAGGGTTCCCTCCCTTGGCTCACCGCCTCGAGATTGGGAAGATGGTGAAGTCAACCCAACGGCGTTTTAGTCAGTATTGTACTTATTCTCCGTACGGATTACTCGGAAGGAAGGTCCTGATCCTATCAATGAGCCAGAGAGGGCTGAAGTCAGCGAGGGCATTTCAATTCGGTTTCTGTTCAAATCGTGGCTAACAAGTTCTTTTAAAAAAAGAAAAGAAATTGGGAGGGTTTGGAATATATCATTCACCACATTCTGGATCCCGATCCTAGCGGCGTTTGCCTGGAAATAAAAGCCTCTGGGTTTTCTCTATCGAACTGACGTCTAGGGGAGCAATGAGCTGCCGGTTGCAGCCGCTTGGAGACACAGAAGCGCCCATCACCGGCCCATTGGGTCTGGATGAGGTTCAGGGGTCCTCCACAAAGGAGCAGCCCGCCCCTTCCACGGGCCTGATGAGCAACCCAGTTAAACAGAAGACTTCGAGGGAACGGAAATATTTTGGTCTCCGTTAAGCCCCCAAAGTTCTAGGTCCTACTGTAGCAAGTTCTACACAAGGCTGCGTCGCTCCACCCCACCGGGCAAAAACTCTCCTTGACCCACACTAGGGTCCAGTTAAGCCGGAGTCTACCCCCAGTGAACGGGGGGCATAATAAAGATGAGCCTTCATTTGTAACGCGCAAAAACGCAATCTGTTTGAAATAATAAAAAGGGGGATATTTTACTATCAAGCGACCTCTGTGTGAGAAACAGACCCGTAGACGGGGGTGTGGGGGCGCCCCTAAAAATCTCTGCCCCCAATCATTTTTTTACGACATGCGATCTTTGTTCTTTCTTTCTTTCCAACACTTCGCCTAAGAATCCCACCAAAATCAGGGCTTTAGGATCTCAGCCCCCCCCCGATCAGGAAAAAACTTTCCCGGTGGGCCAGTGGCTGCCCGGAGGGAGTGTGGATGCCAAAGCGAGCCCTGTGACAGAAACAGCGTGGAAAGGCAAGCTGGGGGACTTTGGATGAAACCGGCAGGGCTGGCGTGTGTGCTCTTCTCACACTTCCCCCCCTCAAAAAAATCTTTCTCTGTAAACCACGACCCCCCGCACTGGGCAGAGAAAGCCACGCTGAACCCAGCGGAGCCGATCTCCCGAGGATCGCGCAGCCAAGAGGAGCCGCCGAAAGGAAGCCCCGTGGGGCTCTCTGGAGCTTACTCCCGAGTAGACCCGGCTCCGAGTCCTCTGGCCAGACTTCCTCCCTTCACGCCCCCGCCTAGGCAATCCCATCCCCGCTTCTCTCCGCGAAAGGAGTCCCCTTGACCCCAGGCGAGGCTTACTGCCTAGTAGACATGTGTAGGATTGCACCCCTCGAGCGTTTTTCTGTAGTTTTTAAAATATTATTATTATTTACAGGGGATTGTATCTACCATGAACCCTACTCAGGGCAGACTCATGAAAATGAATGGACCCCATTCACTTCGGTCCATCCCTTTCAATGGGTCTACTTTGAGTAGGACTCAGCCGGAGACAATATCTATGCCAGACCCAAACCTCTCAAAACGGCCACCCCCTTTTATCCTTAACCCCAATACATATATTTTATAAATGTCTCCCTCGGTGCCTTTCCGGAATCGTGCCCAGCGTGGCTACATCTGTTTGCGTTTCCCCGGCAGCTGTCTTGATCTCTCTCTGTATAAGGGTGGGTTTGGTTGGGGGCTTCCCCTAAAAAAGCCCCCCCCGACCACACGTCCTCTAACCCCATCCCATCTTTTTTGATAAATTGCAAAATATCCTTCCTTATTCCCCTCAGAGGGCCACAGCTTAGAAAACTGCGGTTTCTTTTTTTAAAACTTTTTTCTCTCACACACCTTCGGGAGATGATCTGTTTGACCTGTCTGACTTGGAATAAACAGCGAAACGTGGCTTGTTTTTTTTTGGGGGGGGGAATATGCATATCTATCTCCACCCATATATAAATTATATAATGCCGCCCTGGGCTCCTGCTGGGAGGCAGGGCGGGATATAAATCAAATAATAAATAAATAAATACATTTATTTGGAGTTCTCTCTTTGTCTTTACATATACACATCGCAGTAGTTTATGAGGGGTATCTATCGGTCCATATATTCTCTGCAATTAACAGTATTGAGCGATTAACCGAATCCTAAAAGGGGTCCAGAGCACGCTTCTGTTAAGTGCTTTTCGATGCTTTTATACCTATCTGTACCTGCAAGGATTCCGACACCCTGCATAAATAAATTCTGTTTTGCACCTGAAAAATCAGCCCACACTCAACACAAAGAATTAAACTGTCTTTCAGATTTTTTTTTACAAAATAAAGAACTCCCCCCCCTTTTTTTAAAGCACTCTTCGTACCAATACAAAGCTTGATTAAAAGCTCTCGTGCTACCAAGGAGAAATTTTTAACGGCCAGGCTCTTGGATAAGACTTAGAGATGACTTCTGATGGGTTTTGGAGCGAGTATCTAAAAATGTACATTTCCCCCAGTTTTCTGGCCCAGAAAAATAGAGCTGAAGGCAGGGGTTGGGGGGAAAGTAGCGTGAGGTTCTCCCCCCCCCCTTTTGCTCTCATTGTTTTTTTTTCTCGTTTTCAACACTTCATTATTTTGCGGAGTAGGGAGATGTTACTCTCTGAGCAAATGCGACGCATCACACTTGGAGGGTGGAAGAAGGAGACTCGGATTGGGGCGGGGAGAGGAGGCGCTCTCTCCCCCCCCCTTCCACTCTTCTTCGTGAAGAGTGAAGCAAAGTAGATTCCAGACCTCGCCTGGGGGTTTAATCAAGAATCACGCGCCGCTAATTCGAAGTCACTCGTCTCCAGCTATCATCAGCCTCGAGTGGGCCATTCTGCCTTCGAGAGGCGCCGGCACCCGCCGCCCGCCCCCGGCTCGTCATTATTCCCAATCACGTTGTACAAATATTTTGGTAATCCTCCTTGATCCCTTTTTCCCCTTTCCAGGCCGCTTTACTTCATTTGCCACAGAAAAAGGAGGGGCCCCCACTCCAATCCCCGTGGCGTGTGGGTTTTCTCAGCCTGCGTGCCCCCCCCCCAGCTAGCCCACTTGAGCACGCTTTTCGGCTGAACGAGCTTTGCTTTAATAAATGCAGAGAAGGGGACCTGGAGTTTGTTTAATTCTGTTTTGGTCTCGAATGGGGGAAGGCGACGGTGGGGGAGAGCCTAAAGAAATGGTGTGGGTTTTTTGTTTTTGCGAGATGGGGGTCGATGGGGGAAAGAGGGAGGTGTTTGAGAGTCGTATTCTAATCATGTCCCCCTCCTCCAAATTTTTTTTGGGGGGTTAAGTGGGGCGGAAGATTGGGGAGGTTAGAAATCGGAGAACATTGACAGGGGAAAGGGATTTTGGAACGTCGGGGCGCCCGGCGTTCCATCGCCGCTGCATCTGGTCAGTTTTACTCC
Source organism: Rhineura floridana (assembly GCF_030035675.1). Classification (NCBI taxonomy): domain Eukaryota; kingdom Metazoa; phylum Chordata; class Lepidosauria; order Squamata; family Rhineuridae; genus Rhineura; species Rhineura floridana. The sequence continues at coordinate 28,957,584 of NC_084497.1, forward strand.
CTTTCATTGTTAAGGAATGGACATCTGGTCGCCTGACTTACTGGCTAGATCAGCTGGGAACGGACAGGCAGTCTCTCCCCATTCCTCCCCCCCCCAAAAAAAGCATAACGACCAGATGAGGGAGGATCATTTGGAAAACGCATCTCTTTTAAATTCGGGGAAGATTCCTAAGCAAAGGAAACCTGCGGCGAAAAAGACTGTTTGCATCCCAAGGCCAACTTGTTCAGAACGAGGGAGACGACTTGCTTTGTCCAAACCGGCCCTCCCTTTATAAAGAAAAGCGTGTAATCGCGGTCTCGGCATTTTACTCAGGAGAAAGTCCCTCTTGATCGCGAGAGGGCTTTCCCCCAAGTAAAAGGATCCAGCCTTCGGGTGGTTTTCAAAGCGCACTTTTAAAACTTCCTTTGGAATACAAAGTATCCTTTTTTGGGGGGGGAGAGGAGATCAAAACAGCAACTACAGGTTAAAAGTTTAAACTAATACGAGTTGGAAGTTGAACATAAACCTACTAAAACGGACAAGGAGACCCCGGGAATTTCAAAAACGCTAAATTCAAGGAGTAGGGGTGGGGGGGAAACAGAATTATTATCCGTAACAAGTCTCCAGCTTGAAAAGAAAAGAGCCACTTACCTTCCAAAGGAAATCCGGTGCGGGGATAATTCTGTCCGGGTGCTGGGCGCATCATCCTTGGTACTGTCCCAGGGAGCGCAGCCATGCTCCAGTCCAGGCTACGGGGATGGACGCGAGGAGTTGGAGGGGGGGGGCGCTGCGATGGAAGATTGCAAGTAGAAAAAATCAGAAGAGGGGGAAGTCCAACTCTTTGTTAAAAAAAAAAAGTTGGGGCGAGTGAATCTAGATAGAGAGAACTTAAACGCCCCCCTCAAGTCTGTGCCCTCTTCCCAGCCTCCCCCCCAAGCACCCCAGAGTTGTTGTTTTTTTGAAGGGGGGGAAGCTGAAATCGACCAGCTGGAACTGAGCGTGCGTCCTTCAGGAATGCGCGACCAAGACTGCGAAGGAGAAGCGAGGCTTCTTTGGAGAACAGCGGTGGAGAGCGGCTCTCCCCCCTCTCCTCCTCACTCTTTTATTTTGTGTGCGTGTGTTGCTTCTTTTGGGGGGGCGGGAGAGGGAGGAGAAGGTGGGCGTCTGATGACTGCTAGGATAGAAAGGGCCTGGAAGTTGTGAAGAGGGGTTGAACTTTGGCGCATCGGAGGAAACGGACGGAACATTCCGAGGCGACTCTGATAGGCTGCGGGGGTGGGATATATTTCTTTTTTAAAAAACACCTCCTTTTTTAATTATTCATGAGCGCAGGGAAGGGGAGATTTAACTTTGAGGTTCGGGAGCCAATCGCAGAGGGGCTGTTTCTTCCCTCTTCTTCCAGACGCATATCTGGAAAAAAACAAAACAAAAGACCGCAGGCGGGGTGGGTGGGTAGTAAGGGTTAGTGGTCTCTTTAGGAGAGACAACGGAATCTGCCCTTATATATATGATCCTCAAGAGGTGGCGTGCCGATCTTCTCTCTTTCTTCCTTTTTTGTAAAGGAACTTTGCCGTAGTTTACCTGGGGAGGGATGCAAACTCTGTCCCTTCCCTCTCCCGCTCTGGAAGGTCGTCCTCCAATAACCCCCCGCCCCCGAAAAAAAACTTATTTCGTCAAAAGCAATTGCTACTCGCTAGAACAATTGAGTTCTTGGGGGAACAGCAAAAAGCAAGGGAGGAGGGAGGCTCACCTCAAGACTTCAGTAAATACACCTCCCATCTCGGCCCTTCTCTTCGGCGCCCCAACTCTTCCAGGGACCACTTTCCCGACACCCCCGTCTTTTGAGAGAGTCCCCCCCGAACTAACCACTCCTTGTTTTCCCCCTAAAGGGGAGGGGCTAGGATGGACAAAAGTTTTGTTCTAAAGAGGACAGGGGACAACTGGAGCCCCCTCCCAACTTGAATATAGCCTTGAAATTGTCGTCTTTTTTTTAAAGTCAGGGAGGACCCGCTCGCCTTGACTGCGCTATCTATCTGTCTACCTCCAAGTCTGTCTAACAGATTTCAGCGAGACTTATGATATGCATTTAACACAACAGGACCAGATCTGAATTACCATTGTATAGGTTATTTATAAATAAATTATCTCCCTTTCCCAGAGTTCCAGCCTTCATTGGGACGCACGTGACTCTTTCAGGGAGGGGCTCACCCTGCCACCACACCTGACAGGTGTTTGCCCACACACACACCTGGGACATGCTGGTAACTTTCAGGTAATGGCCCTCAGTTCAGCTTAAGAAGCTGGAGGATCGCTTCCTTGGCCTTGCCTCCGAGCTAGCGCTCTGCTCCTCATTGGATGGCAATAGACTTTGATAGGAACAAGTCGGTGAAGAGCACGCTTACGAGCGAGCCGGTGGGCAGCTCAGTTTCCTCTTCAGGGATCCCCATTCTCAGCTTTGGTAGAATTAGACACTCAAGAGGGTCAATACATTCAGGTGTGAGATTTACACATCTCCCCTTTGTGCATCGCTTCTGTGGGCTAGGAAGTTGGAACCTTACCTCTGATGTACTGGTTTCATGAGGTCTAGAAACTTGAAGATCACAGCTAGGCTGCCCGATCCTAACCACGCTCATCTGGAATTAAGGCTACACTGGCCCGAGAGAAGGCTTGCCTGAAAGCGCTTAAGATCGCTCAAGGCACGCAGCCCGACCCTATTCTCGGGGAGTCAGCTTCTGCGAATTTGGTGGACTCTCTTACAAAGCCTTCATGGAGAAGATCTGCCGCAGGGCAGCCCCAGCCTATGCACGTTGACTCGGGAGTAAGTCCTACTGAGTTTAATGGCGCCTACTCCAAGCAGTGTCTAAGATGGCAGCCCCCGATCCTATGCACCTCTTCCTTGGAAGTCCCACTGGATTCAACCAGGCTTACTCCCCCTCTTCCACGAGCAATCTCTAAAATTAAAACCTCAACCCATCGCTTACCCAGAACTAGTTAAGGCCGCATACTCCACTTTTTCTTATTATCATTTAAAATACTTTTCAAACCAAGGCACAGTAACTGGAACTTTGGTGGTGATGCCAATATGAGTAACAACATTGGAACCATCGCTTAGTTTTTCGTCAATTTCATTCATCCAGGCTGGTTGGTCAATTTCACCGGCGTGGTTATATACCTCTACAAGGCTCTCTCTTCTGCGAAACTGCGAACATAACTCTTTGAAACCCAGGACAGCGGTGGTTGCGGGTAGTGGTGGTCCCCCTTCCTCTGAAGCTTTGAGGAGGAGTACAACTCGATCCCCCCTTCACAGCGGGCAGCGACCCAAGACTCCGAACTATGGTTTGTTCCTCCCCCCCAAAAAACCCATTTATTCGGAGAAAACTTCTGCAAACGACACTAGAGGGAAGGTTAACTAGCCATCCCTGCCTGCCTGCATCTCCTTGGATCAGCGGATGGGAAAATATGCATGCATCTTCCAACACGCAAATCAGAAGCATCTTCGCATCGCCTCTTCCTCTGAACCATCGCGCTGCCATTTCTGTTTGACTAGCGCCTTGCGTAGTCAAATGCGTGATTCTCCCTCGCGTTAATCAACAGTGTTTATGGTGCCACACACTGTACTTTCACAACCTTCCTGAAGAGGAAGATTTCTACGAACCTCCCACTCCCACCACAGTAATGGGGGGGGGGAGGAGAAGTCGTATGAAACATTTAAAAAAAAATTAAACCTATGCATTTTCTACTTTTTATCGATCACCCAGAATTGAGCCACTTGTTTGACCTTTAACATGTAGCGGCATTAAATAAAGAAATAAAGAAATTCACTATTCCTCCCTTCTCTCCTCTCACATAGCAAAAGGGCATGGAAAATCCCTCCCCATCACCAGGAACAGACACTTCCTCAGGAATATTGAAGGAGAGGGGGTGTTTTGTGGCTCCTGGTGAGAGGGAAACCGCCAAGGAAGCCTTTTTTGGGGAGAGGGAGAAAGAACCCTTCCTTTCTTAACCTCCCCCCATCCCTTTCGCATAGAAGGGGAGAGGAACGAACTGATAATTCTCCTAACCGATGCAGACATTGGGACGGGTTGTATCCGGTGCCAGCCCTACTAGACCCAAGTGAGGTTAATGGGTGGGCCAATTCAGTTGGACCGGTTCGGTTAAACGGGTCTCTTCACAGAGTAGAACTTAGTGGGCTACAACCCGATGTAGGTGAAATGCTTTGGAAACAGCCAGAGGTGGTGTAGTGGTTAGAGAGGCGGGCGAAGACCCGGAAGAGCCGGGTTCGAATCCTCAGCCATGAAGCTAGGTGACCTTGGGCCAGTCATTGCCATTCAGCCTAACCCTACCTCACAGAGTTGTTGTGGGGGTTAAATGGGGGGGCGTGTTTGGACGCCACCTTGAACTCCTTGAAGAAAGGGCAGGACGAAAATGCAGTTAATAACAATTATAAATATGAACCGCGAGTAATATCGACAATAATAAATCACGATCGGTGGAGATTTTTGACTTGCGATAAAACAGTTTCGCCCCTTCCTCATCCTTACTTCCACCCCTTACTTTCCAGAAGTCTGTGGGGACAAATATCCACATGTACCTCGATATCGATGCGCTTCTAATTTAATGGAAGCTCTCTCCCCCGCATTTCTGATGTGGAGGGGGCGAAAACAGGTTTTTTTTGGAGGGTGGGGGCGATGAAAGAGGAGAGTTGAAAGTTAAAAGCGACAAGAAATTTAATTCCAAAAGCGCCCCGAAGGATTTCAAAGAGAAGATCCCCGGTGACTGATAGGATGGGGCAGAGCGGGATCGACAGGTAAGATCGATAAAGGCGGCAAGGGGGTTGACACGCGTCCCTGTTGACTGTGGATGCTGACGCAGAAACAGCAAAAGAGTCAGAGCGACCTGGATTTACGCTGGGCTCCACCCAGCCAAAACCCCGAAGCGAAAACGGACCCTTTCTCATGCTGGTTGAGTCGCCCTTCCTTTGCAGACAGCGGCGAAAGGGGTGCAGTGTTGACTGAAGGGCGCCCCAAAGAGCAAGGGTTGCAAACCTCACCAGCAGGACAGAAGCCAGGGCGCATCCGCAGGCATCCCTCGCGCCCACTCTCTCTTCACCCGTTTTACAAACCTGCCGCTTAGCTATGCAGTAACCGATTTTAAAACGGCATCCCCGCAACACAGGGGCTTCAGAGGGGAAAAGCCCTGCCTCACAATTCGTTGCTAGCGCTTGCGGACCGAATCGAGACAAAGGCTTCCTTTTTTATCAGCACTGCACGTGTGGATTGGCTCACCGATACCAGGATGCCTATGCTATCCACAACTGTTTTTTAAAAATGTTAATAATGTAATTATCACTGTCTGGGCTTTGCTGCGTTTTATTTCCTTCAAATCTCACTGGTTACACCTCCCCCCAAATATTCCCCGTGTGTAATATATTCCTGGAACTCAAGAGGATACTTCCTGCGACTGCTGAAGGGGACTGTGTTCCACGAAAGCTGATGCCATAATTAAGTTTAGTCTTTAAAGTGCCACAAGATGCTTTGCAGTCCCTTTCTTTTGCTCTGACTGACACACACACACACACACGCACGCGCGCGGCTGGGCCCCCCATTTTGATCCTAGACACGCACATTTACTGGGAGATTTTCAGTGAAACAGCACTAGCTGGTTTTTTCCCAAAAACTTATCCAAAAGGGCACGGGGAGATTTCCAAAATGATTGCATTTACTAGTCATTCTTGCAACCTAATAATAATGTTGATCCAGATGTTTGCTTTGGAGGGGTCCATTTATTAATTAATGGGGGGGAAGAGAGGTTGGATTTCAGCTGATGAAGGTGGAAAGATAATAGCCCAGGTGGAAACAGTCCTTGCTTTCCAGAGAGGAGGAAGGGGGTTGCTCGCCTCTGCCCAATGGGAAGGGTTAATTTTCACAGCTGGTCCTTTGGTGAGGCGGGGTTGCATCCTTTTGCAGTGACATTTCAACGACTCCTTCGTTCCCCACTAGACTAGGACATGGGAAAGGTGGTGAGGATTTGGGGGTTGTGGTGGAAGATCAGCCACTTAGGGGAACCCTCCCACACACTTAAGGGAACTCTGGCTAATGTGGGTGTGGAAGAGAAGAGGGAAACAAGAAGGAGGTGAGGGCTCTGTGTGTGTGTCTCCTGGTGGCAAACAAATTGCGTTGTATACCTTTTTCCTTCTTCCCAACAATTAAGAAGTGCAGAGGGGTGAAATGAAGATTTCACAGCTAAAGCTTGCTGGGGGGGGGTGTCTGTGAGAAAGGGAGTTTTTTAAAAAAGTGTCTAGAAACACTTGAGCTCCCAAGAAGAGAGGGGTACAACACCCCCTCGCTTTTGCTGTCTTTGTGTTTCTTAGCTCTGGTACTCTAATTCTTTTTTTTCGCTGGAGATCCACAGTGCAACACAGTTTTCTCAGAATTTGTATTTATTTGCTGTTGGTTGTGACATTTGCATCCTGTCTTTCCGCCAAGGAGCTCAAGGTGGTGTACCAATATGATTCCCCCTCTCTGCATTTATCCTCACAACAACCTTGTGAGGTAGGTTAGGCTGGGAGACAGTGGCCTTGGGGTCACTCAGTGAGCTTCAAGGCTGAGCAGGGATTTTGAACCCTGGCATCTTCCAGGTCCCACTCAGACACTCTAACCACTACACCACACTGGCTCTGTACTCAGCCCTCCTCTCAGCAAACAGGGCAGCCTCACCAACACTTTACGTTCCGCCACCTTTTCATTTGTGTGTGTATGTGTGTGTGTGTGTATGTGTGTGTTCAAGAGAGCCAGTGTGTGGAGCAGTGGTTAGCGTCCAGGACTAGGACAGCAGGGTTCAAATCCCCACTTAGTCACATGAAGCTCACCTGTGGTGGGGAAGAGGGATATCTCTCAGCATAGCCTACCTTGTAGGGTCGTTGTGAGGATAAACAGAAAGGAGGAGGGGAGAGAAAGACCCATCTATGCTGCCTTGAGCACCTTGAAGGAAAGGCAAGATATAAATGTAGTCAATTTGCTTCAAGCTGATTTTAATATTGTAATTTTGGAGGGCTGTAACCTGCTCTGGGATCTTAAGGCAAAGGGTGGGGGGGGGGGTAAGAGATACCAATGCTAATAATACTTCGGAGTTAACTCGCTGACAACTGGTAGAGTCAGCCTAACATTGCCTACTTGGAGGTAAGCCCATGGAGTTTAATGGGACTTACTCCCAGGAAAGCACACACAGGATCGTCATCTGCTTGAACTTGGCAGTCCGGGCAGTTAACACAAAGCATTAAAATCACATATTCCATATGCTCCCCCAGTATATAGTATCATACATCACACACAAAAAGACACAGGTCTGGAGTTACCTTCTGACCACCTGTGGTGGCAAACAACTGGTGTAGCATCAACGAGCCCACGGGAGACACTCAGTTGTCACATCAACTCCCTGAGCATAGCCATAATAGGATGAAGCTTGTACCCTCAAACGATTACCTTATCGGCGCATAACATCTTTGCAATGAGTGAAGCATCATTTTCATTAAAGGCATTAAAAATAAAACCAAACAAGAAATATTAAGAGGCTGTCCTTGGATCTCTTTGGGGCTTTGAACTTCTAAGTGGCTTCTGGGATCATCAACAATATGTTTATATTGCTTATTTGTCCCCATTGGAAGGCCTTGGGTAGTAATTCCCCACCGAAAGCAGATTAGCTGCAACTCACTTAGAAGAACTCTGTTTTCCTGCAGTGAGGTAGGCACAGGGCCCAACCGGGTGCTTCTGCCTCCACCCCAGCCTCATTTCCATGTAGTTCCTCTCCCATCTTATCTGCATAGGAATCCAAGGTGAAAATCTCACACCATCTCCACGTGTCTCAGATATGGGCTCACACAGAGCAGAGGACCTGGACATTTTTTCATGGCCTTCTTCTAAGACATGACAGAAGTTATTTGGCTCTGCAAAAGCATCTCAGGTTCTCTGTTCCACAAGAGGGTGCATCTGTGTGATATTCAGCCCAACCTCAGCCTGAACACAGTTCAGGCTTTCTTTTAATTGTGGATAGAGAGGAGACCTCCTGATTGTTAGGCTATACCTATCCTTTGATCTCCTCCTTCCTGTTAGACTGATATTCTCAGGTTGTTGACCACATCTACCAGCTTCTTTGTTCTCTTGAGAAAACATCTTCTCTTTTCTCTCTCTCTCTCTCTTCTCACAGCACGAGGGCAAACACTCGGCTTAGTGTTTGTATCTCTAACTTAGCTAGTTAGCTAAACGTAGAACTCTTTCCTATCAAGTATGTACTTCCAGAATAAAAAAATTATTTCTTATTTTGAAGCTTAAAGTCTCAGTCTGATCGATTCCAGGGAAGGTGTAATATTTAGCAAGGATTCAAACACGCACAGCTCACTCAGGTGCTCCCTAATTCCACTCCTCTGCAACATACATCTCAGGTGGTATAATAAGCCTTTTAGCAAAACACTCACCAATAAGGACAGGGTTGTAGGTGCAGCAGAGCCCAAGCAAAGCAAGGCCAAGCGCGTAGAATCATTCTAGGTCCAATACTCATTCCAGATGCAAGGTCAAAAGTCAACACCACAGGGACTTCAAGCAGAGTTTCCCCCAGAGCCAGTACCACACACCTGGAGACAATAGTATTTTTACCAGCTGGAAGATTGACGAGGGAGACCTTATATACTCTGGACTCCTAGACTCCACCCACTCCCCCACCACAGCTGCTGGTAGTGAAGGTCTTTCACAGACTGCTTACTCACAAGAAGACCCCTGACTCCTGAGGAGACCCCTGACTCCTGAGCAATATGACAACTCTGGGTTCATAGATGCACACAACGTCCTTGTCTTTTGAGCCGGGCCTTGTGTGGCATCAGCATTCTTGAGGACTCAGTGGGGGCTTGACTGGTTCCTCTGAAAGTGCCAAGGGCTCTCCAGCAGGCATTCCCTTCCAGAGTGTTCCTCCAGGGCCAGGTTGGATTACGACATCTTCATGCCCTAAGCCAGCCTTTCCCAACTAGTGGGCCACCAGGTGTTGTTGGGCCACCAGGTGTTGTTGGGCCACCAGGTGTTGTTGGACCACAAGTCCCATCAGCCTCAGCCAGCATTGCCAATGGTCAGAAAAGATGGGAATTGTGGTCCAACAACATCTGGTGGCCCACTAGTTGGGAAAGACTGCCCTAAGCCATGTCAAGATTCAGAAGCCCCATACAGTAAAAAAACAGAGAGAGAGAGAGAGAGGGGGGAAATGGTGGGAAAGTGGCGAGGAGAGGATTAACGGAAATGGTGCCTGGTGCAGAATGTTACCCTAGAATGAGTTGGTTGACTGGCTCGCATTGGCTCCTCTTGGGGTATGAGATTTATTTATTATTTGTTTATTTATTTATTTATTTGATTTATATCCGGCCCTTCCACCCAGCAGGAGCCCAGGGCGGCAAACAAAAGCACTAAAAACACTTTAAAACATCATAAAAACAGACTTGAAAATACATTAAAACAAAACATCTTTAAAAACTTTTTTTTAAAAAGCTTTGAAGACATCTTTAAAAAAGGTTAAAAACATATTGTTTTTTTTTTAAAAAAGTTTTAGAAACATATTAAAAAGCAATTCCAACACAGAAGCAGACTGGGATAAGGTCTGTACTTAAAAGGCCTGTTGAAAGAGGAAGGTCTTCAATAGGCACCGAAAAGATAACAGAGATGATGCCTGCCTAATATTTAAGGGGAGTTCCACAGGTTGAGCAACCTATGGATGATCCAAGTGGTACAGCAACCCTGAGAGGGACGTTGATGGGATTGGGTGTGGATTGGGACACAGAGGCCAGGGTTCAGAATTTTGGTGGTGGATTTTGTATGAGGTTATTTAAGTGAAAGCAATTCCAATTATAATAAAATTTCTTAGTTATCGCCACCATATTTGGAGGCCCCTCATAACCTAAAGCCTTAAGCCACGGCTTACTTGGCTTGTCCCTCAATCTGGTTCTGCTCCAGGGGATCCTCAGCACTGATTCTTCCAGCGGACCCTGCCTGGTGCACATGTTCCTTGACCCGTGGGGTGTCGGGTCCATCCTCGGTGTGTGGTGCGAGGCTTGACGTCCTTCTTCATCTTTGGAGATTCTCCTCTGGGGGTGCAGAGAGGATGAATAAGTAGACAAAATGAATTTGACAAACGGTCCTGATCTATTTCCTTCCCCTGGGGAGAAACAGAAGAGGCAGGGAACAGCGATGGCAGGGAGAACCACCCCAGTTCAATACAGCTGGGCCTGCATTGAAAAGGTGCACCTGCTGAATGGCAACCCGGCTGCCTATTTGTCGAGGTGAATTAAAAACACAATCTCGCTTTCCCAGAGGGATCTCTTGGTCGACACTGACACAATTCATAGTCTTAGCTTCTAAAATAGGATCCCTTTGTGGTTACATAATAACTTTTATCTTCCTATGTGAATATCAAGGCTTTATTTCCTCTTTTAGATTCAAGCCTCTGACCTGAACTCAATTCTCCATTTTCAATTTTTTTTTGAGGGGGAGTATTAATTCCTTCATCATCGAAATGAAATTAATTTAATTCTTTATCGGGGTAGTTACAGGAGATAAAAGTATGACGGCAAGGGAAATTCCCCCCCTTCATCCTGCTCTCTCTCCCCCTCCCGCTCCTCCCTTCTTTCATTACAGGGTTTCACTCACCTGTGTCTTGAAAAGAACCCCCCCCCCAAAAAAAGTCTTGCTTTTATACCTGGAACATACCACTCTTGTATGAAGAGCACAAAGACCTCCTCAACAGAGCTCCGTAGGAAGGGTACTAGCTCAGTGCAAGAGCACCTGCCTTGCATGCCAAAGGTCCCAAGTTCAATTCCCAGCAGCATCTCCAGGTATGGCTGGGAAAGATTCCTTGCCTGAACCCCTGAAGAGCTTCTGCCAGTCAGTGTAGACAATATTGAGCTAGATGGATCTAGATCAAGGTCCATGCTTTGGTAACAGGGCTGGCGTCAGACGGCAGCCAGGTTGGGCCCTGGCCAAGGGCCCCTGTGGTCCAGAGGGACTCCTGCAGGACCCCTGCTTAGGGTGGGAGTGTGGTGCTCCCATTCTGTGATCTGCGGCAGCATCGGGTCTTGCAACCTGGCCCTGCCATGGATCGCAGAGAAGAAGCTCCCAGGAACCCTCCCAATACAGACAGCTCGGGCTTCAATAAGCCCACCTGCATACATCCCACCTATCTCTCCCATCAGTGTGAATGCCACGTGCGCTGTGAGTGCATGCCTGCCGTCACCCAAGATGGTGGCAGGGGCTTCCCTAAAGGGTGGACGCCCCTGCCATCATCTTAGTTGGCAGATGGTGTGCATGTTATTCACGTGACACAAGAGGCAGGTGGGGCACGCAGGTGGATGTATTAGCCCCACACCACATGTATCAGGGGTGTGTTGGCCTGGGGTGCTGCAGGCCCAGGAGAACCTGGTGCCCAAGGGCCTGGTCATGCCTGGCGCTGTCCCTGTCTTGTAACATCAAGACTTGACTGCTGTAACACAGTTTATGTGTGGCTGCCATTGTGTCTGGTCCGAAAGGTAGATGGAGGTCAGAGATTCCCCACCCTTGCCCGAGGCAGCCTTCCTATGTTTTTCACACAGCGTAGCTCTCTCTGTCTCTCTCACTCTCTCTGTTTTGGCAGAAAGCAAAAATGGAAAAAAGAAGGGGCAGAATGAAAGTGTGGAATTCACTCCCACTGGTGGCAGAGACGGCCACCAACTTGGATGGCTTTAAAAAGAGGACTCAACACGTTAATGGAGGAGAAGGCTATCAATGGCTACTAGCCACGATGGCTCTGCTCTGCGGCACAAAACGGTCAGTGTAGCCCTGAATGCCGTTGCTGGAACCTGCAAGAGGGGAGAGTTACTGTGGCGCTCAGGTCCTGCTCAGGGGCTTCCCATTGGGGCACCTGGCTGGCCACTGGGAGAACAGGAGGCTGGACTAGAGGGGCCACTGGCCTGATCTAGCAGGCTCTACTTATGTTTTTATGAAGAAATTAGCCTTCCCTCCCCAAAACTCCCAACAATAACTCATCCCGAGGGCAAGTTGGTCCTCCTAGCCCACGAGCCACACAGAAGGCTCAGCCCTGTTACAACACCATTTAACTTTTGTGGCAGCTGACCAGACCAAATCACATTATAACTGCTTGAAGGGGTAGCCTCGTCTTATTAAAAAGCGATTCCAGAGAAACATGATCAGAGAGAGCAGTTTTCAACTCGTATTGTGCTACCTGACATGGAGGCAGCATTACTGATGTTAAGGGGTTTCAAAAGGTACTGTTTAGAAAATGTCTGAGGCAGGGATTTGCTCCCTTGCCAATAGAGGCTGGTCCTTGTTACCCCCCTACCCCCTAAACCACTGAAGTTGGGTCCATAGCTCAGTGGTAGAGGGTAGGCTTAGCATGTAGAGTAGGGGTGGAGAGCCTCAGCCCCGGGGGCCAAATACCCCCCCATCTCACTATCTGGAGAACCGCTGCCCATCAGAGTAGTCAAGACAACCCATCTGGGATAAGACAGTTTATGCAGTTTTGGATACCTGTCCAAATGAATGTAGAAACCAAGGTTTGGGCAGGAAAGAAACCATGGTTTGGGCAGGAAAGAAACCATGGTTTGGGCAGGAAAGAAACCATGGTTTGGGCAGGAAAGAAACCATGGTTTGGGCAATGGGCCCTCCCTGTTCAGAAGCAAGGGTACTCCTGAACTCTGGGTGCTGGGGACAAATGAAAGCAGAGAGCTGCCCCTGTCAAGCCCTGCTTGTGGGTTTCCAAGGTACCCCGGGGTGTCCACTGTTGGGAATGGGATGGTGGTCTGGATGGGCCTGCTTTTGTCTGATCCAGCAGGGCCCTTTTCTTAATGTTCTCATAATTTTGCTTTAGCTGGCACAAATTGCCCCACGCATTGGTGCCCCTTCATAACTGCTCCCCCATCTCAGCAACTGTTGGGGCTGCGTTGAGTCAGCCCTATTGATCACCCTGCCCCCTTTTCTTTACCACTCCCCAGGTAGCTTCTAATTGCCTCAAACAGAGGAGGTCAGAAGGTGGGTGAAGGGAAAAAAAGAAAAGAGTCAGAAACACCACCCCAGTTTATGAGCTGGAAAGATGAAGAAAGAATTCTCTTTCTCTCCCCTCCCCTTCCCAGCATCTACCCGTCCCATTGCAAAATCTCAGGATACGCTGTCTCTACCTCTCCCTTTATCTAACTCCTTGGGAGATGGAGGCCAAAAATCCAGGCAGATTGTTTTATGGGGTGTTGGGCTTTTGTGGTGGGACAATAATGAGTCTCCTTCAGTCTCTGCGTGAATGACTTTTCTGTCATGGACACACCTCCTTAGGTCATATGCGGCCTTATATTAGAGTTTCAGGGTCAAGAAAGGAACAGAGTTTATTTCCCTCCCTCCGGAGGTTGGCAACTCACCAAAATGTCTCCTCACTTCCTTTGCCCTTTTGTCTGACCAGTTCCAAGGGAAGTCTTCCCATTCCAGGGAAAATTGGCTGATGGGTCAAGGAACCAGCCTTCATAAGTCTTTCATTGGAACCGCAGAACGATGGATGCGCCAAACTGGTGCCAGGGCCAGGCAATGCCAGAGGATTCCATTGCATTGTATTCTGTATTGTAGCTCAGATTTAGGAACGTGTAGGAAGCTGCCTTATACTGAGTCAGACCATTGGTCCATCTAACTTGGTATTGCCTACCCTGACTGGCAGCAGCTCTCCAGCGCTTCAGGTAGGGAGTCTCTCCCAGCCCCACCTGGAGATGGGGATTGAACCTGGGACCTTCTGCGTGCAAGGCGGATGCTCTGCCACTGAGCGATGCTCTTCACTGTAGCCCTCCAGATGTTGTTGGATTCCCATTTCCCATCCACCTCGGCCAGTAGGATCAACGATGATGTCCTCCAACAGCATCTGGCAAGGCCAACGGTTCCCCACTGCTTGTTTAAAGCAAGGCCTTGGAGGCTTCTCTTCCAGATACGATGTGCTCAGAGGTGCACTGCAAAATGGGATTTGTAGTTCTATGGTGGCATAAGAAGAGGCATCCTTGTTCTTCTGGGGCCGTTGAACTGTTTGGAAACCCAAGAGATCCTTCGGAGATCCAGCTGTTGTTGGATTACAACTCTCACAATCTTTGGTCAGGGGCCATCCTGGCCGGGGGTGATGGAATTTGGGAGTCCAACAGCAGCTGGCTGGCCACAGATGTTCCCTGCCCTTGCTTTACACCAAGTCATACTTCTCAGAAAGTTAAAATAAAAAAACTCCCTCTGCCCCATTTCAAACCCAGCTTTCAAGGATCGCTTTGTGCGAGCCAGAGCTTTGTAAGATGCCAGAAGAGGCAGCAGACAGTTGTTTCTGCAGCCTACTCTGCAGAAAGGCAGAGCACCTGCTTTGGATGCAGAAGGTCCCAAGTTCAATCCCTCATGGCCTCTCCAGGTAAGTCTGGGAGAGACTCTTCACTTAAACCGTGGAAAGCTGTTGCCACTCAGTGTAGACAGTACTGAGCTAGATGGGCCATCAGTCTGACTCTGTATAAGGCACTTTCCTGTGCTCCTGTTTAAATCAGCCCTTTATTCAGAATGATGAGGACTAGAATCTTGCTTTATTTTAAAGGAAAGAGGTGGAGATCAGTGTTAGGGCATCTGCTTTGCACACAGAAGGTCTGGGCTTCAGTCCCCAGCAGCATCTCTAGCTAGGGCTGGGAAGGCCTCCCCCCCATCGGAAACTTGGCAAAGCTGCTGCCAGTCAGTGTGTTGACAATACTGAGCTAGACAGACCAAGGATCTGATTCTGTAAGATTCATGAGTTTCTATGTTGCACCCTCACTAAGGGGAAGGAAAGTTAAAGAACACGCTCAGCATATCAACATGGCTGCAGCAGTCTTTATCATAATCCTTGGGGCAGTTTCTCCCCCCTTCTGCTCCCCTCCCCACAAGCACCTCTTCTATTCCCAGGAAGAAGGTACATCAATCTGCGAAGCTGGGCTGGCAGACTCCAGGGAGTTAATGGTTCAAAGAACTTATTACTAAATGCAGCAACCCTAACAGAGAGAGAGAGAGAGAAAGCAAATGAAGTTGGCCAAGGAATTAAAGGCTCAAAAAATCCTTGTAGGAAGAAAGTAATAAGGGAGGCTGAGTGACTGATGGTGCCAAGGCAGAATCCAATTCCAAAGTCAGCTTCCTACGGGATTGGTTCAAAACTCAGCCAGGCCGACGGGGAACATAGGAAGGTGCCTTAGTATAAATTGGTCCATTTAGCTCAGTGTTGTCTTCACTCACCAGCAGTGACTCTCCCTGGTTTCAGGCTGGGGACATTCCCAGCTCGACCTGGAGATGCTGGGGAGTGAACCAGTGGCTGTCTGCATGCAGTGCAAGGGCTCTGCCACGGAGCTATGACCCTTCCTCTAAAAAAAAGTTCCCAGTCCTCATGTTTCTGAAGGGCTTGTCCTCCATCACACTTACTGCTTGCCTGGATGAAGATACAAAGCCTGCTCTCCAGAAGTAAAATGTGCATTCGTTGTTCTATCCACCACTGGCATATGGCCCTCAGAAGATTGCCCAGAAGGGGAATGTGGCCCTCTGGTTGAAAAAGGTTTAGAAAAAGCTGTTAAGTGCTTCTTCACCATTCCCTCAGAGCCAGATGATCCTTCAGATGTCTCAGTGGTGGCAGCTCATCTCTCTCTCTCTCTCTCTCTCTCTCCCTCTCTCTCTCTCTCTCTCTCTCTCTCTCTCACACACACACACACACACACACACACACACACACACACCCTGATGTTGTGTTAACTTAAGGAGGGCCACCACCGTTACCTCCTACCCCTATCCTAAATGCTTTATCTAGAAAATTGGGCAGTCCCTCCTCCATAATGTGGGTGCAGGAGGTTGCTGGGGGAGGACAGTTTATGACAGGACAGATTTCTCTCCCCCCCCCAGCAATTCCAACCCCCACCCCATTCCACAGTGTTGAGGAGGACCCTCCTGACCCTCTGGAGAGGCTGTTCAGGGGAGGCAGGTGGTTGCAGAGGATGGTAAACTTTCCTTCCTGTGAACTTGCTTAACTTATCTTGGGACCGTAAATTATGAATCGCTCCTTCTTTAAATTTGGCTCTGACAACTTGCCCTACAGTGTCTGCCATGCCAACCTTGGGGTGAGGAATGGGAAAGGAGTCCGTAAAAAAAAAGAACGGGTGGTGTGAGTGGGGGGAATCCGTGGCAAAATGTTGCAGGAGATCCCCCCCCTCCACACAGGAGTGTTCCCACTGTCACTTGTGGCCAACTCTGATTCTTTGGTGTTATCTTGCAGGTCTTTACATATAACTTTTCCACGTGAACCCTACAAAATGGTTAGTCAGCAAGGTGCAGCTGGACCTAGATCAGAGAGAGAAAGACAGATGGGTTTAAATTCACACTGAACTGGACTTGAGATTAGAAAACTGAAAAACGGAGAGGATTTGGTACATGAGTTCTGCTCAGAGAAGACCTATTGAAATTATTGGACATGGCTAACTTTAGTACATTTATTTTAATGGGTCTTCTCAGAGTAGAGTGAATGTTGGTGACAACACACTGAAATTGACTCATTTGCCCAACCCTAGTCACTCATCCCCACATTACACCAACACTCTTTGAGGGTTTTCTAACTTCTGAGAGTGTTCTCCAGAAAATACATTGACAAAACAACTCTCAACCTTTGTGTTCCTTTGTGTTCTTTCCTGAATAGGATATCTTTATTCTAAGAGATCTACTTAGGGGATTGCCCTTCTCTACCTTTCTTTCCTGTTGTGTACTATTTTAAAAAAGAAAGATTACACACTCACATACCAACCTTTCTAGTTTTCCATTTGAAATCTCCTGCTGTTTGGAGATTCTTTTGGCCTTCCCTTTCCTGGATAATTATACTGTGGGAGAGTTACGACCATATCTTCCCTCCTGCCACCCCTTTCCTAGATCACCCCACCTTCTGAAAAGAGAGAAAAGGACTGACAGAAGGGTGGAGATGACAGGGAAGGAATCTTCATTTGCAAAGTTGTGAAGTTTTAGTCAAGGTGTCCACAAATGGTGGTCGCCTCTTCTTAACTGAAAATCAGTTAAAATTGGCTCCAGAGCAGACAGGCAAGGAACCAAAGACCAAGAGATAAGTATATATTTATTTACTTATTTAAACATTTATACCAGAGTCTTCAGTTGGAAAATCTCCTAGAGTAGCTTACAAATCCATTACAAATCCAAAAGGACGCAACACAAGATAAAAAAGGGATGTGAGGGAAGAGGAAAATGTGGACTAGGGCTGGTAGTCTGGCACAAATCCAAAAGGAAGGGCCACAGGACAGAGGCAGAGCACATAAGGTGCATGCTTGAAGTCCCAGGTTCAATCCCCTGCATCTCTACAGAAGGCTGGCAAAGACTCCTGCCTGAAACTCAGGAGCACTGGTGCTAGTGAGTGTAGGCAATATTGAACTAGATGGACCAATGGCCTGATTCAGTATAACACAGTTTCCTTTATTCTGATATGACTGCTTAAAAAAAAAATTCTGCTCCTGTGTTTAAATTTTTATACAGTGATTTGCTGTCCCTCTGTCTCTCTCTCTCTCTCTCTCTCTCTCTGTCTCTGTGTGTCTTTGGGGTAAGGAGTGAACTACTCAATGACCAGTTGTTTAAAGGAGCAGTCTCTGCCCTCCTCTTTTGTACCTGGTCATACTAGAGAAGAAATGGAAAGATGTTGGAGTCATGTGCAGAAAATGATTTCTGGTTTCCAGGTTGCAGGCTAGGAACTAAAGGTGGATCTTGGATAGGACAACAACGAAGGCTCCAATTTTAATTCCACCAACCCAATTTGTGTTGAAACATGAAGGCACGTGCTGCCACCTACAGGCCAAATATGGTACATATGGTCAAAAGAAGGTCTCCTGTCCAGGCCTTGATCAGATTCAGACCTTTTTAGCTTCAGCAAGGTGGTGGCCTCATGTGCCTTCAGATGATACCCTGGGAGTAATTTTATAATAATTTTGGAGTAATTTGATTATAGGAAGAGTTCACACATTACACAAAGGCTGCTACTGCTGCTGCTGACCAAGGTTTCTTGTCAAAGATCACATTGCATTTTTATACATTTTTGCAAACACATATTTTCTGTTTCAGAGTGTGTCAGTGAAGTTATTCCATACCAGTTAATTAAATGAACACCACACCAGTTGCAGGGATTCACAGCTGGGGAGAGTGCTGTTGCATTGAGGTCCTCCTTGAGAGCTTCATAGGAGAGCTTCATTTTAAAGCCATCCACCTTGGTGGCCATCACAGCCTCTTGTGAGAACAGATTCCATAGTTTAACTATGTGCTGGGTGAAGAAGTCCTTTCCTTTGTCTGTCCTTCCCATTGGGGCATCTGGATGGTCACTGTGAGAATAGGACGATGGACTAGAAAGGCCTTTGGACTGATCCAGCAGGGCTGTGCTTACGTATTTCTGAGGTCTCCTGGCACTGGGGGAAAAAAGAGAGTAACAGGTGAGAAATTATGATGAGAAGTAAACAGTGGTACCTCCTGTAGAAACGTATAGATCCCAACTTTTCAAAGGGAGCGTGCACGTCTTCTTGACTGACCTCTTGCTCATTGCAGGAATCTTGCAACACCGAACCATAGATGATGATTATGACGATTAAAGCACTCCACAGCCAGAGGCTATTGAAGCAATGTACAGAAAAATAAAATGGAACAAAATACCACAGATGCAGACTCTTAACAACAAGATAAAATTATAAAGAGGCAGATCCAAAAACCAGAAAATGTCTTAATCCCCCCCCCCCAGTTAATATTCCAGAAATGCTGAGTCACACTTCAGGGGAAGTCTTAAACAAAGAAATCTTCATAGCTGCTTAAATATCAAGCCCATCCAATTCCATACTACCCTGAACACGCCCAATCTCCTCTGATTTCGGAACCTGAGCAGGGTCAGGCCTGGTTAGTCCTTGGATGGGAGACTGCCTGGGAATACCAGGTGCCATAGGCTTAGAGGAAGGCGATGGGAAACCACCTCTGAATACCTCTCACCATGAAAACCCTATGACTATATCCAAAAAAGAGTCATAGGGTCGCCATTAGTCGCAATTGACTTGAAGGCATATAATGACAACAAACTGATAATTAAGACTGAAATTTTAGAACTGACACTGAAATTTTAGAGTTGGCATGTAGTCTGACCCTAGTTCCGGGCAGAATCTTGCTATACAGAACCATAGGGTTGTATGCAATGCTAATCCTACTCAGAGTAATCCCACTGAAGTTAATGAACAAGGCTAGCAATGGGTCTACTCTGAGTGGAACTAGCCTTGGATACAACCCATAGAATGTTAGAGCTGGAAGGTACCTAGTCTGACCCACTGCTCAGTAAAGGAATTTTGCAACTGTAACCCCCTGATGAAATGCCTCCAAGCTTGGACAACCCACTACCTCCAAATGGAGACTGTTCCAATTAAATCCCAAACTGATGAGGCGGGAATGCCGATAAGACTCTTTCTTGGAACCTGTCTTCCACCCTTCATGGCAACAAATAATGCTTGCAAACCTGAGCACAGAAGCCGGGCCCCTATTTGAGCACCAGCACGTGCTAGCCAGCAGGATGATCATGCCCCTCACCCAGCAGGTTTCTCCTCACATGGCCCTGGCTTGTAAATCAGAGGGTTCTGAAGGCACCAGACGAGTCTGGCACTCGACTTGCATGTCATGGGAAGTTACTCATTTCCTGCTCCGGGCAGAGAAACCTCACTTTGAGAAGATCCTTAACAAGCCAGAACGTTGGGTCATAACCACGGCAGTGTTTTCCCTTGTTCAGAGGGAGACTTCAGGGTGTGTGGAGAATTGATGGTCCACGATAGGATTGTTCAGAGAGACAAGAGAGAGAGAGGAGGGGACAGGGGATCTTGCCTTAATTTCATAGAATGAAGGGAAGAATTTCTTGGCCTGGGTGGCTCATGATTTCTATATTTGCTACAGAGAGTCCCAGGAAAGGAAGAGTTTCTTTCTGACTTGTCCCTTCCAGACACCTGCACCTGCCTAGGAGGGCCTTCAAACCAGAAGTTCTTGCCAAACAATGAACAAAGGAAGCTGCCTTAGACTGAGTCGGATCCACTGGTCCATCTAGCTCAGTATTGCCTACACTGACTGGCAGCGGCTCTCCAGGGTTTCAGGCAGGAGTCTCTCCCAGACCCACCTGGAGATGCTGGGGATTGAACCAGGGACCTTCTGTATGCAAGGCAGAGTCTCTGCCACTGACTTACGGCCTTTCCCCATCAGATTCGGATGCAGCAGCTGAATGGGGATTTCAAAGAGAGATTCCTTCAACAGGTCATCTCCCATTCCCATTAGGGGCACAGGAAGGTGCTGTATACTGAGTCAGACCATTGGTCCATCTGGCTGACTGTTGTCTATAAACTGCCTGGCAGTGGCTCTTCAGAATTTCAAACAGGGTCTCTCTCTCTTTCTCTCTCTCTCAGCCTTACCTGGAGATGTTACTGGGGATTGATCCGGGGACCTTTTTCTTGCAAAGCAGATGCTTCACCAGTGAGCTAAAGCCCTTCCCCTGAGTTCCTGGGATGATCAAAGAGGTTTCTGGAGTCACTTACTGGATTAATTCATTAGTCAGTCAATTTATTATTTCCCCGCCTGTCTTCCTTTTCTGCCAAAAGGTACTCAAAGTGGCTGGTGGAGGGATCCAAACAGCGCAAAGGAAGGATATGCTACTGTGGAGAAAATGGCAAATCCAGAGACCTAGTGCTACCTGCACACATTTTTTGCAAGCCATTTTCTCCTAAAGTCATGCATGTTTGTATGTTATTTTCACGAATATAGTCATTTTTATGCCCCCTTTAATATATTAATTTTTGCAAAAATGGCTTGGTTGGAGAATTGCATTGCAAAATGCTGAGAAATGCGAATTTCAAAGGAGGGCTGTGTGTGTTTCAGTTGTCAGATTGTTTCAGAAAGCGCAAATTTGAGAGATGCAGCTTTAAATGCAAACTGATCCAATTTCTCCCCTGTCCCTTGTTGCTAGTGACTGCGGGCAGAGGAAGGGTCTTGCATGTTTATTGACTACTTTCAATGAAGCACAACCTGCTCTTCCTCGCTCCCAGTCCACAAACACTTCATGGCTTTCCTCTCCCAACCATGGTGCCTTTGGCGATGAGAAGGGCTTCCCTCTTCCTAGACACACAGGTGACCTTCCTCAGGAGATGTGGAGTTGTCAGGGCCTTCTGAGCATAAAGGATCAGATCTTCCCTCCCCTTGCTCCACAACTCCTTGTTTTTGAAGCATTGGCCACCTCTGTCTCCAAGGGACTGTCAGAATCCTGGATTAACTGTTGGCCTACAGCCCAGCTCTGAGCCTTTCCATACATCTGGGGCGATAACTCAACCAGACGTGAATGACTGGCAAGAACAGGTGTGGACATTTTGAGGGGGCTATGAGGGATGTTTTTATGGAGTGCCCATCCCTTGAGGCCTTGCCTGGCATGGGGGAGAAAGGGAGGAGGAGACTGAATGATCCTCCAGCTGAACCACACCCAGGGCGGACAGGAAAGAGGAAAGAATGAGAATGAGTCAGAAGTGACTGGGGAAAGTTGATGCCGGGAGTGAAAAGGTTTGGAGGACTTGATGCTAGCTTTCCTGTTGCTGCTGCTGTTGGTGCTTATTTATTAATTTACACACTGCTTACATGCCAACATGGCTTCTAAGCAGTTTTCAAGTAGTGGTGCAGCAGCAAATTCAGAAGTACAGGGTTGTGGTAGTGACAGCCACTTCCCCGTTTTTGCTGCTGGATTGAGAATGAGATCCTTCTTAATGTCTTCTCTCACAACTACAGACATCCCTAGGAGCCAATCTGCACAAATGGGGAGAGTGTGAGCCGCTGAGGAGTCTTCTCAATGGCAGTGAAAATGCCTCCCCACTAATGAATTTGGGAAGCCATGAACAGTGTTCCCCAGAACCCCAAGTTCAGCTGATAATGGATCATCAGACCATTGGATATTATAATATATATATATATATATATATATAATTTATATCCTACCTTTCTCCCAAAGGAGACCAGGAAGGCAAACAACAAGCAACTAAAAACATATTTAATACATCTTGCACAAGGCTTTGCACAGGGATGAACTGATTAGCTGTGCCTGCAATCCCCCCCCTTCAGCGTCTTTACTGTTGAAACTTCCTGGTATGGAGCTGAGAATCATCCCTTGCTAATGCCTTCATAACTAGCTGCCTTCTAAGGCACAGCAACAGTTTCCAGTTGGCCGCCCTGTCTTCATCTACTTTGAGATATGATATGTAGGAAATTCTTCTTCCTGCTCTAACTTGGAACTTTTCTAGGTCCAAAAATTGCACAGTGCAGTTTGTTATCGCCCTCTTGTGGCTGACAGATACACTATAGTTATTTTAAAAGTATAACGATTAAGTGCATTTATGTTTAACAAAAACAGATCACAGAAATGACAACCCCCTCTCTCCTGGCCTACTTATTTCCCCTTCTGTTTATTGTTATGATCACTAACAAAAAGCAAGAATGAGAGAAGTAAGGACACAGGGCCTCCCTCCAGACATCCCTTTTCACTGTGCATTTGTGATGATTTCACTCATGATGGTATCAGGCTGGTTACGCTTGATCCTACTTTCACTACTCCTTGTGCCTGCAAACGTTTCGGGGTAGACATGTGGCTTTGTCTCCAATTGGGGCATGGCCCATAGCTTCTTGCTGAAATCCTGTAGCTTTTCATACCACAAAAGCTCTGGCTTTTTTTGAGGTGGGGGGAAGGAGGTGTCCTGATTTTGTGCTGTAGCACAAGAGTGCTCCGCTAGGCGCCAATCATGCGACAACGTTGGGGAAGCATCAAGAAACAACGGATAAGAGGGAATGATGTGCATGGATGGTCTGGTACAAATCCACCACTAAGGTACTATATTGGCGCCAATGACCTGTGAAAACAACAAATGAACAAACAAACAAACTACAGTCTGGAGAGGCCTATAGTTTTCAGTACAGATTTTGTAGGAAGGAAGGGGGGGGAGAGAGAGAGAGAGAAAAAAAAAAGAATTAGATGCAAGAGCAGAGTCACGTTCACACACCCAGAGAGAGAGACTCAGAGGGAAACACACAGACTCGGAAAGACATCCACATGGACGGCTCTACCATTGGGCTGGGAGGGTTTGGGTGTGCGCGCATGTGTGGAATCAATGGGGAGGTGTTTGGAGACAAAGATGTGTGCACCCTGTGGCCTGCGTGACATCTCCTAAGTGAGCCTGCTGCTCTCCGGGGCGACAAAGGATGCTGTCCCATCACCAGGCCTGGGGGGCTTCTATATACAGAATTGGAGAGGAGGAAGAAGCACCATTTTGTCCTTTGCCTTAGGCAGCAAAATGCCTTGGGCCAGCCCTGGGGTGGCTGGTGCCTGTTGGGGCTGGTGTGGTGGAACGCAGGGCGGAGCCAGAGCCGCCAACAGGCAGAGAGAGCCAAATCATGCTGGTTTTGTCCCCACCCTCGTCCCTGCAGAGTTCTGCAAGGGCAGCGCTGAGACTGAAGAGGGCAATGAGGTCCTGGTCAAACCTTCTAACCACTACACCATGCTGGTATCTCCACAGCAGCCATCGACTGGCTTTATCCTCTGTGCATTGGTCAAATCCTCTTCCAAAGCCACCCAAGTTGGTGGCCATCCCAACATCTTGAGGGAGTGAATTCCATAGCTCAACAATGCACCAAAGTCCATTCTTTTGCCTGTCCTGGATCGCCTAACATTCAGCTTTATTGGATGGTCCCAAGGTGTGGTAAAAAAAACCCTTTGGCAATTAATTTGAAGCCCCTTTTGGAGCCAGCCTTGAAGTACAAGAAGAGCCCTGCTGATCAGGCCAACTCTCCTCTCATCCAGCATCCCGTTTCCCACAATGACCAGTCAGATGGCTCCAGGAAGCCCTCAGGGCATGCAGACAACAGCCCTCCTTCACTCTTGCTCGTAAGGATGTAAAAAGATCTCTGCTGGATGAGGCCAAATGGGGTCTCCTGTCCTCACAGTGGCCAACAGGATGCCCATTATGTGAAGCCCACAAGCAGGGCCTGAAAGCCACACCAACTCTTCCCCCTTGCCATTCCCAAGCAACTGACATTCAGAGGCACACTGCTTCCAACAGCGGAGGGAGAGAGAGCATGGGCATAATCCCTAGCAGCCATGGATAGCCTTCATGAGGAAACACTTATGAAGCGGTGGCTGTGGGAAGCTATGCTTGCACACTGAGCAAGAATCTGGATGATGATGATGATGATGATGATGATTAAAAAAACTATGATACAGGACTCCAATGAATACCAAGCCCATCGGTTTTGCTCCCAAATTGTAAGAAGAATTAAAACGAGGAATGTCAGAATTGTCTCAACAGAAAGAAGGTGGACCAGATGAGCCCCTTGTCTTATTCTGCGTAGATGTGAAGTCATATCTGCTTGAGAGGTGTGTGTGTAGGCAATAAAATGGTTTAGCATGAACATTCGCAGTCTGGAATGCTGGTTGATTTTATAAGCTCTGTGTGGAGGTCCCACATGTTCTGCGCATAGGGTGGAGGGGGGGAAGTGAAATATCAGAGGTATAGCTTGCCTTGCCCCCTCCACCGCAACATCCCATGCCCAGCTTGGACTCTGCTTTGGTCACAAGACGATAATCGGATTATACACTCTCTTCCCACTTGACCTTCCTCTGAAAGCCGAATCATGAATTCCCTCCTATCACATGGACATTCCCTTTCTCACAAACAGATCCATGCCAGGCATGTAACTGAAAAAAATAGCAGACTCTTGTCATCAAGGGCCCAACTACCTCCCTAGCCAGTGTCCTGCCATAAATGTATTTGAACATTTTTGTGGTTGTCCTTTATGTTTTGAGCAATGCGCTCCTCAAATTCTTTTCTACCATCCCCGATTGTTTGCTAGTATTTCTTTTGCCAAGGCTGGCATTCCTTTTTGTTCTCCTTGTTTGGACCACACTTCCATTTTTTTGAAGGAAGCCTTCTTGCCGCTTGATGACTCCTGATAATTAACCACGCTGGCATCCTCTTGGCTCTGGTGGTATTCTTCCTGATCTGACTTATACACTAAGGTCCTAGGGTGGGCTACAACAATTTAAAATGCAACATTAAAAACAGTTTGAAACCAATTTACAATCACAAAAGTAGGTTGGGCCTTAAAAATATACATTTCAGGTGTCAAAGGCCAGGGCGAAGATTTTGTGGCTGGTCCCAACTCGTCACTTCCAGCAGCCATTTGGTCCCTCAGATGGGCGATGGAGTACGAGGTGTCAACAGTGTCTTCTGGCAGCAATTAGAGAGTTAGGAATGGAAAGATCTGTCCATTTTGGCTCTCCCAGTTTCTTATTTTTCTAACCTTAAATTCAGTTTTCCACATTTCTGCAGAAAGTTGCATGTTTTTTAAAATCCTCATGAAAATTCTCCAGCATTTTAATGCAAATTTCTTCCAATAAACACATTTTTGTAGGCATTTTTGGCTAAGGTACACATCTTTGCAAGCAATTTCTTGTCATGTAATGCATTTTTGTACATTATTTTCAGTCATACCTTCATTTTCATGCACACGTTCCCCTGAACATATGCAGTTTTGCAAACACTGGTTGGTTGGAGAATTGCATTGTGAAATTCAAATAAGTGCAGATTTGGAAGGATGGCTGAGTTCAGTTCTCATGTTGTTTCAGAAAGTGCAAATTTGATCAATTGACCTTGCAATGTGAACTGAATCAAATGCCTCGCCCACCCCTACTGGTAGCTAGGGATGGATGGATCTGTCAAGTCTTGTTTTCTTAGTTTCTCATTTTCCCAATCTTAAATTCAGTTCTTCACATTTCTGCAGCAATTTGCTTTTTTAAAAAGAAATCCTTATGAATATTATTCAGCATTTTAGTGTGAACTTCTCATAAGAAACACATTTCTTGCAGTCCAGTTTTGACAAATATACACATTTCTGCAAGCAATTTTCACAAATACATTTTTGCATGTTGTCTTCACTAATATACGCATTTACAGGCACACTTCACCCACATATGTACATTTTTGTACACATTTCGTGTCTGGAGACGTGCACTGCAAAATGCAAAACAGTGCGCGCTTCAAAGGCTGGCGGTGTTTTCCTTTGCATCTTCTTTTGGGATTGGGTAGGTTCACTTTTAAATGTGAACTGAATCAAATTTCTCCCTGAGCCCTGCTTGTAGCTAAACCCAGATAATCAGAGGCAAGGGTGGTTGTTTTTTTAATTGCCACCATCACCACCAGGGAATCTTGGGACAGAAGAGGAGAAAGCTCCACAACTTGATCCTAAATCACAAATCTCCCCATCAGCTTGGGAAATGCATTTTATCATCTGGACAGCAAAATGCTACGAGGAGCCAGAGGATCAGACAACTTCATTGAGGAGGAGAAGGTGATCAGTGGCTACTAGCTGCAGTGGCTATGTTCTCCCTCCCCTGTCGGAGGCAGTGCGCCTCTGAATGCCAGTTGCTGGGAATCACAAGTGAGGCGTATTGCTCTTGCGTTCAGGTCCTGCTTGGGGGCTTCCCATTTGGGCATCTGGTTGGCCACTGTGAGAACAGGACGCTGGACTAGAGGGGCCTCTTTGGCCTGATACAACAGCCAGGCTCTTCCAGTGGCCCCTGGGGCTTGTTCGGATTGGGGGGAGGAGCAGAAGGCAAGGGAAAGCAGTAATAGATGGAGCCAGAACCCAGGACAGGAGAGCCGTTGGTTCTAAGTTAGAAGGCAGGCAGGTGGTGCTTGGCTGAGGCCGTTGGTGAGCCAGTGCCCCATTCGCCTTCATGGAACAGCCTCCTCTGGGCTCTTATGTTCTTCATGGCCCAAGAAGCTCAGAACTCTTTACGCTGGCTGAACTGCCCCTCTCCTGGCCCTCCCTGGAGATTTCAAGCTCTCCCACCCTACCTGCTGACGCCAGGTATCAAACCTGGGACCTTTGGCATGCAAAGCACATGCTCGGCCACTGTTCAGCGCCCTTTCCCTACCGCCCCTACCTCTGACAATCCATCCGTTTTGAAGCCCCAGAGCTCAGTTCTTGCCCGACTTCACAAAACAGCAGGACATCCTTTTCTGCAGTGGGGGTGGGGGCGCATGTGATGGGGAGGGAGAATTAAGCAACCAGAACATCAGAAGCGACTGCGGAAGTGGCGCGTCTGGAGAAGCTGGAAAGGGGAGGATGAACTGGTTGGGACCAGCCGGCTGTGCAAAGCCCAGAGCCGCTGGCTGGTTCCTTCTTTCTCCCCCTCCCTCTCTGCCCGGCTCCCTTTAAGTACAGAGCATCCCAGCCTCTGGGAAGGCTGGCTTGCTAATTACCGTGCTGTCCCTCGAACAAGTGCCTGCCTGCCGCTTTGCAAGAGGAAGCTTGAAGCTCCCAGATGAAGGTTGCTTGATCAAACCCTGACAGCCCTTCCTCACAAATCTTCCATAGCCCCAGTCCAAGAAGGAGATACAAGCCTGCATTTGTGTCAGGTTTATTTTTGGTCTAAACCAAAGGAAGGAGGGAAGAGAATGTCATGAGAACATCAGAAGAGCCTGCTGGACCAGGCCAGTAGCCCATCTAGTACAGCATCCTGCCCTCACAGCGGCCAACCAGAGAGAGCCGCTGCCCGTGAGTGTTGACAACACTGAGCTAGATGGGCCGAAGGTCTGGCTTGGCATAAGGTCATTTCCTAGGTCCCTGTGAGAAGCTGGTCTAGTCTGAAATCCATCTTGTGCTTCTTCTCCGACCTTTCAATCTGGTTTGAGCAAGTGAGGTTGAACCTCGCACCCGCCTCATTAGGAAACAAAAGGCAGAGAGTTATAACAGCTGAACTCCATCTCCTCCCGTCTTCTCCCTTTCGCCAAAAATGTGACCAAGCCTCTGCACTGAGATAGATCCGTTATTGTAGGGTTTTAGTCACGGTGGAGTTTTCCAACACTGATGGGACACATGATAGAGAGATATTAGGACGAGCCTTCAAAGCTGTTTTTCCAACAGGGTGCCCTTGTTTGCAGAGAGAGCCCTTTGTAGTGTCTTGTCAAGCAAAGAGAGGAAGCTGTGTCTTGGTTTATTGCAAAGGGAAGGCGGTGGAACCGCAAAGATAAATAGCAACAGTACATGAAAAGCCCTCGAGCCATTAGATAACTTGGTACACTGAGGGAAGAAGAAAATCGAAGGCGCTTTTAAGAGGTACATCTCTTTTTCTGAGGTTTTTGGTGACTGACTGACAAGTTCGAGATAGAGCCTCGCAGTGTAGAAGAAGTTGGGGGGGAAATATTACCAGTTTGGGGTGATTTCAACTGATTTTTATGCTTTTCAATTAGAATGCCAACATAGCAGAATCCTGAAGGAACAAGAAGCTAGCCTCATACATGGGAATGACCCCCCCCCCTGCAAGAAAGTGTCCAGGAAAAGCTTAGAAACTAGTGTGTGTGTGTGTGTGTGCTTAGAGGGAAGGGCTGTAGATTCTCCACAAAGGCCTTTGTGGAGAAATATATAGTTTCACCTTCTGGACTTTTTTTTTCAGGCCATGCTTAGGCCACATTCACACCATACATTTATTCCACTGTTATTCCACTTTATACAGTCATGGCTCCTTCCTCCAGGGAATCCTGGGAAGTGTAGTTTGAGAAGGGTGCTGAGAGTTTTTAGGAGACCCCGTATTCCCCACATGGAGCTACAATTCTCAGAGTTCCCTGGAAAGAGGGATTGACTGTTAAACTCCTGTGGGACTTGTAGCTGGGTACGCACCATGCATTTGAAGAGTATGGCTTAGTTCCTCAAAGAATCCTGAGCGCTGTAGTTTGTTAAGGGTGCTGGGAAGTATAGCTCTGCAAGGGGAAAACTATAGTTTCCAGAATTCTTTGGGCTTTAAATGTATGGTGTGTATGCAGCCAGCCTTGTGTCAAAGGAGGCATTATTCCCTGGCTTCGTCCCCCAAAGCATGCTGGGAAGTGTAGTTTGTGAAGTGTGCTGAGAGGAGACCCTTATTCTCCTCACAGAGCTACAATTCTCAGAGTGGTTTAAGAATCCATCTCTCTTCTCAAGGAACTCTGGGAATTCCAGGTCTGTCAGGGAAACCCCCTTCAGGAAAGCAAGAGGCATTATTACACTTCAAGCGCATTTTCAAGCCAGGTACAAAGTACTTGAGGAGGACTAGCGAGGGAGGTGGCCTGGAGAGACAGGGTGTGTCTTGTGGAACGTAAGAAGAGCCTGCTGGATCAGGCCAACGGGGTCCCCTCTAGTCCAGCCTCCTGTTCTCACAGTGGCCAACCAGTTGCCCCCAATGGGAAGCACGCAAGCAGGACCTGAGCACAACAGCAACTCTCCCCTCTTGCGGTTTCCAGCAACTGGCATTTGCAGGCATTCATTCATTCATTCATTGGCGATCACTTGTGGCCGAGTAAGATTGTCTTCCAAGATAAGGTCTTTAACAGTGGGTCCGTAAGTGACTGTGGAGGCCAATTCTGGATCCACACAGCCTCCCACAGCGAGGACATCGGTTTCCAGATGGAAGATGGTCATGATGAGGATTTGCTTGATGTGCCTTCTTCTTAGCTCGTTTGTCCCTTTCACCCTGTACTTGTGCTTCTTCAAAGTCCATAGCACCTTTGATAATGGCCGACCTCCAATTGGGACGCTCATGGGCCAAGGCTTCCCAGTTCTTGATGCTTCTGTTACTTTTTTTAGATTAGCCTTGAGAACATCTTTAAACCTCTTTTGCTGTCCACCAATGTTCCATTTTCCCAGTGACTCTGACCGGGGAGGCAGAACCTAGCCATCATGGCTAGTAGCCACTGATAGACTTAACCTTCTCCATGAATTTGCCTAACCCTCTTTTAAAGCCATCCAAGTTGGTGGCCATTTTGGGAGCGAATTACATCCTTTAACTAGGCACCACATGAAGAATTGCTTCCTCTCATCTGTCCTGAATTTTCCAGCATTTGCTTCATTCGTTTCCCCGAGTTCTAGCATTATGAGAGAGGAGAGAGTCCCAAGGGCCGGGTAGAGAAATTTGAAGGCTGCATGCAGCCCTGGGCCTGGGGTTCTCCACCCCCTCTCTTAGGGGTAGCCTACCATGGTGTAAGGCTACGGACCACCCTGTCACTCCCCAAAGACCGTTGCTTAGCTAAGCAGGCTACATGCTCGGGTGAATTCAGAACACCAACCTCAGCTCCCAGGATGTGACGAGGAGATAAACTGGGCAGGGCAACTGGGAGAATCTAGCCTCTCCCGTCTTGACTGCTATCAATTTTCTCTCCAAAGTCTGTCCGGAGGCTTCCGTGTGATAAACATCTTGTCTTTCTTTCATAGGGTACTCTTTGAGTTTGGCATCAGCCGGCTGCGCCGTATCGATTTGTGATGGTCCACTTCCTCCATAAATTTAGCATTCCTTTTCTTCCATTTTTATTTTAAAAAATAATCAACTCTCCCCTACAAATCAGCAAAAAAAAAGTCATCTGTGAGCTTTTCTTTTCTTAAAAATGTTTTACATCTTTCTTTTGCTTCTCTCCAATGAGATTTGGAGACATGGAGGGGGGGGCCCAGTTCTCTTGTTGTCGCCTTTCAAAATGAGGGACAGGAGACCTCATTTCTAGGTTTGAGGACTAGCGACTTTAAACACAACAACCCCCAAAAGTGTATTTGGTAAGAAAAGGGGACATTTGGAGGGGACAGGAATTGAATCACACACACACACACAACACACACACACAACACACACACACACACACACAGAGAGAGAGAGAGAGAGAGAGAGAGAGAATTTATCCCATGAGAAGAAGTTTTGGTGTCAAATGGGGATGGGCGAATCTGTCCATTTTGGCTACTCACAGTTTCTGGTATTTTCATTCTTCAGTTCAGGACTCCACATGTCCACCATCAGCTTGCTAACTTCTTTATCACAGTCTCCTGGTAGTATCTGCTTTGGCCTCCACAGCTGATGCATGGAGAGGAGAATGGAGGACAGGAAGATTAAAAGGCAGGTTGCAATGCACCACATGGCCACTAAGTGGTAGTAGGGCATAATGCAAAGATGGCTAAGGGTCTACCATAGGGACAGTTAAAAAAAAGAAGAGAGAAAAGATGGCAAGGCAAGGCAAGCGTCCTTGTTTGGGAAGGACAGGAATGGTTGCTTGCAGACTTTGCATGCAAACAGTCCTTGCTTGAACACTCTCCACCTCCAGTTGAAGGAGATCAGGTAGGAGAGCTGCTGCCGGTCAGAGTAGCCACTATTGGACTAAATGGGCAAATAGCTTAACTCTAGCACAAAGTAGCTTCCACATGAATGAAAATATCACTTAATTATTAATTACATTTATACCCCGCCTTTCTTTCATCAAGGAACCCAAGGTGGCGCACATGTGGTTTCCAGGCAATTCCCCCACCCACGCACTGACCAGACCCAGACCTGCTTAGCTTCAGCAATGTGGTGGCCTCATGTGCCTTCAGACCCTAGCCTGGGATTGATGAAAACATCCATTAAACACTGTGTGGTTAAAAGAAGATGCACACTCCAAAGGCCTGTCTCAATAACACCAGGTGGTACTTAGCTAAGCCCTATGCAGAGTAGATCCATTGAAACCAATGAACCTAAGTTAGTCGTGCCCATTAACTTCAGCGGGTCTCCTTTGAGTAGGACTAGCATTGCATACCATCCACCCTTTTCAGGTGACGTCTACAAGAAGGCAGAGGTGGTTCCCGCTGAACCTCTACTGACAGGGCGTGAAGCCCTAGTGAAGGCTGACTGAACCTCAGGGCATGTGTGGAGAACCACCAGAGATGCCCCCTCAGAGTATCTGAGTGATTGGGATGGAGCATAAGGAATCAAGCAGGCCATATATGTCACACTTAGCAGGAATAGCTGTGAACAGGAGGGGGCGCCCCAGGCCAGGAAGAAGAACAGGTTGCCAGAATTTTGTAAAAATATTATTTTCTGGTTCGCACAAGATGCGGTGATGGCCACCAACTTGGATAGCTTTAAAAGGAGGATTAAACAAATTCATGGAGGGTAAGGCTACCTGTGGCTACAAGCCACGATGGCTATGGTCTGTTCTCCCTCCACTATGAGAGGCAGGATGTGGGGAGAGCGTTGCTACTGCAACACCTAGATCCTGCTGGGGGGCTTTCCAGAGGTGGCATCTGGCTGGCCACTGTGAGAACAGGAAGCTGGACTAGGATAGAGTCTCTTTGGCCTGATCCAGCTGCAAGGCTCTTCTGATGCTGCGGCACAAAATTCGGAGATGCGTACAATTTCATTTGCATGTTGGTTCCGGAGGCATAACTTAGATAGCCCTGCATGAAAATATGAGTCCAGTGGATCTCTTCCTTGTCCCACCTGTCTAGGAACAGAGCCCCCCTTTCCTAAATCCGAACCATCGACAACCCTCCCATTCCTGTTCACACTTTGCCTCAAAAGAGCTGGCCTGGGCTTGCTGAGTTTCATGGCGCAGTGTAAGATTCTCTCTCTCTCTCTCCTCGCCACAGGGGGGCAATGGCCAGAAGCCACAGCTAGTCACTCTGGATCCGTGTCTTGGCCTTCGCTGGGCTGTCTGTTTATCTGACAGGTTTTGCAACAGGAACTGGGAGGTTGGCTCCTTAGCACCGAACCTGGAAGCGCCAAGGCTCAGTTGGCAAGCCGGTGGCAGATGGCCTCGCGCTTGCCAACCCTTTGTGCTGGCACCGGCTGGCGGCTTTCAGCCGTAGGGCACCAGCCCTGCATGAACGGATTCCTAATTAGTCATTACACAGTGAACTGGTGTGTGTGTGTGGGAGAGCTGGCAGGGGTGTGTGTGTGTGTGGAGAGAGAGATGGGGTGGGTGGGAAACAGCAGGATCCACGTGAATGGCAGCAAGCTGGGAGCATGGGCAAAACACACACAACAAGAACAAGCTGTGACCTGCAGGAGGAAAAGGCCAAGGGTCACAGGACAAACCGCAGCATGGTCCCCCAGACCTCTCCCCGGTGGCTTGGCTGTTCCTCAATCCCCCCGGAAATCCATTGATGTTCCCCGATCAGCTGTGGTGCTTGCCTGCCCCCTCTCTCTTTAATTATATATAAATCTCTGCCCTTCCTAGGAGGCTGGCAGTGTTGGGTTCACCCTGTGCAGTTGCAAGGCCCATTGATTCAACCTTTCCCTCCGACAGCTTTATTAAGCCAGGCCAGTTGTGGCAGAAATGCCGCTTCTGAAGGGCTCCAGGGCAGACGAGCTGGAAGGGAGATGCTTTGCACGCAGAAGGTCTGGGCATCTCCACTTGGGAGGATTTGGGGTCAAAGGGCTGGCGAGGACTCTCCCTCTGCTTGGGACCCAGGAGACCAGTCCGAGTAGATGACATTGGGATGGACAGATGAATGGTCCGTCTTCTGATGGACGGGGTCCATGGCACATTCACACCAGACAATGAATCCTGGGAAGTGTCGCTGAAGGGTGCTGAGAGTTGATAGGAGACATCCTCTCCTCCTCACAGAGCTACAGTTCCCAGAATTCCCTGGGGAAAGAGGGACTGACTCTTAAACCACTCTGGCAATCCCAGAGTGGAAATCCCAAACGTTTCCGTCCTTTGAATCATGTTCCCTGCAAACGTGACAGGCGCCCCCCAACTGGTCTCCTCGATGCAATCTTTCGTCCACCCCTGCAAGGCAGACTGTTGTCTGAGCGTGCACAGAGGCTGCTGGCTGGGTTGACAGGGAGGAGAAGGTGATGGATCTCTGGCCTGCTGAGCGTATTTTTATCCTTGCCAGAGCGCTGGAAAACAAATGTCTGTGCTGTTGCCAACCCTGATAAGAGGGACCTAAATGCTCTTTTTGGCAATTAGCGAGGAGAGCCAGGAGCTCTGGATGCTGGTGGAATAATTTCCAGTAAGACGCATCCTAAATTCTCAATAGGCATGGACAAATTGAAGGGCTGCAGCTCAGTGGCGGAACAGGTGGCTTGCGTGCAGAATGGCCGAATCTGTCTCCCGTTCTCTGCCACCCCCTTCTCTCTCTCTTTTTCCTGCCTATTTGCCCTGTTCTCTCTGAGGAAGTGAGAGACTTTCCAACAACAACCCCAAGGCAGGCAACGCGAGGGCAGCATCCAGAACCAGTCCAAAGTCAAAGGCCAAGCAAGCAGAGTCCACAACAAAGGGGACAGGCAAGAGACAAGGTCACAGCAGTCCACAGGTCAGGGTTCAAGCAGTCCATGGGCAAAACAGGGCAAAGGCGGGTTGAGAGGCTGGTCTGGGGCAGTCCATGGTCAGGTCTGGAGTCAACAGGCTATCAGCATACAGGGCTGGGGCATCGACGTTTCTCCAGCAGCTCCTCCAGTCCCGCACTGGAGTTTTTGAGCTTCTGGAACCACACCCTCAACCTCAGCTGACTCCCATCGACCACTTTCAACCAGACCTTTACTCCTGAGGAGACCTTGCCTGCCATCGGGCACTTCTATAGATGCTCCAGCGGATGCCTCTCCCGTGGGCGTGGGACCCGTTCAGCCTTGATGTCAGAGGCCGAATTTGCCCTAGGTTAATTAATTGTTGTAAACCGCCCAGAGAGCTTTGGCTATGGGGCGGTATATAAATGCAATATATGAATAAACAGGTGCAGATGGCCCGTCCTCAACCTCATCACAGGACCTCGGCTGCTCGCCCTCAGATGGAACCTGACCCAGGGCTGGATCTAAGGCCAGAGCCTCCTGATCTTCCTCTGATGGGGACCTGGCACTATTCTTCCCATTTAACCCCTTTGCTACCTGCAAGGAGTTGGATAAAGGGATGCATAAGGGTTGGAAGTAGGCCTAGGACCACAGGATGAGCACCACTGCCCAAAACAAGCTTGTGGGTGAGAGGTCTATTGGTGGCTTTAATCCATGATGGATTTATGGCATGTTGAAGTTCAGAGGCAGTCCAACTCTGAATACCAATTGGGAAGAGGTATTGGCCTTCATGGCCTGCTAGTAACCTTTACAGACACACCTGGCTGGCCACTGGGGAAGGCAGGGTAGTGGTCTTAACCAGGATTGGCTAAGCTGTGGCCCTCCAGATATTATTGGTCTCCAACCCCCATGAGCCCCAGCCAGCAGGGCCAATGGTCTGGGATGATGGAGTCCAGAAACTTCTGAAGGGCTACAGGTTAGCCACCCCTGGTCTAGATGAATATGCCTTGGCCAATTCTTCATTTCTTGTTAGCTGTGATAGCTTGGCGTGGAGACTCCATCCCTAGAAGCAGTGTACCTCTGAATACCAGGAACTTGAAAGAAAGAAAAAGGGAGGGCTTGTGGACTTCCGGGGGGAGGGGAGGATCTGCCTGCCTGGCCCTTGTTGGAAAATGGATGCTGGAGGAGATGGCTGTTTGGTCTGGTCCAACAGGGTTCTTCTTGTGTTCTTATGTCCTGGGGATCCAAGCAAAGATGGAAAGACTGGCAGAGAGAAAGGAGGTGGGAGGGGGACTATAACATGCAGTGTCTTAGATAACATTGAAAGCTAAGATTTAGCCCAAAGCACATGGACAGGCCAGGGAAACCAATGAGTTATGTGAGCGGAAGAAGGATTTCTATTGTTTCAACCTTTTCTCTGCAATAGAACCTAGATCATCAGGAATCCAAGTTCTTATCCCAGTTGCTTCTGACAGTCTCTTGGCTGAGCCATGAATATACAGCTATTGGTTGTGTTGTGGACATCTTTGAAGAGATTGCCTGCCATGCTGGAACCAGGCAAAGGTGTACTCAGCCAATCAGGGCATGGCAGAGATAGATGTGGACCTATCAATAGCTTTCAAGCTGTAAAGACTGTAAGAGGTATGGCTTATGAAAAGCCAATCAGGGATGGGTAGTAGTAAAGCAGAGTGTTCCTTTTGTCCCCATGAATTCAGATGGACGGTTGCAGAAAGATGACCTAATCCTAATCTCTCTGAGTTAGTCTGCTTGGAAATATGAGAAAGCTCCCTAGAGTGTTTCAGGACATGTACAAATTAATTCATGACTGGGCAGTATGGCAAGGGAGGCTAGCCAGACCTTGTTGCCTGGGCGACAGACAAGGAGTTTTGGCATAGCAAAATGGCAGCAGCAATATAGAGCAAGCCAGGACCATTACAAAGTCTGTAACAGAAAGGATGATTAGTAAACAAAATGAGAAAGTGAACAGAGGAAGATGCTGTCTTAGACTGAGTCAGGCCAATTGGTCCACCTAGCTCAGTACACTGAGCACAATGACTGGCAGAAACACTCCAGGGCTTCAAGCTTTCTAGTCATAGATTGAACCTGGGACTTTCTGCAAGCAGATGTTCTACCACTGAGCTGCAGTCCTTCTCTTAAGACACAGGAATATAGTTAACACCAAGTCAGATTAATTGGGCCATCTAGTTCAGTACTGTCTACACTGAATGGCAGCAGCTCTCCAGAGTTTCAGGCAAGGATCCTTCCTAACCCTACCTGGAGATGCTGTGGATTGAACCTTCTTCATGGAAAGCAGGTGATCTGCTACAGAGCTAGACCTCTTCCTCTGTTGGTATGGAAGGTTTCCAGCAATGGAACGAGGCCTTTGGCCTTGAAAAGGTCCCCTCCCCCTGCTTTGTATGTTTCTTATCTCTCCATCTGCCTCAGTGTATATTTGCTCATTTTGTTTGGGGCAGAGAAAAAGGAACTTCTCTTGTCTCAGCACAGTTTCTGAAGGCTGATCTGGACTCAGCAGTTCACCCAATGTGTGGATTCTGTTCTGCTGACATCACAAATTAGGGGTGATGTCCCCCCCTTGACCATCATGTTTTTCTTCCCTCTCTTCCTCCCCCCATGTCAATAAAGGGAAAAAACAAAACAAGGAACAGCTTGTAAAGGCAGGGCGACAAGAGTGCTGATGCAGCTTTGATTATGCATTGATGGAGTTCGTCGGGAACACTTAAGTGGAATGGAAGAAGCCGCTAATGGATGTTGACAGAGGGTGCTGAGGCGACCTTATCTGCGCTTTAAAGGATCTTTTGGACAGCAATGTCAAAATTGTTGTTACGTAACCCACCACTCCAAATCCCAGCGGCGATCAATCGCTTGATCTGGCTGCCATCCTGTTTTGCTGGGACTTGGAGTCCACAGGGAAAGTGATAATGTACAGCAAAGCAAGGCAAAGAAAATCAGGACCCTGGCCAGCTCCCATTAGGTAGGCTAGGCAAGGCAAAGCATATCAGAACCCTGGCCAGCTCCCAGTGGCCCTGCTAGCAAAACTTGGGAAGATGTTTCTTGGGTCTGTAGGTTGTTCTGCAGTCGTCTGCACCTGCATGGTGGTGGAACGAGAAGCTGCAGAGGAACGATCCTCAGTCCCTGGGGATGATGGAAGAGGCACATCCTCAGGCCAGGACAGTCTGATGGAGGTGCTGGGCGCTCCTCCTTGAGTGAGGCAACTGAAACAGAGCCCTCTTCAGGCCATCGCTGGGATCCTGAGGCAGGGGACACGCCAGATAGGGGATCGTCGTAACCAGGGGTTAGTTCCCTTAAAGACAGAGATGTGCAGTCTCCAAAATAGGTGTGGTGAAAAGCCAAAGCATGTTCACTCAGAAGTAAGGCCCAGAGAGTTTGATTAGCTTTAATGCCCATAGCAAAGGATTGCAGCCTTAGGGCCAAATGGGCTGTGATGTTCAGTGTGTTTTTGCCTGTGATTGTATATTGCAAATAGAATCATGGTGGGGGGGCTGATAATAGAATCACAGCAGGAGTGGAGGGAGGGACTCAACCTTTCTCTCCTCAGTTCGTGGGCCTAAGGAAATTCCCTCCCCTGGAGCAGGTATTTGCGTAGGGGGGAGGTGGGAATTTCCTTAGCTACGGTTCATATCAGAAATGGGGAATCTTTCTTTTCTGGTTCGTAGCCTGCATTTCCTTCTGAGGAACTTTGCAGGGGCCACATCTGGAGGCAAGAGTGGGTGAAGCAACAAATGGAAATGTTATTGCTGAGGTTATGTGCCCCAAGTAGACTACGACTTATGGCGACCCTATGAATCAGCGACCTCCAAGAGCATCTGTCATGAACCACCCTGTTTAGCTCTTGTAAGTTCAGGTCTGTGGCTTCCTTTATGGAATCAAGCCATCTCTTGTTTGGCCTTCCTCTTTTTCTACTCACTTCTGTTTTTCCCAGCATTATGGTCTTTTCTAGGGAATCCAGTCTTCTCATGATGTGTCCAAAGTATGCTAACCTCAGTTTCATCATTTTAGCTTCTAGTGACAGTTCTGGTTTAATTTGTTCTAACACCCAATTATTTGTCTTTTTTGCAGTCCATGGTATGCGCAAAGCTCTCCTCCAACACCACATTTCAAATGGGTTGATTTTTCAGCTCAATGTAACCTCAAAGTACATGTAAGGCTGAGGGTTTTGCGGGGAGTCTCCAGCACTCCAGGGCTCCAACAACTCCCACAATTCTACACTTTGCTCCCTAAGATCATCTCAACATGCAGCATTTCCCAGCATTATTGTCTTTTCTGGTGATTTATCATTGTACAGTAGGCTAATTTTCACACACACACACACACACACACACACACACACACACACACACACACACACACACACACACACACACACACACACACACACACACACACACACACACACACACACACACACACACACACACACACCACTATTCTCCATCTAGGCAAGCAAGAAGCATCATCAGTGTGTCAAGCAAGGCCAGTCAGGGTTGTGGCCTGATGAGAGGGGTGTGTGTCCTGGGTAGAGTTCCAAGGTCCAGACAGAGAGGCTGAGAGGGCCACATTCATCACCCAAGCCTGAGGTTCTCAACCTCTGGTTCATATGACCCCAATTATTGCATTCTTCTGGGCTAGCTCAACTGAGGCAGGACAATGCCGAATGCACGGTCTGCATGACACAGGAACGTGCCCTAGAATCTCCTGCAACAACACAGAGAATCCTGGAACAGCCTCTCAGGTGGAGAGGTTGGACTTGTCCGCTGCTTTCAGCAGATCAGACATCCTTCATGCTGTGCCTTGCTGCACTTTGCCTGTCTGTAACTTGTCCCTGCCTGTTCTATGGAGACCTTCCTGTCCCTCCATGGTGCACAATCGACTACAGAAGCAGCTTCCGTTTCTCAAGTCCATATATAGCACCAAAGATCCAGATGGCGTTGAAAACAGACCCTGCAGGCCACCTTTGCAATGCATTTGTCAATGGGCAAAGCTTTTAATCTAATCAGCGAAAAGGTTAACGGGAAGGCCATTGATCATAGCCTCAAACGACAGATTTTTTTAAACTGTGAAGCCCAAATGTCCTCATGGCAAAGATCAGTTCTTGTTGCAGTTGGAAGGAGGCAGAATTACAGGCAGCAGTATCTTTTGCCTATATCTTGTGATTGTGTGTGTTTGTGCATGACAGATGAGACCTTTGAAAAGACAAGGAGGAAACAGAATCTGCAGATAGTAACAGAGATAAAGTGAGAGGCTCTCCAAATGCGTATTGACAGGGCTGTGTGTAGACTAAGGATGGAGAATAGCCACAAAATCAGACGTAGTACCGGATTTCGACATACTCCAACAATCTGCAGTCTTTTTGGATCACCATTGATTTCTTGTGGCAGCTCATGGCTCTCATCGGCACTTTCTTTTTTAAAAAAATCTGCTCCAAATTTTACGTTATTGACTTCGTAACTGGCTTTCCTCTAAGCTGATGCATTCTTAACTGATGTCTAGGTGATAACGATCACCATTTACATCCATTAACCTCCCTCTAATTTTAGGCGATTATTTATTTATTTATTTATTTATTTGTTTCATTTATAGACCGCCCATAGCGAGTGGCTCTCTGGGCGGTGTACAAAAAGGTTAAAATACAAAATATCAACAATAAAATCAGACAACAAACAATAAACACAAGCAGCAACTAAAGAAAAAAAATGAAAAAAATTAAATTATAACATAAACGCTTAAAATGCCTGGGAGCATAGCCAGGTCTTAACCTGGCGCCGAAAAGATAGAAGCGTAGGCGCCAGGCGTACTTCTTCGGGGAGGCTGTTCCACAGTTTGGGGGCCACTACAGAAAAGGCCCTAGATCGAGTAACTGTCCTCCGGGCTTCTCGATGGGTTGGTACCCGGAGGAGGGCCTTAGATGCTGAGCGAAGTGACCGGGTAGGTTCATAGCGGGAGAGGCGTTCCACAAGATATTGCAGTCCCACGCCGTGTAAGGCTTTATAGGTCAAAACCAGCACCTTGAATCTGGCTCGGAAACAAATAGGTAGCCAGTGCAAACGGGCCAGAACAGGTGTTATATGTGCTGACCGGCTGGTCCTCGTCAGCAGTCTGGCTGCTGCGTTTTGCACTAGCTGAAGCTTCCGAACTGTCTTCAAGGGCAGCCCTACGTAGAGCGCA